>NC_060071.1:51777272-52080302 GCF_922984935.1 Meles meles
TTAAGATTCTCAAAACATGCTTGAGTCATATGAATTGGAATAACTCAGTCATGTTCATGCATATTCTCATTCACTTAAAAGTTTTGCTAATTTGAGGGGGAAGAGGGAGATTTCATATTGTTTTAATTGTCATTAAGCGTTAGAGAGGGTGTTTCTTCCCCCTTATGAATCGTGATTTTTGTGTTTGTTCCTGGTTCCTGGGGGAATCTGTGACGGTCACACATTTCTCTTGGGGGTGAGAACAGCAAAGCTGTCGGTAACTTCTAAGAAGTAATAAATAGTGATTACCACACTAGAGCACGCTGTCAAATCACTTGTGACACCAGCACATTACCACACAAGATTGAATCGACAATTTATTTAGACTCCTAGAATGAGGAAACACAATATCCCCAGGGAAGGGTAAAGAGTGGGTGACACGAGGAGGCAATTTCCTGGCCTGTTTGTTTGCTTACTCCCCACTTTCTCTCTTCCATCTCCCTCTCTCCCTTCTAAATATATGCATGCATATATAATAATGTGTGTGTATATACACATGTAATGTACACATTGAATATGTTATATATTCTCATTATTAATGTCACATAATCCATGATGATACAATGCATGCATGACTTTACCAGGCGCCAAGAGGGTCTAAGAAACGAGGCCTGCTGTCTTTCCCCCAGGGCAACAAGATATGTGCCTCATGATTCCAAAGTGAGCTGACCTGAAGCCCCAGCACCCTTTATAAGGGTGGCCTGAGCTCTGCCTTTTCCTTGAAGACCTCCATGCCCTTCTTCCTCAGTACTTTGCTATGCCCAGAGTTCCTTTCACTTAATCGCCCCTCATCTAACCTAAGCAACCTTCAAGGCCCACTCAGATGCCGCCTCTTCCAAGAGGACTTCTCTGATTCCCCACCCTCAGGTGCTGTGGCATCTGAGCTCTCCCTGCCTTCTCCACCCCTCCCGTGGCACTTGGCACTTCAGACGTCGCACTTTAGCTCTCACTGTGCTTGTCCTATGTCCTCAATTAGGTAGTGAGCTCCTGAATTGCCGGGCCGGATCTGACACATCTCTGTGTCCCCACGTCACCTATCCCAGCTCCTGGCATAGACAAGGTGCTCTGTGAACCCTGGGAGAAGTGAATGAATGAACACGTCCATACAGTATCCTCCAATGTCATGGCTTCCCGCATCAGCTGCAGTGGGCAGTGTGTGCACAAGTGTGGGCCCAGTGAGACTGCACACAGGTCCGTCTGAGGGAAAGTTCCCAAAGGGAAAAGAGACACTGGGCATGGGAGTGCGGCTAGGGTGACTGGGAATCTGGAAGTCTGGGTTTCGACCCCAGGCCTACCAATACCCAGCTGGGTGGCTTTAGAAGTTCATTTCTTCCTCTCTGGGCCTTGATACACCCATCTGTAGAATGGGAGTTGGGAGTGCTCTCCAAGGATGTTTCCTTCTTACACATTTATCCTTCTGGTGCAAAGTGTGTTGACTGCCCTAGTAGTTCCTGAAAGCCCTTTGGTCCTCAGAGGCTAAACCAGAAAAATGAAAGGAGCTGGGAGCTACTGGGGGATTATGAGCTCTCTGCTTAAAGGCTGTACAGTTTCAATAAAGATGTTTCCCATGTGGTTCCTTTTCTCTCTTAGCTTTCATAAATTATGGAATATATAAATTACATACGAATTTAAATATGTTATAAAATTATATTTATATGTGAAATTATATATAATTATAAATAGATGTGAAATAATTTATACGAAATAATATATTTTTATATACGTAATATATATTATATATATGTGTGTATGTGTAAACCTCGCTGACTATAGTCTATATATCATATTATATTTATGTTTGTGTGCATATATATATGTGTGTATATATATGTAGTTGGTCATATATATATATATATATATATAGTCCGTATATATATGACTATAGACTATAGTCAGAGAGCCAAATTACATACCAAACTGTTAATAATAGTTTTCCCCTGGGAGGCAGAGAGGGTGAAGAGGGTACTGGGGTCAGGAACTCTAAAAGTACTTTAACCTTACCAGCAATGTTCAATTTATTTTTTAATTTTTTTTAACGATCTTATTTATTCACTTGAGAGAGAGAGCACAAGCAAGGGGAGAAGGCAGACAGAGAAGGAGAAGCAGATACCCCACTGAGTAGGGAGCCCAATGCAGGGCTTGATCCCAGGACGTGAAGATCATGACCTGAGCTGAAGATAGATGCCCAACCCACTGAGCCACCCAGGCGTCCCCACAATGTTCAATTTAGAGAATAAAATATATGCAGTCAGGGGCCAAACTAGGTGGCTTAAGTTCTGAGTGTTGACAAGGAGAAGAGGTTGGGGTTCCAGAGGGGGCTTTCGAGCCTTGAAGCAGACCTGGGCGTGAGACAAAGCCCTCCCCTCTGTGGGTTCCACAAAATACTTTTTATTCAACAGTGTTGCTTGTCCAATAAGTTGAAGAAAGGCTGAGAGTCTGAGTCTCTGACGCTTTGTTGGGTAGAATGAGTCTTCATGGGATCATGGAATCTTAGACTTTTTAAATGAGTAAGAAGGGTAAGAAAAATTGTTCTGCTGAACTAAAGGGGGAAGGGAGGCCCAGAGAAATTAGCTCCCGTTCATTTCGACCAATGTCCTTTATGTAAAATTTAATTTGTTAGAAGCTCGGTGTGTTTTTAAATGTTTAAAGTACCTTAATGCATGATTAGAATTTTAATAATTAATAACTTTAATATCTATGATTGAGAGTAAAAATTGGAAAAGCTATTTAATTTCTAAACCTGTTACCTCCATATTCCCATAAAGTGAAATGGGATGGGATTCCTCGCAGGATGGGCACGCCCTCCATGGTTTGTCATTGAGAAAGTCACTGATGGTCATAACGGTCTCCTCCTTAATGTGCTGCTGTCCAGCTGAGACATTTTGTGGACACTTGATACTCGTCCAGGGTTTCTAAACCTGTCAATGTCACTTGCTTTCGCTTCTACAGTAACACATGTTGTCGCATGAAGACATAAAGCACTTCTTGCGAAAAGAAGGGAAATGGTTATGGGCGCCTGCCAAGGCTGTCTGAGACTAAGGATAGCCTCTATGTGACCAGGGTCTTAGCAAGAAGTAGAATTCACCCCAGATGGTTCAAATGAAAACACATGGCAGAAAGAGATACTTAGATAATCAGCAGAATTTAGGGAACCAACAAGGGATGTTGAGGCACTCCGAGGCTAGCCTCTGCGGGAGGGAGGGAAGCTGGTACCACCTTTAGTCCTGAAGGGACGAGAGAAATAAATGTTACTGGAGCCCCAGGATGGGCTCACCATGAAAGAAGGGGCCGCCCATCAGGAGCTAAAGAGTTGGAAGGAAGCAGTCATGGCCAAGGACAGGCTATTGCCACAGGGAGATAGAGGCAAAGAAAAAGATCTGACCCATATCTCTTCCTGTCCCCAAACTCCCGCCAACTAGAAGTGAACTGAAGAAAGAGGGTATGAGTTCCATCCACAGAGGAAGACCTCGGGGCGTGAGTAGGGTGTAGAATAGATCTGAAAGGGTGTGTGTAGTTGTCAAGGAGCAGGGGCTGGCAAGCCAATGCACTGTCTGAGAGCCAGACTAGAAAAACCTCCATGTGGTGGATGCCATCAGCCACTCCAATGCAATGCCTGGTAGGTGATGGAAACGGCTGAGTGCCCCGGGAACTCCAGCCACCCCGATTTGATGACATTCCCAGAAGCAGAACTGGAATGTGATTTCAGTTAAAGAACTTAATTGAAAATTGATTGCATCGTACTCAGTCTCAGAGTTGTAAGAACCCTCAGTAGAGTATGGACAGCCAGAGTGAGAGGACTCAGAGAACAGAATTTGGCCATATGTCTCAACACAGGTCAGGAAAACAGGCTCACCATGAGACCCCCTGTGAGCCTGCCCCCCAAAGGGGGGTGGATACATCAGACTCTCATGGCTCAGTGACACCTCTGAGCCCAGACTCCCCAAACAGCCCAGTGTTGAGCACCTGATTTCCCATAGAGCTCACCTGTAACAGAGCAAATGTGCCGATCAGCCCATGAAAGGCTCAGACCCTCTTGACAATCTTCATCTCCATCTCCGGGGCACAGTCACACCCAGATTCCATAACCAGGTATCTGATGTGGAGGACCAGATTCTGGAGTGAAGGACCTGCACCAGGACGTCGGCTCTCTGGACCACCAGCCAGCCTCACCTGAGCACATCTCTGCTCTGATTCTCCAGCCGTGGTGGGCTGCAGACTCTCCAGACTCCGATTGCCTTTCCAACCCTTGTTCTTGTTAGTGTTTAGAAGCCAAGGCTGGCAGGGGACTGTAAATCAGCCATCCCAGCCATCTTCCCCCTTTTTTTCAGAAAAGAAGGCAATCCCAGAAAGAGGAAATGACTTGCCCACAGTCTTAGCACATGTTGGTGGCTCTTTTTTTATATATATATATTTTATTTATTTGACAGAGAGAAATCACAACTAGGCAGAGAGGCAGGAAGAGAGAGAGGAGGAAGCAGGCTCCCTGCGGAGCAGAGAGCCTGATGTGGGGCTTGATCCCAGGACCCTGGGATCATGACCTGAGCCAAAGGCAGAGGCTTTAACCCACTGAGCCACCCAGGCACCCCGGGTCTTTTTTTTTTATAAAGACTTTTTTTTTAAGATTTTATTTATTTATTTGACAGACAGAGATCACAAGTAGGCAGAGAGGCAGGCAGAGAGAGACAAAGAAGCAGGCTCCCCGCTGAGCAGAGAGCCCGATGCAGGGCTCAATCCCAGGACCCTGGGATCATGACCTGAGCCAAAGGCAGAGGCTTTAACCCACTGAGCCACCCAGGTGCCCCCCCCCTTTTTTTTTTAAATTTTATTTATTTATTTGACAGAGAGAGATCACAAGTAGACAGAGAGGCAGGCAGAGAGAGAGAGAGGGAAGCAGGCTCGCTGCTGAGCAGAGAGCCCGATGCGGGACTCAATCCCAGGACCCTGAGATCATGACCTGAGCCGAAGGCAGCGGCTTAACCCACTGAGCCACCCAGGTGCCCCCCCCCCTTTTTTTTAAAGATTTTATTTATTTATTTGACAGAGAGAGATCACAAGTAGACAGAGAGGCAGGCAGAGAGAGAGAGGGGGAAGCAGGCTCGCTGCTGAGCAGAGAGCCCGATGCGGGACTCGATCCCAGGACCCTGAGATCATGACCTGAGCCGAAGGCAGCGGCTTAACCCACTGAGCCACCCAGGTGCCCCCCCCCCCTTTTTAAGGAAGGATCATGATGAATGGATGAAGGGCAGTCAACATCTTGAGGGGTAACCCTTTGCCATAGAGGATGACGATCATGGCTTCAATGCCCCAGCCTCCCATCCTTCTAAGGAGCATTTCTGAGATGCATCCTCTATAATTCCTCAGATGTTCGCCAGTGGGATTGAAGCCCACCTGCCCACAGAGTAACCGACCTTCACCCTTTACTGGCTTTCTCCTATTCCTGTCTTGCTCATCTCATTCCCTTATTCCTGCTTCCTGGGATCATCTCCCCGCCAAAAATGCCAGCACTCGGGTCCTTATCTCAGGCTCTACTTTTAGGAGAACACAAATTAAGACACTGGCTAAACGGTTTACTTTGCTTCCCCTGGAAGGAGGACATTGCTATTTATTCATGCATGTATGCATTCCTTCTCTGCAGATGAGAAATTTAAGACTCAGAGTGGTTAAGGAAGCTTCCTAAATTCACAAGATGTAAATGATATTGCTGTGCTAGGTGAATAACAACTTGCAGGGCAATTTTCAAACACCAACCTGCACAATCTCATCGATGCAAGGACTTTTTAGAATCATCTAGTGCAAAAAAAAAAAAAAAAAAAAAAAAAAGAATCATCTAGTGCAGGAGCGCCTTGGTGGTGGTTTGGTCAGTTAAGCGTCTGCTTTAGGTTCAGGTCATGATCCAGGACCCTGGGATCAAGTCCCACATTTGGCTCCCTGCTCAGCAGGGATTCTGCTTCTCCCTCTCCCTCCTTTCTTCCCCTCTGCTCATTCTCTCTCTGTCTCTCTCTCTCTCTCTCTCACTTGCTCTCTCTCAAATAAATAAATAAAATCTTTTAAAAAATTGGGCACCCGGGTGGCTCAGTCGGTTAACCATCTGCCTTTGGCTCAGGTCATGATCCCAGGGTCCTGGGATTGAGGCTCCCTGCCCAGCGGAGAGCCTGCTTCTCCCTCTCCCCCTGCTAACTGCCCTGCCTGCTTGTGCTCTATCTCTCTGTCAAATAAATAAATAAAATCTAAACAAACAGACAAAAATCATCTAGTGCAGTGTTCTCAACCTGTTGTTACCTTCCCAAAAGTCTGACAAGACTTTTTTTTATGATAATCACTGCCCTATGAAATTTTTATACTACAGATATACTGTGTATCCATTTATGCACCGTGTGCAAGTTTGTGTATGCTTGGCTAGAGAGTCTTTTCGATATTGTTGACATTTTTTTCTTTTCAGCACTTGACATAATTATTGATGGATCAAATACCTTACTGGAATGAAATAGTAAAATATAAGATAGAAGTATATTATATATAAATATAGCATATACAAATTATATAAATATGTGACATATAAATATATAAACATAAAATGGAATAAATATAAATTTATATAAATATAAAATATAAGCTATTTTTATTTACTTCTCAAAGCCTATGTCACACACAAAAGGTCTGAAATAAGCATGGCCAACACCCACAAGGCAGCGAAGGGCAGCCAGTGAGCACACCCGCACCAGACGGAGAGGAAGTCCGGCAATCACAGCCATCCGGCTGCCAATGTTTCGCAGCAATGACCTTGCATGGGTTTTGTGCGTCTTCCATGATGAACTTCATGTCAATGCTGTTCATTTGATACCAAAGAAAACCCGATGAGAGAAACCAGTTGAACACTAAGGAATAAGATTTTGCCTGACAGGGCTGAGCTTTGGAGGGCCATAAACCCTTGTAAAAGCTAAGGTTTTTTTCACCTCTCCCAAAATCAATCTTCCCTCCTCTGGGTGTGATGAGAATGCACGAATTAGTCTGACACCATCATTCTACTGAGTAGAAGGACATCGAACCAAAGGAGTGGTCACACGATGGGATCAGGCAGAACTGGAATGAAAACCAGTTCTTCTGATGCCTAGTCCAAGGCCATTTTATATCCCCCCAAGAACCTGGCTCATCGGTCGGTATGACTCGGGACTCAGGCCTGGGCTCAGCCAGTCTCCGGGCTCTCTGCTCTTTAATTTTTGTTGGGAACAAAGGCTTCATCTTGCCGTGGAATGTACCATGATTATTAAACCATGTTAAGTTGCTCCCCAACCCAGTTTCCGCTGGGGCATATAAAAGCAGAGAGCTAATTATATGATAGTAATTACCTGGAAATTATATGTTTATTGGTTTTTCCACCAGTGGATACTACTATTTTTGAACGTTTCATTGTCCCACTCAGTGACAGGAGTCACACTGTCTCTGCTCTCAGTGTTCCCTCCAATGTCACGATTAGCAGACTTTTTTTTTAAGATTTTATTTATTTATTTGACAGAGAGAAATCACAAGAGAGGCAGGCAGAGAGAGAGGAAGGGAAGCAGGCTCTCCGCTGAGCAGAGAGCCCGATGCGGGACTCGATCCCAGGACCCTGAGATCATGACCTGAGCCGAAGGTAGCGGCTTAACCCACTGAGCCACCCAGGCGCCCATGATTAGCAGACTTTTTAAATGGCAGCACTGCTGGCAGCATGGAAAGCCTCCGGGTAGGGATGGGAGCATGTGGCCCCTGTCGGTGCAGGAGGCACCGGAAGTCCCCAAGGCCCACATGGAGACGGACCTCGCTTTTTTTTTTTTTTTAAGATTATTTATTTATTTATTTATTTGACAGAGAGAGATCACAAGTAGGCGGAGAGGCAGGCAGAGAGAGAGGGAGAAGCAGGCTCCTTGCTGAGCAGAGAGCCCGATGTGGGGCTTGATCCCAGGACCCTGAGATCATGACCTGAGCTGAAGGCAGAGGCTTAACCCACTGAGCCACCCAGGCGCCCCATGTACCTCACTTCTTGACAGGAGCCCTTCATAATAGAGTGGCTCAACCTCTGTGGTCTAAATGAAGCACATTCCTATCTTTGCCCTTGCATACTGGGAATAGTATCCAATAGGAAGGGGCTTCATCTGCCACCGGATATATTTATCTACCCTTCAATTATGTGCCTTGGTTAATTGTCCCTTTTCTACCAGCTCTACTTACGACACAGATCCTGAGCCTCGCCTATAATTACAGTGAGGAAATATTTCTACGAGCCTTTAAAAGGGAAGCCTAAACTGGGTCAAAACATTGCCGGTGGAAGGTCAGAGAGCAAGGGTCAATGTTGGCTTTACTCCAATGAGCTGGTTTCCGGGGCGGCGGGTGGTGGGGGCAGGGTTGTGTGAGGGGGCTTCTGGGCTTCCTGCCACCTGAGGGCCCTTGCCTTAAATCCCGCCATTAGCACCTTATCCTGTTGCTGTGATTGGTTGCAGTTGTGATTGATAGACAACATCTGTGGAAGATTTCAGAGTTTACAAAATGCCCTTTACATGCAATGCCTCCCTCGCTTCCCCACAAGCGCTGAGAGCAGTTAGATGACTTGGCCGCTCACACTCAGCTATTTATTTATTTATTTATTTATTTATTTTTTTAAGGATTTTATTTATTTATTTGACAGACAGAAATTACAAGTAGGCAGAGAGGCAGGCAGAGAGAGAGGAGGAAGCAGGCTCCCTGCTGAGCAGAGAGCCCGATGCGGGACTCGATCCCAGGACCCTGAGATCATGACCTGAGCGAAGGCAGAGGCTTAACCCACTGAGCCACCCAGGCGCCCCACACTCAGCTATTTAAATGCATGTCCTTACCCCTTTGGAGGGGCCGCAGGGCAAGCTGCTCCCAGTTCTCTCTCTCTGCCTCAGTGTGGGGATACAGTCTGCTTACAGCCCTATGGCTCCACAGTGGGATCCCAGCACCTACAACAATGCCGGACACACAGCTGGATGCAGCAGGTGTTCAAGAGAGTGAATGCACGCGTCTAGCATGGGAAGGTATGAGATCATTACTCCTTAATGGGTCCATTCCCTGCTCAGTCCACTCTCCTTTCCAAGCCTTTGCTAATTAGACCTCTCTGGTCTAATCCCTCCTGCATATCGCAATGCACCCATCAGCTTCTGTGTGAGCTCTGCTAACTCAGGGACCCTCTCGGGGCCACCAACCCCCCCCCCCCCCAGGAATCCCCTTCCTTTCCCCCTACTCTTCCAGCCCTCCTCACCCAAATCACGACGTCACTCAGTCTTGACTGGAAGTCGGAAACCAATTAATCCCCGGCCCAACCACTTCGTTTAACAGATGGAGAAACCGGTCTGCAGTAAACAGCTTTGTAGATAGCCTAGTGAGTCAATGGCGGGGGGGGCGGGGTGGGGGGACCAGAACCCAGGTCTTCTGACTAGCTGTTCTACATACTTCCCATCACGCCAAGGATAGGAAATAGGTTTCATCACACTTGTTTTGCTTGAGCTGTGGCGGCTGCCCAGGGAGATGAACTGAGAAGGCTTGTGTGGGAGTAGGCTGGTTTGGTGAGAAACGGTGCTGTGATTGCTTGGTCATGTCTGCAGGGGTTGGGGGTGGGGGTGGAGACCAAGGAGCGCAGGGATGGCCAGTGGCTCTCACTTTGCAGCATTTGGGGCCTGCGCTGAACCTGACCAGACCCCTTCACTGCAACTCAGTGTTGTTGGCTGCCTCTTCCCCGCTGCAAGGCTTCTCGAATTGTGAATTGATGAACTGATTCAGTGCAATTCCCTTCTGTTCCCACTGCAAGGAACGCCGCAGTCCAAAGGCCGGTCCCAGGACCAAGTAAGCACCTCTTTGCTGCTCGACTTAGTGACTGAGATATGGTATTGCTCCCTCGCCCTTCCCCACCATCTTATCCCAACCCCAGAGACCATTCCAAAGCTTTGACTGTGTTTGTGTAATTAGAAGAGAAACCCTTAAGAGACAGCGGCTCAGTAATGGAATTTTTAAATTCCAACAGAGCTGAGGAAGCCTATTTAAAAGGAGGAAGGGGGTTTAAGGAAAAGGTCAACCATGATGCCAGTAATAATGTGCAGTACCAACTCCACTGAGAGAGACACGGGTTTGCAAATTAGGGGACAATTAGGAAAATGTTTCTCTTCTTCCTCATGGGTTTGGAAGAGCAGTTGCAAACACAAATGCCCACAGGGGCAACACATAACGTAAATGAGTGAATCAGCCTGGTGCGTAGGACACCAGGGAATGGTGGTGACTGTGACTAATTGAGAAGGCATACCCTAGCCAAAGGAGTTCAAATCCTCAGACGTTTCTGGAAACAGGGCTCTGGCCAAATAGAAGATGTTTGCAGATTTCACTTGCTTTCGGGTTTAAGGCTGGAGACTCTGTTTCACTAGGGATGTGTATGTATGTGATTTAACAGTTAACCACCGGTTAATCAGAAAAATAAAACAGCATTACCTGATGCTCAGAGGATGGTGGTCGTGGGGGTGGTGGCATTCTAGAGAAGACCAGGAATGCTTCCCCCAACCTCTCTGACCGTTCTGGGGGACAGAGCACTGCGACCCTCTGCGGACGGCCCAGCAGACCATCCAGATAGCGTTCCAGACTGAGTAACAGGGACTTAAGGAATTGCACAGGGGGAGGA
The DNA here is from genome assembly GCF_922984935.1 of Meles meles. Taxonomy (NCBI): domain Eukaryota; kingdom Metazoa; phylum Chordata; class Mammalia; order Carnivora; family Mustelidae; genus Meles; species Meles meles. Next base: position 51,787,969 of record NC_060071.1, read on the forward strand.
AATGCGGTGGGGTGAGATCAAGCCCTGAGGGTTGGAGTTGGGATTTCCTAACAAGTGGGAGCAGATTTTCAAGACAGAGTGGAAAGATTTGCAAGCCAGAGCTGCAAAATAGAAGTAAAAAGGAAGAAGCTTCCTCAGAGAAGCAGGAGGCTGGGATGGGGGATTAGGGTCTGGCTAGGGCCCATGTAGGGCTGGGCTGTGCCATGCAGCAGCCCTGAGGGCTTGTGGTTCCTGCAGACATACCTGGGATGAAGGGTTTAACTTCTTGGCGCACTCTCGCAATCTATGGCGAAGAAACCATATTTAGTATGCATGCTTAAAATTTTTTCCATTGCTACATTAAGAATCCCCCTACTTACCCTGCCCACCTCCCCAATTTAGCCACATACTGTGATGTCAGGGAGAATAAAGAGAGGAGGCCTGCTCCTCCAGTTTGGAGAAAGCATCTTGCTTTCAAGGGGACCATGAGCAAGCTTCTGGGATGCCCCAGTGAGCTGTTGGGGAGGAGCGGGTGATGCTGGAAGATCTGTGCCACGCATGCTCCCTCCTTCCTAATACACCGTGAAGGACTGGAAGCCCCACATGGGGAGCTGCAGCAGATTGGACCAGCTCAGTTCAAGCAGCCTGCCTGATCTCTGCCCAAACCTCAGAAGGAGGGGGTGGTAATGAACGCTTGGGCCCCCTCACAGGAGGGCTGTGTGACTCAGTGTAGTGGAAACTGTAAAATGCTTGGGGAAAATTAGTGAGCCCCATAAATGCAAAATATTGTTATGAACCCTTCCTCCCCCCACACAGTTTTTAAAAGAGATTCTATTTATTTATTCTTAAGGAAAGAGAGGAAGAGGGAGCACAAGCAGGGGAGCAGCAAACAGACTCCCCACTGAGCAGGGAACCTGTGGGCCTCAATCCCAGGACACTGGGATCATGACCCGAGCCAAAGGCAGACACTTAACTGACCGAGTCACCCAGGTGCCCCTTCCCCACACACTTTGCACCTTTGGGAGAGGTTGTCTTTAAAGCCCAGTCAGAATGATTTGAGTTATGAGATTACAAAACTCACCCGACCCCCCAAGTGAAGATTCGGAGAAACCCCAGATCCCCGGAGAGAGCAGCTTATACTGGCCTTGCCTCTCTTCCTTCAAGGAGAGAAGGTTTGCGTGGACAGGCGGGGGGTGGGCATGGCCGCATGGCCTGGGGCTTCTGGAAATTCTGGGTTTGAATCTCAGCTTCAAGACTGGTGGGACTTAGCCTCCCTGAGCCTCTGTGCCCTCACCTGTAAGAGGAGTGATGATACCGGGCAGCTGCGAGGCCAGGTGGCATCATCTTTCAGAGTCCCTGAAACTTTGAACGACATAAAAGGGTGTCACAGGTGAGTTTATACACGGATGGGAAGGGAGACTTGTTGGATTCTCAGATGATGTTTATGCTTTGGATCGAATCCAGCTCTTTCCCCCAGGGACAGACAGGGGACAAATGAGCTGTGTCCCTACTAGGAGAACATTCTTTTAACATAGGGATGTATTGTTTGCCTGTGGCACAGGGGCAGGTGAGAACTACCCATGAGGGTCGTTAACCACTCTGTGGCACCGGAGAGGTCAAAGTTCAAGACCCAGCCACCTAGCAGTGTCCCAGGATTTGAGGCAGGGGGATGGCTTACCCTCCAGAGGCGCCCTTGCTGGGGTCCCTGGGTATTGCTGATGTCAGCAGCCCTTTGGCACTTTCTTATGCAAAGCCTTCCCATGCCTGGAACATCTGCAGCCCTACTCGGCCCACACTTGGCACCAAATGACTTGCATCTGTTTTCAAGTCGCTTCTTCTCTGGTACACAGGCAAGAGACTGTCACCATTCAGGCTGATCTAGGAAGGCAGTGAGAGCTGCTGGGAACCTGAGGGATCAGAACCAAATCCCCCTAATTGAAGAGAAGGTCTTGTTGCTTATAGGAGAGTTTATGGCCCCTCCAGCCCATGGCCCAGCCCCAAACACACTTCCTGAAGAAAACTTACTTCCCCCACCCCCCAAAATTAACATACTCCTTTCATCGCATCCTTAACTCGAGGGGTCCACCCACACATCAACGTCCCCAACAAGTACAAAAAAACAATCAAAACAGAAACAGGTCAATTGCGCAGCTCCATCCTGAGGGCTCTTGGCGGGCCATCTCTGGCTCCCCTGATCCGGGCTCTAGCAGTGAGAGCTGTCCCTGAGCCCTTTATCTTGTCCACCCTCCTCCTTCCTTCCTTCCTCCCTTGCTTCCTTCCTTCCTTTTTAAAAGATCTTATTTATTTATTTGACAGAGAGAGAGAGAGACACCATAAGCAGGGGAGCAGCAGACAGAGGGAAAGGGAGAAGTGGGCTCCCTGTTAAGTGTGGGGCTTGAGCCCAGGACCCTGGGATCATGACCTGAGCCGAAGGCAGACGCTTAACCCACTGAACCACCCAGGCACCCCACCCTATGACTTTCTGGCTCTGGGCTTGGCCTTTGTGCATGGATCCTGGAGTGGGTTCAAACTATGATTATTTCTGTGGCCCCACTATGTGTGATGGGAAATTCCCGGCCCCAGCCCCAGATTCTCAGGTCCTCACCCAGCTTTCCAACCCCAAGGAGGGAGTCAGGCTGCTCCTTGGTCCGTGTTCCCCAACATTTTGTTCTATAACTTGTCGTTTTCTCTTGTAGCCATTTGCCTTCATGGCAAATGAAAAAGTTCCCTGGACTGGGAGTGATCTGAGGGCAGAAATACGGCACAGTGGGTGTCAAAATGTATTTCATAAAGGCATGCGTGAGTAGGTTATGGTCAGACTCTTGTATATTAATATTTGTGTGATATTACTGCAAATGATATTTTAGCACAATGCATTATATAGAAATCCTTTTTATCATCTGCGACTTCCATTTCAAGCCCTCTGAAGGGGGAGGAATTAGATTTTCTGCTTTTTTGGCCCCACTGGGGGGGGGGAGGGGGGATCAAAGGAATATTTTAGGTTTTTTTCCCCCATATTTCTTCTCTACAGCCACTGTTTACTTTGGGGTTTATCTACCTTAGTAGTTGGAATTTGGGTGCAGTCTGTTGCTCGGTGATGTATTTTGAACTTCGTCTGCAGTTGGTCATAGCTCATTGCTATTGCTTCACATTTTATCCGTTGTGTTTCTCCCTTTATCACTTCTATAGGTTGTGAGTTAGGATAATAAAGTCAAGATAAAATCACCCCCAGCCATTTGTAGCTCTGGGAAGCTGGCACGGGGCTGTCAGAAGCTGGCTGGGGGCCACCAAGGGGAGGAAATGTTCTTCTGTGTTGCCAGCTGTATCAGGACTCCTTAACAGCTTCTTGCCAAAATTTTAGGAAAACGATGCTCCTCTTCCCTGGAGCTATTCTGTAGGTTTCTAGAGGAGGGAAGTCTTTCAACAGGTATTTTGGCTATAAATGCCTCTCATGTTTTTTCATTGGATTAAGTCTGTAACTTGAGCTCCATGTTGTGAAATACTCACAGAGACACATTAGTCACTGTGCATAGGTGAGGTAGCCTTGTCATTGTCACCAACCGCTCACGCGACCTGAAGGTTTATAGTGTATGGACTCCTGCTCCAGACATGCTCATGAAAGAATAACTGGAAATGACCTTCCCCTCTCCCTCTCTCTCCCTCCTGCCCTCCCTTCTCTCCCTCCTCCTCCTCCCTTTCCCCTCTTCATCCTCCCCTTATCCCCTTCTTCTCACCCTCTTGCCCCCTCCTCCCTCCCCCTCCCCTCCTCATCCTCCCCTACCCTCTCCCTTCTCACCCTCTCCCTTCTCACCCTCCTCTTCCCTCCCTCTCACCCTCTCCCTTCTCACCCTCCTCTTCCCTCCCCCTCCCCCCCCCCCACCCCGTTCTTCCTCCACCAGGAGAGCATTCTTGGTGGCAGGGAAGAATGAGGAGCAGAGAAACTGGCAAGAGTTTACGAAAGCTGGGAGGTAATCACAACTTTATTCTTTTAAATATTCACTCCGTATCTCTTAGATGCTAATTCGGATAAAGACTCAGTTCTGATCATTCAACTTATTTGAACACATGTGGGTTTTTTTATTTTTTATTTTTTATTATTTATTTATTTATTTGACAGAGAGAGAGAGACAGTGAGAGAGGGAACACAAGCAGGGGGAGTGGGAGAGGGAGAAGCAGGCTTCCTGCCGAGCAGGGAGCTGGATGTGGGGCTCAATCCCAGGACCCTGGGATCTTGAGCTGAGCCATCCAGGCCCCCCAGCTGTGGTGTTTCTCTTATTTGCTGGAGGAATTTGTGTATCTGGCATGGACCAGCTGAATTTAAAATTCACAGTTAAGGGTTGAGAGGATGCAGCCATAGGCATGTCTTTACTCAATCAATATACCATCAATCAACAGTGTTTACTGAGCCCTGACAACGTGCCCGGGCCTGTGTTTGGAAGGATCCAGAGAAAAATAAGGCACTGCTTTCTCCCTTCTCTTTATGAATTTATAGTCTAATGGGGTAGCCCTCAGTTCAGATGGTAGTTCTGTAACTTAGTAGCAAAGTGGAATTTGAGCAAGTTGTGTAACACCTCTGAGCTCCTGTTTCTGTCAGAATGGGGGGGGTCACAGGGTTGCTGTGGGAACTGAAGGAATTAGTGGGTGTGTTGCAGAATGCATCTACAAATGTTGCCTTTCTTCCCTTTCCTTGTGTCTGTAGCCTGAGGCAGCTCCAGGAGGAAGGGTCGTCCTAGCAACCTGCGTGAAGGCCTGCTTCTCAAGGCCAAGGGCCATGACCTCCACGGTCACATGATAGCAGGCCCCTGGTGGCCCCCTCTAAGCAGAGGCTGCGGACTGGCTGCCTAGGGGACAAAGCCAACCTCAGACCCTTCCACTCTGTCCTCTGTGATGTTGAAATAAATGGAATTCGTTGCCAATGTTTAAATATCAGAAAATATCCATAAAACCCAGAATTGGGGGATTCTCTTGAAAATCAAAGATTCTGGCCCGAAGCTGCCTTCTTTGGATAGGTCAAGTACTCTCCTGATTGCTTGTGACTTCCCACAGGGGCACAGACTGTGGTGAAAGGGCAGAATTTAGCTCAGATCTAGTTGGAATTCAAAGCAATGTGAAAGAACCAAGCCAAGTGTGATGAGCTAGGGCAGCACCAGCCCTGAGTGGCTCCCCCCAGAAAAGGAAAGGCTTCTTTTGTTCATTCATTCATTCATTTAACAAATATTATTGAGTACCTTGGTGTGCAAGTCATTGTACCCATGATAAGAGGAAGAACATTTATAGAAAAGCTTCTATGTATCAGGCTCTAACTTAAGACTACAATGCACTGGACAGCCCCCCTACAACAAACAATTATCTGGTCCAAACTGTCAATAGTGTCAAGGCTGAGAAACCTGAGTTATAGGCGTTAATATGGATGCATTTCCTAAATATAATGTTAAGTACAGAAAGCAAGTTGCAGAAGGATATATACAGTGCAATACTATTTTTTAAAAGTTCAGAGCCAAGAAAACAAAAGAATACACTGTGTAGGGATTCACACACACATAGTAAAATTATACTGAAAGCAAGAAAAATGACACTAAAAAATGTGAATTTCCCTGAGGGGGAGACTGGGAATGGGCTTGGAAAGAAATAAACCAAAAAATGCAATGTTATTGCGTGGTGGATGGATTCATGCTTGTTGGTTTTACACTTCATAACTTACATATGCATTACATATATTTTACATATCAAATTATAAAATCAAATTAATATATTTAAAATATATATCAGTATATTTTTAAAAGAAGGTACACTGTGGTTTGCAATGGTATGTCTAGGGACCGAGTTTCTGGGGGATTTTCTCCCTCATTTCTGATTTTTTTTTTCATGATGTATGTGCAGATGTTTGTATTGGGAAGAAAACAATAAGGAAAGAAACAGAACATTTTTTTTCTTTTAAAGATTTTATTTTTTATTTTTATTTTTTTAAGATTTTATTTATTTATTTGACAGACAGAGATCACAAGTAGGCAGAGAGGCAGGCAGAGAGAGGAAGGGAAGCAGGTTCCACACCGAGCAGAGAGCCCGATGTGGGGCTCAATCCCAGGACCCTGGAATCATGACCTAAGCTGAAGGCAGAGGCTTTAACCCACTGAGCCACCCAGGCACTCCAAGATTTTATTTTTTTAAAGTAATCTCTAAACTCATCATGGGGCTCAAACTCACAACCTTGAGATCAAGAGTTGCACACTTTACTGAACGAGCGCCAGGCCCCCCTAGAGTCCTTTCATATATAATGGCTGTGTTTCAAAACCCCTGATATGCCCAAATTCAAATATTGCCAGCATAATTCATCGAATCTAAGATTCAATCAGTCATAAGATACACCATCATTCTATGTATCACTAAGAATAGAAGCAAAATACTGCCAAATAAACTGTGACACAGTATTGTATCACTTAGATCTTTCGTACTTCTTGAAAGAGCTCTCTCGGACTCGTTTAGATATTTACTCTCATTACATATCACTCATAGAAAGGGAAATACAGACAAATGAGTCGGCTAAGGTAGTCCCCAAATATCTTCTCATTCTGAAGTCACCTCTCCTGGATCACTTTCCAGCCTAGAGGGAATGCTTGAGATCTGCGTCTTCACGTAATACTGTCCTCTCCGCCACCAAGAGGATTAGGATTTCCTCAAAGAGCGCACCATCATGGTCTCTGGGATTTTCTTCCAAGCCCCTGCCTCCTGTTCTGTCAGTTGAGCTCACCAGAAGGTGTGAACAGACATTTTCAAACACCAAGCAGGACTCGTGTTCCTTCCCCAGATAGTTCTTAAATGTTTTGTCCAGGGAAGTACCAACGGTTGACAGCACTCTGCTCATGCACGGGAAACAAGAACCAAGTTCGCATACGTGTGGGCAACACAGCCGCAGCACGACTGGGTCTGGCCAACAGCAGTTGTCAGATGCCACGGATTACAGTAAGTGTCTCAGTTTCAGAGATGTTATCACGTACAGTGATGCACAGACCGGATTTGATGAATTACAGAAAAGCAAAGGTCACCTCCCCGGAAATGCATCTGTGATCCAGGAGAGAACAAAGGGCGAATGACCTCAGAGAGGTCACAGGCTTTCAAGATCTCTTAAAAACAGTGTCGGGAGCATCCTCCCTGGGCAATTATGGGAGCGGGACTATCTATCAAAGACTTAAAAACAAAAAGTAAAAACTTCTAAGAATCCTTTTGCTTCTTATTATCATAGTGTGCTGACAATCCTAAACCATATCCTCTCCCCACCCCCAAAAAATAAACCTCCCTGAAAAGCATCTTCCATGGGTCTAAGTTCTAAAGGATTGCAGCCATTATTGTTTTCATTATAAATGAAAGAAGGAAATATTGAAATTGACATTAGGATTACAGATCCCTTGATAAACATGGTATTCTACATGGAAATTCAGGGAAGCCCTACTTCTAAAAGGAACCCTGTCACACACACAGTCAGATTCGGCTACCTGCGTTCGGTTCAAGATCCACCTCGACCCCACTTTGGACCCAACTCGTGTCTCCAGCCCTTTGCAGTATGACCACTCCCTGCATTGAAACTGTGCATTTGCCATAAACAGTGACAGGACGATGACGGTAAGAACTCCAGCAAGCTGAGTGCTGTCCTTCTCTGCCACCGCGTTGCAGCTGTCATCTGTGTTTATTTATTTATTTATTTATTCTTGGTCGTCCTTTGTGTTTAAGATTTAAAACGTCAAAGCAGAGTAAGAAATGGGAGATCAAACGTTTTGAGGTAGTAGAATTTTTAGTTCGCACACAAAGTATTTTAATGATTTTGGGTGATACACTCTAAAGGTAGTCATCTTTTTAAATTGTGACACTTAAAAATTAAGAACAAATGAAGAAAATGGAAACTACACTGATAGTATTCATTGTTACAATAAATTAATAGGGACATGCCAGTTTTTTCCTCTTTATAGTTTACTGATGGGTAAACTCCTGGCACCGTGGCACAAATAAAGGGAGTGGCCCCAAATGCTACCATTAGTCATTACATTCTTTACCACGATGCACTCCCAGTCCAAAAAAAAAAAAAAAAAAAAAGCCAGATTCACTTAAGAATGTCCCTAATGAAGCCGTAAAAGTATCAATTTGATTAAATTTTGACTCTTGAGTCCATGGTTTTTTTTAAACAATCCTGTGTGATGAAATGGAAAATATGAGTAAAGCCCTTCTGCTAAATCCTGAAGAATAGTGATGGTTGTCTTGGGAAGCTTTTATGCAATTGTTCTGCATTGCAGACTGCATTCCCCATTTCCTGAAAAGGCTGTTTTTACTTGAAAGAACTCAAGACGGACAAAGTGTGGTTATTCAGACTTGAATATTTGGCAGACAGTCTCTTAAACATAAACAAAGTGAGCCACTCACTTTAGGGAACACAACCGATAGTATTTGTTGCCAGTGATAAAATTCAAGTTTTCAACTGGAAACTAGACCTGTGGAAAACCAGTATTTGCCATTGGTAACTTGACAGCTTTCCCATACTTAAAGACTTTTCTAATGAGATCAGGGGTGAAGAAAGAGGACTTCACTGCCTCCATTTTGACCTCAAACTTTCTAGTTGGATTCTTTTTCCCAGTTTGTCTCTTAGCTCAGGGGAAGGACCCTGAGCACAAAGCATCCCCCGATGGGAACTGAAACTCCCCCCTCAGGAACAAGAACTGCGGGAGCCAGCAAGACCCCGCCCATGACTGCCTCCAAGACAGTGGTGGACTTGATCTTCACCCCACCCCCCTGCACATACCCACCCCCCTTTGTCCCACATTCTCCTTATATAAACACGGAAGTGTTTTTGGCACGTTGGAGGCTGTCTTTGAGATGCTAGTTCTCTGTCTTCCTGGTGTTGGCCTCACTGCAATAAATTCCTTCCTGGTTTCACCACCACTCATCTCTCTGCCTCTGGATCTTGTTGAATGACTAGACCTGGTGTGTTTGGGACCCCCAGAGACAGATGCCCTTGCACCCCTGTGCTCAGGCTACAGTGATATGAATAAATGTGACCTGTTGATATTACATAATAAATAACGTCCACATTTGGAAGATCTGTATAATTCAGTGAGCCACTATTTTTCAGATGACCAAAGCATAATGTTAAGATTATCATACATGAGGGACGCCTGGGTGGCTCAGTTGGTTAAGCGTCTGTCTTTGGCTCAGGTTCCAGGGGCCTCGGATGGAGTCCCACATCTAGTTCCTTGCTGGGTGGGGAGCCTGCTTCTCCCTTTCCCTCTGCCTGCCCCTCCTTCTGCTTGAGCTCATTCTCTGTCAAAAAAAAAAAATAAATAAAATCTTTTTAAAAAATGATATTATGTGAGTAAAATGATCCATTCAAAGCACATGGATTTTAACATAACAGAGTGGGAAAAGTTCACGAATGTGTTCATTTTCAACATTGCAACCAACCTTCTAGAAACTATCATTAAGGAGTTTTAGAGTGGTAGCAAGGAGAGTATTCACCATTCTCTGAACAGGCTATTAAAATAGCCTCCTCCTGGGGCACCTGGCTGGTCCCTGGTGAAGCATGCAGCTTTTGATTTGGGGGTTTTGAGCTCAAGCCCCATGTTGGGTGTACAGACTACTTAAAAATAAACATAAAAAAATCTTTAAAAAAATAGAAGATCCTTGGCTTCACACAGGAGGCAAACAAATGTGAGCTAGCAAGAGTTGAAAACAGTTTATTGAAGATATGTGTAGAGAAATCAGATACGAGATGGAGTCAATGTCTGGGAGACTCAGAAAGGAAGGAAGAAATCTCATCATTCAGGGTCTCTGGGTTTTTATCCAGAATGGTGGTCTGGTGGATGTGTCCTCTCAGGCAACCAGGAACTGGTTAGAACAAGGACAAGATCCAGGTGTCCACCAAAGTCACTTCTTCTTTGCAGTCAGGGGTCTTGGTGTTGAGATGCCTACTACCAGCCATTTAAATATTACCTATTGTGCTGGAAGTTTCCAAAGATACCATCAATTCTTTGTCCCTTACGTGGTGGACATCTACCATGTGTGGGGTGGGAATGCAGGTCCTAGCAAGAACAAAAGCAGGGAGGGGCGCCTGGGTGGCTCAGTGGGTTAAGCCTCTGCCTTCCGCTCAGGTCATGATCCCAGGGTCCTGGGATTGAGCCCCACTTTGGGCTCTCTGCTCAGCGGGGAGCCTGCTTCCCCCCTCTCTCTCTGCCCACCTCTCTGCCTACTTGTGATCTCTGTGTGTCAAATAAATAAATAAATAAAATCTTAAAAAAAAAAAGATTTTACTTATTTATTTGACAGAGATCACAAGTAGACTGAGAGAGAAGAGGAAGCAGGCTCCCCGCTGAGCAGAGAGCCCAATGCGGTGATCGATCCCAGGACCCTGAGATCATGACCTGAGCTGAAGGCAGAGGCTTAACTCACTGAGCCACCCAGGCACCCCTGTTTTAATTTTTAATACCAACACGTCAACAGATACAGCCCACAGCAACAAAAGTTCTTAGACACCTCAATAATTTTTAAGGGCATAAGGGATGCCTGAGTAGATTTTCTCCAGGTTATTTTCTTCCTCCTCCTTTGTTTGTATTTACTCATTCATTTAATAAACACTATAGAACAACCTTCAGTAATAAATAAAATTAGCTAATTTTAGTCAAACACCTGAACCCAGATGCTGTCTGTGAGTTAATCATCTCACTTAAACCCTTCAGTTCTATGAGGCAGTTATTAATTCCCACTTTACAAGTAGAAACTAAAGGTCAAATGACGGAAGGGACTTGCCCAAGGTCATGTCAAAAGAAAGCGATGGAGTCAAGATATGACCTCAGGCCTTAGGGGCTCAGACCTGGTGGGTTTAGCTCACTTACAATTGTGCTGGGAAAGGATATGAATAAATTGAGAAAATGTATTCTCTGTGGTTTAGGAGCTTACAGGCCAGTAGAGAAGATTAAACAATTTTGCAAACATTGGGTATCAAGGGTTTTTTTTCCCCCCTATCCTGCCTTATTCAAGAAAAAAAAAAGTTTGTTTTTTTTAAGTGAACTCTACCCACAATGTGCGTCACAAACTCACGACCTGGAGGTCAAGAGTCATACATTCTACCTGCTGACTGAGCCAGCTAGGCGCCCCAAGAAAACAATGTTTTTAACAGAGTGGTTTGTATTTGTTCTCTGCCTGATTCTCCCAAGGGCTTGGGAACATTAATAATCATTCACTGAGAAGTGACCATGCACTGAGCAGAGCTTTGGAGAGAGTGAGAAAAAAAAAGGAAAAACAGGGCTTACCCTCCAAGAGCTTATAGATCAGTGTGTATTGGGGAGTCAGGGGTAGAAAGGCTCACAGATACCTTCGATATTGGGAAGGATGAGTCGAATTCAGTGAAAGAGGCTGGGACAGAGATAATGGGATGGAGAGGACACACGGGATCAGGACAACTAGGAAAGGCTTCTTAGAGGAAGTGGCATCTGAAGGGTAGGATGAAGGGAAGCAGGAAGAGAAGGTAGGAGAGGGAGATTCGAGGTGGGCAGAAGGATATGTGCAGTTGTTGGCTTCTCTGGAAGCAGCCTCTGAGACAGAATGTCTTGGAGATCAACCTGTATGAAAGGAAGGGAGAGGAAGACGGACGGGACAGAGGAGGAAGTGGGATTGCAATGCAGGCTTGGCCAAGCCTCAGCCAGCTGGGTGGGGAAATGATTCTGCTGAGAGTAGTGCTTGGCAGAGCTGCTCAAGTCAGGTTCAAGGGCTAGGCCTTTAGACTCCCATCTCACTGGGTCTCCCTGTAGGGTGGCTATGGGCTGCCCTGGGGTGTGGCCACGGGTGAGATGACTTTCAGCTGAGGTCAAGTTGCTGAGTGAAAGTGACTTGATCAGAGTTCTCTCTCAAGAAGGATAATCCTGGCGCAGCTTGCCAAGCAGATTCAAGGTGAAAAGTATAAATTCACCCTTGGGTTCCTTGTCCAGCTCCTCTTCTCTGCAAATGGCTCTGCCCCTTCCACGTGGTGACAGTGCTTGATAGTGGATAGTCTTTGGGACAGTGGGACCCTCTCCCCATGGCACAATTGAGTGGTCCAAGGGTGGAGGCCCAACCCATTGGGCTAACCAGGGCTCCTGTTGGGGAATTTGAAACTGAGCCTGAGAGATTCTAGTCCAGGCCAGGCCTGGTCTCTTGAAAGCAGATGTAAAATTTTGGCTGTGGGTCAGTGGCCATGATTTCTACCATGAGGTCTGAGAACAGGAGAAAGATTTGCAGACTAAAATCACGGAAAGAGGTACCAAAAGAGTCCTGGGTGGCTCGGTTGGTTAAGCATCTGTCTTCAGCTCAGGTCATGATCTCTGGTCCTGGGATCCAACCTCTCATGGAGCTCCCAGCTGGGTGGGAAGCCTGCTTCTCCCTCTCCCACTTCCCCTGCTTGTTTTCCCCCTCTTGCTGTCTCTCTCTTTCTCTCCATCAAATAAATAAATAAAATCTTTTTTAAAAAAAGTATTATTTATTTAAGTAAATCTCTACATCCAATGTGGGGCTCAAGCTCATGACCCTAAGACCAAGAGTCACCTGACCCTCCAACCGAGTCACCCAGGCACCCCAAAGCCACGGGAGTCTTAACAAAGAGGGCAATAATGGGAATGCAAAGAAGATTGAGTCGAGAAGCGTTTAGTTTGGTGGCAAATGGAAGGTGGAGGGGGCAAAAAATGAGAAAAAAGGAAGAGTTAGGGTGCTTTTGCAACTGGGAGGTTGTGAGTCCCAGAAGCCAACGGAAGTAAAGAAGGAGTGCCGCCGTGGATAGGGGTAGAGCATGGTTATTCCAGTGGGGCTTTGTGCTGGCAGGTGCTCTACGAGCCCCTGGCTTCTCTTGGGCCTTCCTCTTGTCTGCACCTATAACAACCTTCCCCCTCCAGCACAGGTGCATGCTTTCTACTCCCCTCCCCACTCTCCTACAAAGTTATTAATTCCATTCTTGTATATCCATTCTTTCAGCCCCAGGAAAGATCTTTGCATCCTTGTAACCTGAGTCTCCCATTCCATTCATTCATTTACTTTATCATTTATTCCTATCACATTTTCAACCAGAATTTGTAGAATGACCACTGTGTGCTAGATCCCGGAATACAAAGGTAATGAAGGAATTTTGTCTGTCACAATCTAACAGGGCAATTATTATTTATTATTGTTATTATTTTTCCAACAGGACAACTAAACCAAACCATATGGTAGGCAGAAAAGAGCAGAAACCATAAATATACAGCTTCAGGAATTTTCACCAAGTGAGCACACCCTAAATCAAGAAACAGAAGGCGATCAGCATCCCAGAAGCCCCTTTTGGTCACCACACCGCCCCAAGGACACAGATGCCTTTGCGAGAACCCTCTCCAGCTGCAGCTGGAAAGGTGGGTAGGGGGAGTTGAAAGTGAGGGCAGCGAACTTTGTCAGGAGGCGGGAGCTGTGGTTCCGGCAAGAGATGGTGGAAAAGGAGAGGAAGGGTCGGATTGTGAGAGGGTCAGTGAAGGTCAGAAAAATGAGATCACCTGCTCTGCAGGAATTCACCAAACTCATGTACCCCTCGAGGCAATTGTGATCTGACCTTGAGAGTTTCCAATGGCCTGCCTTATAATTTAAAAGTACCCAGAGCCTGACTCAGGCAAGCAAATGCCTCCACCCTCAAAGGGGGGTTGCATCTCAATGCCCTGTGACTTTTAAAGGAAGCGAGCGCTTTGGTCAGTTTCCTGGATTGTTGAAAAACAACAAAAACCACATTGGACCTTTAATAAGTGACTGCAGATACTTCCTGAGGCTCTTCAGCCTGGAAAAGTCTTGAGGCACCTTGGCAGAGCTCTGCGGTACCAACTCACTCCGTTTAATTTCACAAACACCCACACAATATCACAGGGTGAAAATTTTTTTAAGCAATATAAAAAAGCAGTATAATTGGAATACATGTTTTCTGCAATCCTGACACAGTAATAACGTGCCTGTAAACACCTTCCTTGAAGAATCGGTTAATAGGATGTGTAATATATGGCAAAGGAAATCATTTATCCCACAAAGGATTTAAAAATGGGTCATTGATGCTTCTTACGAGCCTGTGATGATTCTAGAAAATGATGGTGATGGTTCTAGACTAGAATAAAGCGAGAACTTCCCAAAGACGTAGGGTTAAGTAGATTTATGAAAAATAGCAATGTCTCCTGGCCACCGTCATCTCATCAGCGAAATGGAGGCATTGGGTGAGACAGGTGGTTTTTTATTTTGAGCTGTGGCGGGGGGGGGAGGGTCTGTGGACCTCTCTTGGCACCACACCGCCCCTGCTTTAACCAGTTTCTCTGTTCTCACCTATTTAAATATTGGGTATTTTTGTGTAAGATTTTGTTTGAAATAATTAAAAAAAAAAAGGATTGCCTAACTAGAGTGGAAAACCACTTGATGAGGTGACCTCTTCAGTCCCACATAGCTCTAAAATGCTAGGAATCCAGCTAACCCAGGCCTGATTTATGAAAAGTGGTGAAGATACAAAGATTAAAAGGAAAAAACCCTGGGGGCACTTGGCTGGCTTGGTCAGTGGAGCACGTGACTGTGACTCGGTCTGGGGTAGGGAGCTCAAGCCCCACCCTGGGCGTGGAGCCTACTTAAAACAAAAATAAAAACAAAAAAAACCCCAGAAACAAGCAAATAAGCAAACCTGCAATTCCAATCTGTGAGAAATTCACCAGTCCAAGGTGTGCATGAGAGTATGCAGGTTGGGGGGTATGTGTGAATTACCATGTATAATATTAAAGAGAGTAACATGAGGGGCACATGGGTGGCTCAGTCGTTAGGCATCTGCCTTTGGCTCAGGTCAAGATCCCAGGGTCCTGGGATCGAGCCCCTCATCCGGCTCCCTGCTTGGCGGGACGCCTGCTTCTCCCTTTCCGACTCCCCCTGCTTGTGTTCCCTCTCTCGCTGTTTCTGTCAAATAAATAAAATCTTAAAAAAAAAAAAAAGGTAGTAACATGATAAGGTCTAAAATGAAGGTATCAATCTAGAAGTTTTTAGAGAAGGAGACATTTGAGCGAGTCCTCAAAGGACGGGAGGTGTTCAGGGCAGAGAGATTAGCGTGAGCACTGTTGTGGAAGCCATAGAAGAAGAGTCATGGCTGGGATATCACAGGTAGTTCATTACGGTCCCAGGCCTACCAAGAAGGTAACGAGAAGGGGCCAAGGCGAGGTTACGCGAGCGGAGTAGACACTCCTCCCAAATGCTCAACTCCTGTCAGTTCTTTCTACGTTCACACCGGATCCTGCAATTACACTACCAGCTAACAATAATGTTGTTTAATCATTGACCACACCACTCCTTCCTTCTATTGTTTTGTAACTCCACGGGGTTAAGGAAAGGAGGAATGTGTTGATAAGGTCATGAGTGAGTCTACAAGTAAAGGTTGGAGTGGGGAGTCCTGGCGACTCGAGCGCACGGGTGGTGCTGGCCCCTCACTCCTTTTGAGGAAAAGGGAGCCCCAGCCCAGGGATGTGACTTGCTCAGACCAGGCCAGGGCCAGGATTCTTCTCTGTGCCAAATGGATTGCTTCAGGCTGCCAAGCCAGGTGCCCTTTAGCAAGCAGGACTTTGCATCGAACTCTGAAATGGGTTCCTCTGGGAGAAGGAATGCTTCCAGGGTTGAGGAGGTAGTACGTTTTCCCAAGTTGGGGATGGGACTGAGTGTTCAGAGGTGGAAGGCCCATGAGTGGTGAATCTTAGGCACCCATTGGCACACAGTGCCCCAGATGTCAGGTGACTGTGTGCCGGGCCCAGGGAAACCAGACCCCAGACCCTATGGCATGGAAGCCTAAATGAAAGATCTTGGTGACCTGCTTGAATTGAAAGGAATGGAGCTACCTCACAATTTGGATAAAGAACATCTCAGCGGTGACCAAAATGGACCTGGAAGGGTTTTCTCCACTCTTCCGGCCCTTCAAGCCTCCTGAGATTCTTGTACGATTCTAGGAAAGAAAACTCTCAGTAATCAGCCACGCCCCTGCTCGGAGTGAATTTAATTTGATTTCGAAAGATAATGAGATGCTCTGTTTCTGGCATCCCAGATGCTGCAGTGCAAATGCTTGTCACTCTAATGGCTTTCAAGTGGGTGTTCAGACACGACCAGACCTGTATTTTGGAAAGCTCACTCTGGTGATTGCAAGAGGACGTACTCAAGGAGAGCCATGGGGAGAGAGGTCTTATCACCACCACGGTAGTTCAGGTGCGGTGGCAATGGAAGCAAGGACAGTTGAAATGGAGATCTGTGACAAGTTCAGGAAACTCTTTGGAGGCAGAATTGCCCTGGTCTTCAGAAGCCAGTTAAAGATAATGCAAAGAGATGAGGTAGGAATGGCCCTAAAGCAGTGGTTTGCCCTTGGCTGCGCATCGGAATCATCTTGGGGATCTCCCCTCCCCCGCTGCTCAGGCCACATCTCAGACTAAGTAAGTCTAGGGCTGTGGCCCTAGTCCCTAGGCACAGGGACCTTAGAACGTAGCCAAGGTTGAGAACCTTTGCAGAGAGAGTTCCAACCTGGTGAGCAGAATGAACTGGGATGGTATTAAATGAGATAGGGAACAAACAGTTCTTTGTGGTTAGGGTGTAGAAGAAGAAGTGGAGAAGGGGGAGGAAGAGCAAGTTCAGGCAGAAACTAATGAGTTTGGTTTGGGATGTGCTGACTGCAATTAATGGCTTGATGTCCTAGAGGAGGTGGCTGAGAGCAGGAGCCCGGCGTGGGGGTGGGGGAGCCTTGTTAAGGGTGGGGCCTTACTTCTTCCAGAAGAAGGATGGGTAAAGATTTAGAAAGCTTCCGTGGGGAATGAGAAGGTTCTGAGTTAGGCATAAGACCAGCAACAAAAGAAAATATGTGTCAAGCACTGGTACTGAGGGTTTAGGTGACATGACTCTGGATTAGCTATTGTATTAACCAGACCATCAACCTGTATTTGAATTTGACCATCAAACATTCATCCCAATGAGTGGTATGCTGGAGCTGATGTGTACCGGTTTGCAAAAGCAGATGGTCAAATTTGCAGGAACTTGGCCAGCTATTAAACACAGCCATTATTAAAATTGAGATTTGAATATATTAAATAAATTATACAAGAGTAATAAATACTCAGTACTCATCATTTCCTAATGATTTTACTGCATGCTATTAGGCTACTACTTTTTAAAAATTTTTGTTTGTTTGAGAGAGAGAATGAGCAGAGGGGAGAGGCAGAGGGAGAAGGAGAAGCAGGCTCCTCGCTGAGCAGGGTGCCCGATGCAGAGCTCCATCCCAGGACCCTGGGATCATGACCTGAGCCGAAGGCAGATGCTTAACCATCTAAGCCACCCAGTCGCCCCTAGTGTTTGCTACTATTATCAGTGCTCTTGAGGTAATTTATACCAGTGGTATAAATAATGCCTCCTCTCCTCAAATTCCTATTGCAGTTTATATTCATTTATATTCACCACAACATGGTCAGTGTATTAGTTATAAATCTTTTGACTAACAGATTAAACCAAATTGATAATAGAACAAATCTGTAGCCCACACATGGGGGGTGGGGGGCGGTGCAAGGGCATCTGGCTCCAAGGGTCCCGAACACACCAGGTTTGGCCACTCGTTGCTGACAAAACCCAAAGGCAGAAAAATGAGTGGTGGTGAAACCAGGAAGGAATTTATCGCTGTGAGGCCAATACCAGGAAGACAGCAAACTGGCATCTATCTCAAAGACAGCCTCCAATGTGCCAAGAACACTTCCGGGTTTATGTAAGGGGAATGTGGGACAAAGGTGGGTGGGTATGCACAGGGGAGCAGTGAAGGTCAAATCCACCACTGTCTTAGAGGCATTCATGGGTGGGGGCTTGATGGCTCCGGGCAGTCCTTGTTGCTGAGGGGGGAGTTTCAGTTCCCATCAGGGGATGCTTTGTGCTCAGGGTCCTAGACACAAGCTGGAAAGCAGAGCCCAGCTAGAAAGTTTGAGGTCAAAATGGAGGCAGCAAAGTCCTCATTCAAACTGGTAGTTTTTTCGAGCTGCATTCTGGCTTTCTTTGTTCCACGGACCAGATAAATGTGACAGAAATCACCACTCCCCAGGGCACCTGGATGGCTCTGTCGGTTAAGCATCGAACTCTTGGTTTCCACTGGGTTCATGATCTCAGGGTCATGTGATGAACCCATAAGTCAGGCTCCACATTCAGCAGGGAATCTGCTTGAGATTCTCTCTCTCTGTCTGCCCTTCCCCACTCTCTAAATTAATAAATACATCTTTAAAAAAAAAAGATCACCACTCCCAATTCTGAGTTTCTAAGTCCTGACTGTAAACCAGTCACACAGACAATGGAACCTCTGAGTCTGGATTCTAGATTCCCCAGGAGGGAGTGTATAGGCCCAGCTTGCTGCAATGCCCGTCCCTGGCCCCATCAGTCAAAGTTTATGCTGAGGGAGATAGGGAAGCCACACAGGAAAAAAGTCTATGTCTCTACATCCATATTTTCCTGATGAGGAAATACATCATTGTGCCCAGAGTCTGCTGGGTGCTGTTAAGGATGACAGCTGTGTCCTAAGACCAGTCATCCAAAACTTTATAGAACACCTCATTGTTCTTACTCCAGCCTGACATAAAAACCAAGATATCACATATCTGTGTCATCGCTGGTAGAGAGATGAACAGCTCCAGAGGGCAGCAGGCAAACAAAATACATTAGCTTAAGTGGCCATTTGTAATTTTAATGGCCCAACTGCTTGTCATGGTATTGTGGGAGACATTTTAATCCAGTACTGTTTGCTGTAAGACTGAATTTCCCCCCATCATTCATTGTGAAATGTCTGTGGCCGATCAGTCTAGTCAATGTTTAGGGCAGTTGTTCATTTCTGGCTGAGCTGATGTCCTAGTTCATTAACTTCTCATTGACCAGCTTGAGGTCCAGAAAGAGAGCAGAACACAAGTCTGGGGACTGGAGCAGAAGCCCCGGTTAAGATCGAGAATGGTGCACTGTTTCTTCTCTTCTAGTACCAGACTGGAAACAACTGAAGGCAGGGCTGTCTGGAATCTAGACTCTAGAGTATCATAGCCATCCTGTAGTTCCTGGCATCAGGCCTCACATATACTGGACCTTGATATGGTGTGAAGAGGAAAAGACGTGTTCCTAGTTCCTACAATTTATGAAACATAGAACACCCGTCAGCTCTGAGTCATGGTGAAGAATAGGAATTTACGCCGTTAATTCTGTCCCCGCACTCGTCGGGGAAAGATGTATTATGTTTACCAATTACTCAGCTGATGTTTTTTGAGAACTTACTTAGGGACCATGAGACAAGCCAAAGAATTATCAAGCCCTTCAAGGAGAAACTTAGGATTTGCCTGTGGGTGGGCGGTGACTAGCTAGTATGTTATATTCAAGCTGTATCTGGATTGCCAATTTTCAAGAAATTCAATTATAATAAGACATATACTTGGCACTGAAATTCTCGGGGCCATAAATGAATCTGTCTCTGATGACTCAGAGAGCATATCTGTCCCTCCCTTTATTTAAAATATAATACCGAGTGTCTATTATGGTGAGGCCCTGTTCTAGACCTTAGACATACAATAATAAAGAAGATACAGCCCACATTCAGCAGGGGCTTGCTAGTTTAGTTGGAGGTGGGGTCTGGAGGGAGGTAGGAGTAGGCTGCTGGGCTGGGGAGTGGGGGGGATTTCAGCGCTAAAGGCCCAGAGCTTGCGTGTTGGGATTGCCCAGAGAAGGGGTGTGTCACCCAAATGTTTGGGTGAGGTGTGTTTCATGGAGGTTCCCCAGAGGAGGCGACCTCTTACCTTGAGACCAGAAGATCAATAGGAGGTTGCAGAGGGAAAGCCGGGGAGGGGTGGCATTGGAGGAGATGTTTCAGGAAAGGGGAGTAAGCTGTGCACAGGTTGAGACACCGGAGAGCCCAGCTTTCCGGGGTCAACACTGCTCTTGAAGCCCCAGGGGGACTCAGGGCTGGAGTTATTACACATGAAAGTGGTCTTCGCTGGTGTTCTTCCCAATAGTGTTCCAAAATCCAGACATTTGGGTAGTACCGTGTATTTCATCTCCGTTCTCTCACCTCGTGCTCACCAGGAACCTTACCGCGTAGACTTGCCAGCTCCATTTCACAGATGAGGAGCCTGAAGCCAGGCATCATCCCGTGGCTCAGTGAGTCTTAGGGAGTCTGGGGCTGTGCAGGCCAGAGATCCTCTTACTCCCCTCTGCCTTGGGAGACCGGACAAGTTATTTCACGGACTGCGACTTGACCTGAGATTCTTGCCTTCACCAGCAGGGGTGGTGCCGCACAGCCCCGGACCTCACCCCTTGTCAAGATGGGGAGTGGACAGCAACGTGCACTTCGCTAGACATAGGGTACCACCAAGAAGACCCTTGGTTCATGTCCCTTTAGGCCCAACAGTTCTCTGTGACCTCTGCGCCACCTCTGGGGGATTTGGGCATCTTTTGCGAGTCTGCTTATAGTCACAGACCCTGGATGTAGCCAGCAGCCATTCCTCTCCGGGGACTTGCGACTACAGGGGAAGACGAACCAGGCTCCCCAGGAACAGGGACCTCCTCCACCAAGGAATTCTATTTTTGCCTCTAAACACTATCTATACCTGCAAATAGCCTTCTTCCCTTTTCTCCTTTGCAAACCCTCTAATTTCCCCCTCAAGCTCCTTGGGTTTTGGGAAAACAAAACCCAGAAAGTTTTGCCTCCTTTTGCCTTCTGCTCTGCCTCAGACGTTTCTCGAGGTTTCCTAGTTCAAAGTGGACCTTCTGCTTGAATGGAAGAGATAGAGAGAAGCAAATAGGGGACAGAGGTTGGGGTGGGGGACAGACAAAATATTAAAATCTCAAAATACAAAATCTTGTTACACAGACAAGAGATGACTGAGGACCCAAAACCAAAAAAGTAGGGTGGAGATAGAAGGGGGTGGATTCAAGAAACGTGTAGAAAAAAACTACAGAAAAAAAATATGTAGAAAAAAGGATTAATTTTTACCTGCCAATTCAATGTAAGGAGTCCCAGGAAGGCATGTCTGAAGGACAATGATGACTCAGGTCAATCAGACAATGTGATCAATTAGTTGTTATTTTAAGGTGACCTTCAGTTACCTGCAAGGAAATTAGTTGATTCATCACCACCATCATCATCTACTGATTCATTAAACTGAACATGGTAGAAATAAATATGTACAGTTCAGGTAGATTAGGCTGGATAATGGGTATGTGAAGGTTCATCACATGATTTCTTTGTGTATGTTTAGAATTTTATTTATTTTTTAGATAGAGAGAACAAGTGTGCGAGCAGGGGAGGGGTAGAGAGAAAGCTGGAATCTTAAGCAGGTTCCACATGCAGTGTGGAGCCGGATGTGGGGCTCGATCTCACGACCCTGAGGTCATGACCTGAGCCAAAATCAAGAGTTAGATGCTTAACTGATTGAGCCACCCAGGCACCCCTAACATTTTTTTTTTTAAATAAACACATGAACCCATTTTAAAAGTAGCTTTTTTGATCCATCAACTTGTATATTACGACAAAAAACAGTTGAACTCATATTTCAGATGCAATGCGAACACTTCATTCCACTAATTTGATGTTCTCCACAACCCTTACTTCTGATCTACTGAATTTTTAAGGCTTAAACACATCTCTTGCTAAAGAATGAAACATGCAAACCAACAGAGCAAGAAATGAGGGGGGAAAAAAACCCTAAAATTGTAAGGAGCCATGTCTGTATTTTCTTTGAGGGGAAACTAAACCCAAAAAAGAAGAGGAGATTATTAGAACATAAGTGTACTTGGCTGTATCCTCAACATCATGGGTGAATGGAGGAAGAAGGGGAGCCAGAGCCGGAGAGGATGGAGTTAGAGAAAATGATTCTGCCATCAGACTAGCCCCTGGGGGAGCCGGCAACAGTCCAAGACAGCGTCCAGAGGGACGCACAGTACTCGGAGTCAGACAGGCGGAAGCACCTTTGTTCTGGGTCATCAGTTGATTCAGAGCAAGACTGAAGCCACAAGCTGGGGGTTTAGACAACACTGGCCAGTTCCTCAAAGGGAGAGGCTGACAAATGTGGGCAGAGTGTCCCAGTCATGTGGTCCGAGGATCACAGCAGGAAGTGGAAAGACAATAAAGATGCAAGGCAGAAGCCCAGCCAAGGGTGGTCCTAGAGGTCCTTTTAAGTTGATAGGGAGACAACTCAGGTTACGTCAGCTGATTTTAAGGAGGCGTTGAGAAAGTGATTAGGTCTCCCTTGACTTTTCTTCTCTCTTTTTAATTGTAGCTCCTGACTTATGAATAGTTTCTGCAAGGCCTTGGTGTCTGCTATCTCCTGGGTTTTGTTCACTGTCTTCTCTGATGGTCTGCAGGCTTCTGCTCCACTGTCTGCTTCCCCTCTGTCTTAGGACGGATTCTGTAGGAAAAAGACTTTGAGGTGGATATTTATATGCAGGAATTTAATTGGGGAGAACTCTCAGCATCAACATCTGTGAGGAGTGAGCTGAGGAAGAAGTTGGATTTCTTTTTTCTAATGGTTATTTATATATTCATTCATTCATTCATTTTATTTTAATTTATTTCTTTTCAGTGTTTCAGCATTCATTGTTTATGCACCACACCCAGTGCTCCAGACAATACCTGCCCTCCTTAATACCCACCACCAGGCTCACCCAACCCTTCTTCCCCTCCCCTCCAAAACTCACAGTCTCTCATGGTTTGTCTCCCCCTCCAATTTCCCCCAATTCACTTTTCCTTTCCTTCTCCTAAGGTCCTCTGTGTTATTCCTTATGCTCCACAAGTAAATGAAACCATATGATAATTGACTCTCTCTGCTTGACTTATTTCACTCAGCATAATCTCTTCCAGTTCCGTCCATGTTGATACAAAAGTTGGCTATTCATCCTTTCTGATGGAGGCATAGCACTACATAGCATATATGGACCATATCTTCTTTATCCATTCATTTGCTGAAGGACATGTTGGCTCTTACCATAGTTTGGTGACTGTAGCCATTGCTGCTCTGAACTTTGGGGTACAGATGGCCCTTGTTTTCACTGCATCTGTATCTTTGGAGTAAATACCTAGTAGTGCAATTGAAGGGTCATAGGGAAGCTCTATTTTTAATTTCTTAAGAAATCTCCACACTGTTTTCCAAAGTGGCTGCACCAACTTGCACTCCCACCAACAGTGTAAGAGGGTTCCCCTTTCTCCACATCCTCTCCAACACACGTTGTTTACTGTCTTGTTAATTTTGGCCATTCTAACTGGTGTAAGGTGGTATCTCAATGTGGTTTTGATTTGTATCTCCCTGATGGCTAAGGATGATGAGCATTTTTTCATATGTCTGTTAGCCATTTGTATATCTTCTTTGGAGAAGTGTCTGCTCATGTCTTCTGCCCATTTTTTTATGTGATCATCTGTTTTGTGTGTGTTGAGTTTGGGGAGTTCTTTATAGATCTTGGATATCAGCCTTTTGTCTGTACTGTCAATTGCGAATATCTTCTCCCATTCCGTGGGTTGCCTCTTTGTTTTGTTGACTGTTTCCTTTGCTGTACAGAAGCTTTTGATCTTGATGAAGCCCCAAAAGTTTATTTTCACTTTTGTTTCCTTTGCCTTTGGAGATAAATCTTGAAAGAAGTTGCTGTGGCTGATATCGAAGAGGTTACTGCCTCTGTTCTCCTCTAGGATTTTGATAGATTTCTGCCTCACGTTGTGGTCTTTTATCCATTTTGAGTTTATCTTTCTGTATGGTGTAAGAGAATGGTCGAGTTTCATTCTTCTACACATAGCTGTCCAATTTTCTCAGCACCATTTATTGAAGAGACTGTCTTTTTTCCACTGTATATTTTTTCCTGCTCTGTCGAAGACTATTTGACCATAGAGTTGAGGGTCCAGATAAGAAGCTGGATTTCAGTGGAGTCAATGCAAAGGCCTCAGCCAACCATCTGGGGAGTTCTGGAGCTGGGTGGCCTTTCAGAGATGTACCAAATTGAGAGAGTGGGGTCAGGTCTTTTGACTCACTAGGCATTGGACGCTGGCTGCTCCTGGGGAGGCAGTATCACTTGGCTGAGGGCGGTTCTAATCAGTTGGGGGATAGGATGGAGGGCTACCTGACTCAGAGCAAGACATCTTTCTCGGAAAGGCCTGGAAGAATGGTATCATGTACTACCAGTGAGACAGGTGTAGAGGAAATGTGCAGCTGGTGCCCAGAGGCCCCAGTAAAGTTGAAGAGGCTCACTTAATCCCAAACCCACTTGCCTAAAGGATCTGTGGCTGGGTAATACTCTCTTCCATGGTCAGTATTGGCCAGGATCCTGCACACAGTGGGCTGGGTGGTCTCCAGCCGAGAGGGCCAGAGGAAGAGTTTCAACTCCACAACTCACTAATTTTAAGCAAGTCATCAGCCCAAGTTTCGTCATTTGGCAAATATTTAGTAGCACCTATATGCCAGGAATTATGCCTAGCATTGGTAAGTCCCTTTCTGGGTCTCACATTCTTCTTTAAAACATAAGGGTGTTGGAATCAATGATCCCAATGAATTAAAATGGTGGCCATATTTTCAGAAACAAAATCTAAGATACACCAACTGCCCGTGCCAGAATATCTTATATTGGACCTGACCCCAGGCAATCCGGGATGTATGATCTCATTATACACCTACACATGGACTCCATCTCCCCTCCCCACATTTGTTTCCCCCAGACATGCCATTTTTAATGACATAATCCTGAGAATGATGGATGGAGGTTATACAAGTTATATATAACTATGTAAGTTATATAGCCTCTTATCTTGCAAATCTTTAAAGTCATTTAAGTATTTACCCTTACTTTTTGAATTCTTTAGAGTTTAAATGGTCTGAGTTTAAATAATCCTGAACACATTCCTCAAACACTCTTATCTAAACAAAGCCCAGCTATGGTGATTACATAGTCCTTTTTTTTTCCCCAACCCCTGGAGACTTTATTACAATTTTTTTTAGGGCCAGGCCTCCATACCTTCTAAGTCTTTTGTATTTGAATAGTCTTTCAAATGTCTAACACCAGATCCAGAGTCCATAGCAGTTCAGGCAAATCTGGTAAGGGGAGGCCCATCAGCATCCCCTTAATCACACGCATGCTGTCCCCCTCGTCACAGAGGCCCAGAGTCACAGAGCTAGTGTTGCAGGAGGTGGAGAGGTTCGAGATCAGAGACCTAGTATTCAGCTTGCCATGATGGATAGTGCTCCTAGTGACAGGGAGGGGCACGGAGGTGAGAGAGGAGAGTGCTCGGTAAAGGTAAGGCACCGTTGTAAGTGCTGAAAGAGACAGAAAGGGAAGGGAAGGGGGATTCAAATCTATTAAGTGTTTTTTTACACCAGGCACCTCTGTACATACTAAATTCAATAGTCATAATTATACCAACAATAGTAAGCACTTCGAAGTTCTTCCTGTGGGTGAAGCGCAGTGCTTAATGTTTTCTGTTCTCTTTTATTTCATTCATTCATTCCATCCATTTGTCTTAGCATCTGCTAGGTAGTAAGTGCTTGGAAATCACAGTGGGCAAAAAACCCTGCCCTGGAGATTTCATTCTGGTGGGAAGGACACACCCACAGAGGTAAAAAAATATGTAAATTAAGTGGTATCCGGAAGGCAGCGATGAATGGAGTGGAATTAGGTGGCTCGTGCTCCTTTAGGAGGCACAGAGGGGGCTTGAATATTAAACTAGTGTTCCTAGGGACCCTCCCTGGGAAGGTGACCCTTGAGCCAAGATTCAGCTGGAGGAGAGGAAGGACTGAGCTGTACAGATACCTGAGGAAGAGTGTTTCAGGGTGAAGGGACAGCCAGGACAAAGGCCCTGAGGCGGAGAATGACTGTGTCTGGGCCACCAGGGAGGTCAGAGAGACTGGAAAGGAGAGGGTAGGGTTATATGAAGGGACTGGCTCTTGAGGACCTCTGTCTTTTACTCTGAGTGAGACGCAAGCCATCAGAGTGCTTACAGTTTACTTTCTTCTGTTGATCTGCGTGTTAGAGCAGGGGTTGGTAAACCAACTTTTTCTGGAAAGGGCCTGATTGTAAATATTGTTGTATGCTCTGCTGGCTGCCACTGCAGTGAAAGTATCCAGGGACAATGCATAAGCAGATGGATGTTGCTGTTCTCTGACAAAACTTTATTTATACACATGGTTCGAATATCATATAATTGTCACGTATCACAAAATATTATTCCTCTTTTGACTCTTTTCTCCCCAACTCTCTGAAAATGTGAAAACCATTCTGAGCTTGGGAGCTGTGTGTGGCCTGTGAGCGATAGTTTGCTGAGACCCACATTAAAGGAATGACAGGATATAACTGAGCTTCAACCAGAGGACCCCGGCTGCTGTGTTGCGAAGAGACTGGAAGAGAGAAGCAGGGATGTATGAGGAGGACAGTGCAGTCAACTGAGGGAAAGATGAGGGTGATTGGCAGACCAGGGAGGTCACAATGATTACAACTGCATTTTATCCTCCACCGTAACTTTGAAATGGGTGCCATAATGATCCTTCATACAGAGAAGGGTATTAAGGATCAGAGGTAAAGTGACTTGCCTAAGGATACAGCTCACACACTGACGCAGCTTTGATATGAAGCCCTCTCTCATTCCAAGGCCCTTGTTCTTTTTTAATTTTTATTTTTGAAGTAATCTCAATGCCCAACCTAGGGTTTGAACCCATGACCCCTTAGATCAAGAGTTGCATGCTGTATCTATTGAGCTGGCCGGGCACCCCAAGGCCTTTGTTCTTTGAAGTTCTTTAAAGCTTTTTTTTTTTTTTTTTAAGATTTTTTTTTTTAAAGATTTATTTATTTGACAAATAGAGATCACAAGTAGGCAGAGAGGCAGGCAGAGAGAGAGAGAGAGAGAGAGAGAGAGAGAGAGGAGGAAGCAGGCTCCCAGCCAAGCAGAGAGCCCGATGCGGGGCTCGATCCCAGGACCCTGGGATCATGACCTGAGCTGAAGGCAGAGGCTTCAACCCGCTGAGCCACCCAGGTGCCCCTTTTTTTAAGATTTTATTTATTTTTTTGGTCACAGAGAGAGTATGAGAGAGAGCAGGAGAGGGGCAGAAGGAGAAACAGACTCCCTGCTGAGCAGAGTGTGGGATGGGGAGCTCCATCCCAGGACTCTGAGATCATGACCTGAACTGAAAGCAGATGCTTAACTGACTGAGCCACCCAGGCGCCCCACAAGCCCTTGTTCTTAACAAGTACACCTCTACAGTCATGTCACATGGACCTTATTATCCCAAATTATAGATGAGAACACTGAGAGTCCCAAGAAGTCAAGAAACTTGCCCACGTTTCTTGGGCAAGTCTTAATGACTTCCAAGCTATTACTCTTATTACTAACCTAGACTAATTCTCAACCTAAAATGGGATTCCTGTCCACAAGGTGCTTCTATTTTTAGGTGGGAATATTCTTATAGAATGAGTGCCTTTGAAGGGACCCATAAAGTGTAAAGGGCATTCAGAGTTCTTGGGAAGTGACAGGAGATTGGTAAGAGGCTTGCTGTTGGCGATGTAGACCTCGAAGAATGGCTAGCTAGCTCTCTGGGAATTCTTACTAGGATCAGGACAGCTGGTTGGTTCTTCTCAGAGCTATTTTGTTTGTTTTGCTTTTTGTTGTTTGGGATGAGGGAAAGCAGTAACTTAGGAAGTGTACTATTTCCTGTAGCCAAAGAGTCACATGAGAAAAAGCAGTGGGACCCCTAAGATGTATCTCAAAGAGATAGTCTAACCTTTATCTTAAAAATAAAAGAAAATAAAGGTGGGTAATAGGGAGGGCACGTATTGCATGGAGCACTGGGTGTGGTGCAGAAACAATGAATACTGTTACGCTGAAAATAAATTAAAAATAAATAAAGAAAGAAAAGAAAAGAATTTTTTCAGGTTTATTTTTTATTATTTATTTGAGAGAGCAAGTGGGCATGTGCACAAGGTCGGGGAGGGGCAGAGGAAGAAGGAAAGAAGCAGACTCCCTGCTGAGTGGGAAGCAGGGTCCAGGGCTAAATCTCAAGACCCTGAGTTCATGACTAGAGCGGAAATCAGGAGTTGGATGCTTGGCTGACTGAATCACCCAGGTTCCCAGAAAATAAAATTTTAAAATAAAAACTACTCAAAATCCCATACTCTGAGGTAACCACTGTTTAATATATCAGAGTATACCTGTCCATATTTTTCCATATAACTTTTGAGAATTAAGTTATAGGGTATGTATTATCTTGTAATGGGCTTTTCCCCACTTAATATATTTCAAACATTTCCCCACATGATTAAATGTGGAAATTTAATTCTATAAAAATTTTTTTTTAAAGATTTTATTTATTTGACAGATAGAGATCACAAATAGGCAGAGAAGCAGGCAGAAAGAGAGGAGGAAGCAGGCTCCCCGCTGAGCGGAGAGCCTGATGTGGGGCTCAGTCCCAGGACCCCGGGATCATAACCTGAGCCGAAGGCAGAGGCTTTAACCCACTGAGCCACCCAGGCGCCCCTATAAAATTATTTTTAACGGTTGCAAAATATTCCATTATTCACTTACTCTGTAAATAATAATTAAGCACCTGCTATGTGAGTGGTATTGTTTAGGGCTCTTGGGATACATCAGTTCACAAAAGTGAGAATAATCCCCATCCTCATGTAACTTACATTTTTAGCAGGAGGAGATAGACATTAAAAAACAAAACAAAAAAACCTGTAATAAATAAATAAATGTAGGGCCTTATAGGCCATTGTAAGGATTTTTATTTTTAGTGTGAGTGAAATGGGGAACCACTGCACTGGCCATTGTGTAAATATGTAATTTATCCAACCAATTCAGGCATCGGTTGGACATTTAGGTTATTTCCAGTATTTTGCTAGTATAAGAACATATTTTTATACAGAGATAAGATCATACGATGGGTACATTTTTTGTTTATTGGATATTCTAGCCATAGAAGAAATCTAATTGTGACAAGTAAATGATATAGAGATCTATATACAGAAAATTTATATACTCTCCTCACTATCTTCTTCAATTTCATCCTCCTTAGTTAATTAAAACGTAGGGGTCAGGAAAACAGAAACGACATCAACATTTTAACAGACAAAATTTTATCTAGGGTGGAGTTGGCACACTAAGGCCCACAGGCTAAATCCCACCCGCCACATATTTTTGTAAATAAAGTTTTATTGGAATACAGCCAAGCTCATCCCTTTCTGTATCGTCTATGACTGCTTTCATTCTATGACGGCAGAGTTGAAGAGTTGTGACAGACACCATATGGTCTGCATTGCTTTAAATATTTACTGTCTGGTCTTTTACAGGAAAAGTTTACAAACCTCTGATCTAGGGGTTTGGGATAGTACACATATTATAGTCCCCAAAGATATCCATGTCCTGATCTCTAGAACCTGGTCGTTTGCCTGATGTGGGAAGAGGGACTTGGCAGATGTGATTGCACGAAGGATTTTGAGATCCTTTGAGATTTTGAGAAGGATTTTTGAGGAGATGACTGTGGATTCTCCATTTGAGTCCAGTGTAATTGCAGGGTCCTTATAAGGGATAGAGGAGGCAAGAGAGTCAGAGAAAGATTTGAAGATGCTGCGTGGCTGTCCTTGAATGTGGAAGAAGGGGCCATGAACCCAAGAATGCAGGTCGTTTCTAGAAGCTGGAAACGGCAAAGAAGTAGATTTCCTCAGAGCTTCCAGAAGGAGTGAAGCTTTGCTGACATCTTGATTTTAACCAGGTGAAACCCACTTTGGACTCTGACACTCGGACCTGTAAGATCATAGATGTGTGTTGTTTTAAGCCCATTACAGCAGCAATAACAAACTAAGACAGTTGAGCTGACAGGTAGTAGACTGAGAAGGCAAAGGGATTGCATGGAATGGTGGGAGGTGGCTCCATCCTGAGGCCTGAAGAACAAAGGCTGAGTCATTTGAACCCAGAAATGTGGGGAAGGGGCCTGTGAAGCCAGCACCCAGACCTCTGAGGAGTGGGCACTCCAAAGTTCATTCTGGGCATGTGGAATACACTGGAAACCAGAACCAGGTGCGGCTGCCAGGGTGAAAAACGACTGGGGATACTCTGATAGGAACAGGAAGCCCTCAGGAAGCAAACAGGAAGTTCCTTCTCCAGCCTCCTAGAACCCCATATGACCACCCTGCTACCAACGTGTCACAGGGCAGCTGGCAAGGCAGAAGTGTAGTTTGCGGAATCTCATCCTGGCATCACAAAGAGCTAAAGGGTTGGTTTGGACCTGGGACGAGAGCCTAATCATACACAGTGCTAACAATTTGGTCTGTAGCTTTCAGGCTTTTCTCTATGTTCATCCAAAGATATAGTCCCATGTGTTACAGGCTTTCCCCCTCCTTCCTACTTAGAAAAAACACGGTCCTATCATATGCGTGACTCAGAAACTCGTGTTTCATTGAACAATATATCATACACATCTTTTCATGTCAGCATACCAGAGCGATCCCATTTTTTAAAGAAGTGCTTGGTTAAAGAAAGAAAGAAAGAAAAATACAAAATACATTGCTCAGTAGTATCTCATGGAAGTGCCAAAATTGATCCAATCACTCCCAGGCTCACTGATTGGCTCGGGTTTGCCATGTGACCCCAACCCAGTCTGAACCCCACCTCCAGCTGCGGCTGGTGTGGTCAGACCTACCCAAATCACATGGCTGAGAATGGGAGAGGGGCAGGTCCCCCAAAGAACATCTAGGTGCTTTTGTCAAGGCAAGGACAAACAATGCTGGAGGAGGAAACAACATTTGTCCCCAACTTCCTCATATCCTTTGCCCTATTGTTTCTCTTGGGTTGTTCTGTCATCGGTTTACAGATGTGCTCATGTTAACGCTCTGTATGTGCTGCAAATGCTTTTTCCCCTGCTCATAATTTCTTGTAGTGTCTTTTTGCCGTGTGAGAGTTAAAATTAGAATATTGTCCAATGTAACTTTCTTTCACTTTATGGCTTGTGGATTTCCTTTCTTGCTTAATAATGGTTTTCTCTTACAAAGATAAGCCCACTGGTCACTAGATGGGTCAGGTTAGGTTAAGGATGCTATGGTAAGAAAACAAACAACCTCTAAAATTTCAGTGGAGGAACTCAAATGAAGTATTTCTTGCTCACACTATGTGATGGGTTGAAAGAAAGCTGCCTACTCAGTCGTGGTCACTCAGGGACCCAGGCTGATGGAGGGGAGACTACTTATCAAGAAATGATCAGTAAGCCCTAGCTCTTAAAGTTTCTGTCCCCAAATGACATATATGATTTTCTTTCACATTTTATTGAAAAAAAAAAAAATCAGTCACATGGTCAGGATTCATTTCAGATGAATTGGGGAAATACAATCCTACCATGTGCTTAGGAGAAGAGAACCAAATATTTGGGAACAGCCACAATGTAAGCAGAAAGAGTTAGGAGTCCCTGGAAAAAGAAAGACAGGCATAGCTTTCTTGACACAAGAAAAGTCATTTTAGGGGGCATCTGGGTGGATCGGTCGGTTGGGTGTCTGCCTTCAGCTTGGGTCATTATCCTGAAGTGCCAGGATTGAGCTCTGCGTGGGACTCCTTGCTCAGCGGGGTGTCTGCTTCTCCCTCTGCTCCTGGCCCTCCCCCATGTCCTCTCTCCCTCTCTCTCTCAAATAAATAAATAAATAGACTCTGAAAAGAAAAAGAAAAGAAAAGTCATGTTAAGACCCTGGCGGTCTTGTGAAAGAAGTAAGAACAAGCAGCCACTAAAAACAAAAAACAAAACAAAACAAAAACAAAAACAAAACAGCCACTATCAGGCCAGTAGGTAGCTTTATCATATCAGGGACAATAAATCAGTGGTAAAACTCACAGGGTTGATTCAAAAGTAAAGATTGACTTGACACACATTCTTGGCTTATCTTTGCAGGATCTAAACCCCTTTGAGCATTTAGATACCCAACCGACTGGAGCCTGAGAATTGTTGATGCTAATCCTTGCCAGCCTCGTGACTTTAACCTGGACTGAGTTACCTTAAGGTGACTTTCGTCCCAATTTCATGCTGTATTCCTCATTGCGCAAGCCTCTTCATGAATATGTATGCACCCTTCACTTAAAACGTCCCCAGTCTTGTTGTTCAGGGAGACACTGTTTTGGGGAAACAACCCCAGTGTTCTCCTTCACTTGTCGCAAGTAAAACCTTTCTTTTTCCAATTCTCTGGGTTGATTGTGTTTTTTGGTTCAACACATACTAAGAGCTGAACCTAGTTTCAGTAACAATAAGGACAACTATACAGATCTTCCTCGACTTACAATGGGGTTACCTCACCATAAACCCATCCTAAGTTTAAAATATTGTCACTCAAGGATGCATCTCACAGCCCGAACATCATAGCTCAGCCTCGCCTGCCTGAAACGTGCTCAGAACACTTACATGAGCCTACAGTTGGGCCAAATCCTCTAACCCAAAGCCTAGTTTATAAGAAAGTGTTGAGTAGCTCATGTGATTTGGTGAATCCTGTACTGAAAGTGGGCAACAGAATGGATGTCTGGGTACAGAGCAGTTCGAAGTCGATTGGTTGTTTACGTTTGTGATGGATGGCCTGGCTGCCTGGTTGCTGTGCCCACTGCCCCTGCCCAGGATCACCAGAGAGGATTGTACCACGCACCCACTAGCCCAGGAACAGATCCGAATTCATGACAGGGAGTACAGTTTCTGTTGAATGCTTTTGCACCATCATAAAGTCGAAAAAATCAGTAAGTCGAACTATGGCTAAGTTAGAGATTGTCTGTAATCCACATCTCTGGCCTCCAAATGCCATCCCCACAGTCAAAATGGCCTCATTCACCCTTTCTGAGGCAGTCAACCCCGGAGTCTTATTCTGGTTAGACCTGTATCCTTTTTTTTTTTTTTAAAGATTTTATTTATTTATTTGACAGATAGAGATCACAAGTAGGCAGAGAGGCAGGCAGAGAGAGAGGAGGAAGCAGGCTCCCTGCTGAGCAGAGAGCCGGATGTGGGGCTCGATCCCAGGACTCTGGGATCATGACCTGAGCCAAAGGCAGAGGCTTTAACCCACTGAGCCACCCAGGCACCCTAGACCTGTATTCTGACACCTTAATCCACTCAGAGGTTTTTAATGTGGATGCGAAAGCAATATTTTTTATTAGATCCTTGTCGTAAGGCTGTTTTCACTGTTTCATCTTTCATCTAATTGTAATGAGATGCAGTCTGTCTTCCAACTCTGCAAATCTTTGAATTTGTGGACTCTTTTGCTTTTCATTTCTACTTGTCAATGAGCCAATTCCTCTCTCAATCTCTCTCTGTGTCCTCTCCCCACTCCCACCCTTCCTTCTCTATCCATCTACATCTCTCTCTGATATCTTGTCAAATACAGCTAAGGCACACCATTCATATTATGTTTTCTTTCTCTCTCTTTTTATTTTATTTTAATTAATTAATTTATTTTTTTAAAGATTTTATTTATTTATTTGACAGACAGATCTCAATTAGGCAGAGAGGTAGGCAGAGAGAGAGGAGGAAGCAGGCTCCCTGCCGAGCAGAGAGCCCGATGTGGGGCTCTATCCCAGAACCCTGGGATCATGACCCGAGCCGAAGGCAGAGGCTTTCACCCACTGAGCCACCCAGGTGCCCCCCCCCTTTAAAAGATTTTCTTCTTCTTCTTCTTCTTTTTTTTAATATTTTATTTATTTGACAGATATTGAGAGAGAGAGAGAACACACAAGCAGGGGGAGTGGGAGAGGGAGAAGCAGGCCTCCCGTTGAGCAGGAAACCCGATACAGGACTTGATCTCAGGACCCTGGGATCATGACCTGAGCCAAAGGCAGATACTTAGCGACTGAGCCACTCAGGCACACCTAAAAGATTTTATTCTTAAGTAATCTCTACACCCAACATGGGGCTCAGACTCACAATCTGAAATCAAGAGTCCTATGCTCTTCTGACTGAGCCAGCCAGGTGCCCCTAATATGTTTCCTAACTGCTTCTTCTAGAGAACAGGGTCATTAGGGACATAATCTACCTTCCAAGTAACTTCTGGCAACATCTTTACCAAATGTTTCACTATTGTGTAATATGGCTCACCATCCTTATCAGTGCCAGTCACACCTTTTTAGGGTTTGTTTCCTGGCGGCATCTCCTATTAGAGATCCGTCAAGATAAGATAGGCTATGGTGTAAGTAACAAACTCCAAAACATCAATCACTAACGATAACGATTATTTCTTGTCTGTGCTACATGTCCAGTGTGGATCTGCAAGGACATCTGCTCTTTAAAGCTGCTCAGGAAACTTAGCTGATGTGAGCAGCACTTTATCCTCTGCTTCCACAATCATCCCATCAGGGAGAAAAAGATCCATGGCTCTGCCTAGAAGAGGCACATCTTCCTTTTCCTAATCCTTTCTGGCTCGAACCAAATCATTGGCGTATGCCTAGCTTCAAAAGGTTCTGAGAAGTGTCCGTCTTATCAGATTCACAGAAGAGAGAACCTACATACTTGTGAATGTTCTAAATGGCTATCACAGTTTTGTTTGTTTTTTTTTTTTGAGAGTTTATTGCCGTGAAGTAGACTATAGGTAACAATTATCCATATCCTTGGGTCTAGTTTTATAACTCCATGTAGGAGGTGCCTCTTTTTTTTTTTTTTTAAAGATTTTATTTATTTATTTGACAGATCACAAGTAGGCAGAGAGGCAGGCAGAGAGAGAGGGGGAAGCAGGCTCCCCACTGAGCAGAGAGCCCGATGCGGGGCTCAATCCCAGGACCCTGAGATCATGACCTGAGCCGAAGGCAGAGGCTTTAACCACTGAGCCACCCAGGCGCCCTTAGGAGGTGCCTCTTTAGTGCAGTAGGTAGCGCATCAGTCTCATAACTCCATGTGGGACTTCTGCTGCTCTATTTTTTGTGGTTGTCATGGGAAGCCATCATATTCTATGCCTACTTTCCAATAAAATTTAATTTTGCTTTACACTTGAATAAAAATACCTAATCCTTAATACTGAGTTCCTTCCACTTAAGCCACACCTATTCAACCAAAGTTATAATTCAGATATTTCTTTTTGCCCTATCCTCCCTTCCTTATCTGACATTTCCTTCTGCAATTCTATCAGTGACTGAAGATCTTGGTTAATAATGTTTTTTGCAAGAGGGTCCATTCAGAAAAATTACAAGTGTTTGTTTTTATTCAAAATGAAATGTTTGTTTGTTTGTTTTGGGTTTGTTTGTTTTTTTTTGCTTTTATTCAAAAATTTTAAGATTTTTATTCATTTGACACAGAGAGAGAGATCACAACTAGGCAGAGCAGCAGGCAGAGGGGTGAGGGAGGCAGGCTCCCTGCTAAGCAGAGAGCCTGATATGGGGTTCGATCCCAGGACCCTGAGATCACGACCTGAGCTGAAGGCAGAGGCTTAACCCACTGAACCACTTAGGCGCCCTTTTTATTCAAAAATTTAAAAATGGCTTACTTTAGTTCTAAAATAATGGATATTCTTGGGGCGCCTGGGTGGCTCAGTGGGCTAAAGCCTCTGTCTTTGGCTCAGGTCATGATCCCAGGGTTGTGGGATCGAGCCCTGCATCGGGCTCTCTGCTCAGCAGGCCCAGTCTCTGCCTGCCTCTCTGCCTACTTGTGATCTCTGTCTGTCAAGTAAATAAATAAAATCTTTAAAAAAATAAAATAATAGATATTCTTTTTTTTTTTTAAAAGATTTTATTTATTTGACAGAGAGAGAGATCACAAGTAGGCAGAGAGGCAGGCAGAGAGAGAGGAGGAAGCAGGCTCCCCGTTGAGCAGAGAGCCCGATGCGGGACTCGATCCCAGGACCCTGAGATCATGACCTGAGCCGAAAGCAGCGGCTTAACCCACTGAGCCACCCAGGTGCCCCAAAATAATAGATATTCTTAAGGTTATGATGGTCTATTTTGCTGAATGGAAGAATGTTAGTGAGAAAGAAAACAGAGCTGTTGTTTAGCAACTAATATAAATATCTAGGCATATTTGAGAACTTCAGTAGCAACATGAGGCAGCTTTCTAATCTTTCATCCTGAAATTAGATCCTATGTCTTGAAGCTAGTCTTACTAAATGCAGACTTTTAAATCATTGGTTGAAAATGCCCTGACGGAAAATATGTCAACTTAAACCTTTCAGTTAAGATGGCTGCTGAGGGGTGCCTGGGTGGCTCAGTTAGTTAAGCATCTGGTCATGATCCCAGGTCCTGGGATTGAGGGGATCATGGGACTCCCTGTTCATTATGGGGTCAGCTTCTCCTTCTCCCTCTGCCCTTCCCCCTAATCGTGCACTCTCGGTGTCTCTCTCAAATAAATAAATAAAATCTTTAAGAAAAAGAAAAAGATGACTTGAAAACCCCTTTTTGTGAATAAGCACCCACAGCTGTAAGGTTGCAAGCAAAGAAGACATTCATTCATCCAACTGATATTCATTGAATCCCTGTTATAGGTCAGGCCATATTCTAAGTGCATGGCGTACAGTGGAAAACAAGACAGGTAGGAACCCTGACCTCCTGAAGCTTATTCTTAGATGTGGGTCAGCACCAACTAGAGGAACAATTGAATGAAATAATTACACACTGCAATAAGTACAGTGAAAAAGTGAGTGAGAGAATGATGTATCAGTCAGGATTCTTTTTTTCTTTTTTTTTTAAGTAATTTATTTAATTTCTGCTCCCAGTGTGGGGCTTAAACTCAAGACTCTGAGATCAGGAGTCAAATGCTCTTCCCACTGAACTGGCCAGGGAATGCTGCATCAGTCTGGATTCTTGACTGCAAGCAAGGATGGACATTTAAAAGAAAAAAAAGAGGGGCGCCTGGCTGGCCCAGTTGATAGAGCATGCAACTCTTGATCCTTGTGTGGTGAGTTCAAGCCCCATGTTGGGCACAGAGATTACTTTAAAAAAAAGAAAAAAGGAAAAAATAAAGGAAGATAATTGGGAACTTTTAGGATCAAAGGGAGCCTGAATAAGTAGGCTTGGAAAGTGAAGTAGAACCCTGAGAGATTGGGGAGTAGGTAGCCGGAACTCAGATGGTCGTGCTACAGAAAGCTTGTTTGCTGGGTCTCTGTCTTAGTGTCTGCATGTCTCCAGAGAGAACTGGGGAGCCTGCAGTGAGGTTTTCCTTGATTGGGCTTGGCTCACACACCTTCCCCAGCCAAACCATGAAGCTGTTCTCTCTCAGCTTCTGGCCTCCAGGTTGGGTGTCTAGCTCTTGACACTCCCCTCCCACCAAAACTCCCACAGCGGGGAATTCCCTTTGTGAAGGCTATTATAGTGAAGGTGACTTAGATGTGGGTCAGCCAAAAATAAGGCTAATGTTGACAATAGTTGAAATAAACTCTACCACCTACTGTCTCTAGACAAGATGGCATCTCAGAGAAAGTAACATTTAAGCTGAGCCAAGCCTGTTCCGTTCTTCCCAAATTTGTCACACCATGGTTTTAATGAGTGTTTCCCTGGTGACTGATGAAGCTGAACATCTTTTCATGTATCCATAGGCCATTTGGAATATGATCTTTAGTGAAGTGCCAATTCAAGTCTCTTGTCTATGTGCTCTATTGGGTTGCATGCTTTTTGTTCTGTTAAATTGACTTGAAGGAGTTTTATAAGCTTGTAGTATAATATTCTAAATGATCTCTTTTTTTGGATACGTGTATTTCAAATATATTCTCCCACTGTTGACTTGCTTTTTTTCTCTTAATAGTGACTTATGATGAAAAGAAGTTTTAAATTTTAACATGCTCCAATTAATGCTTTCCTTTGTGGTTGGTACTTTTTCCATCCTATTTAAAAATCTCTGCCTAGAGGCACCTGAGAGGCTCAGTTGATTAGGCATCCAATTCTTGATTTCGGCTCAGGTCATGATCTCAGGGTCATGGACTTGAGCCCCTTGTCAGACTCTCTTCAGAGTCTGCTTGAGATTCTCTCTCACCTTCTCCCTCTGCCCCTCCCATGTTTTCTCTCCGTGTCTCTAAAATAAATAAATAAATCTTAAAAAAAAAAAGAAAGAAAGAAATCTCTGCCTACCTTAAGGTCATAAAGATATTCCTCTATGTTAACTTATAAAAGATTTACTTATGTTTTTACATTTCATATTTAGATTTATTATCGATCTAGAATTGTTTTCTAAGTGTGATTTGAGATAGGGGTCAAGATTCATTTTTTGCTAAATGATATCCAGTTAACCTGTACCTTTTATTGAAACGATCATACTTTCCCCAAGTGTGTCTGAACTATGTCTTCTGTTTCTTGGTCTACTAGTCTATCCTTTTGCTAATATTCATGATGTAATCATTTTAGGTTGATAATATGTCTTGATATCCGGAATTGTGAGGCATCCACTTAGGTTGTTTCCTTTGGGATTGTATTTGCTATTCCTGAATCATTTCATTTCTGTGAATATTGGAAGCAGTTTATAGTATTTACAGCATATGTGGTAGGGCTCTGATTGCAATTACACTGGATATATTCCAATTAAATATGTATCAGTTTGGGTTGAACTGACATCTTTACAATTGAAATCTGTGAAAAGAATATAATCCCTTTAGTTATTTGGGTCTTTAATTGTTTTCAGTGTAGAGGCCTTTTTTAAAAGGTGTGTTCCAAGATGTTTTTTATTATTTTAAAAATGTCATTGTAAGGGTGCATGGCTGGCTCAGTCATTAGAGCATGTGACTCTTGATCTCAGGGTTGTGAGTTTAAACCCCACATTGGATGTGGATCTTCTTTTAAAAAAAGATAAAAATAAAAGTGTTATTGTAACTGATATCTTTTCCTTAATTATATTTTCTATTTGTTTACTGCTGATATGTAGAAATAGAATTGATTTTTATTAGCTCACCTTGCATCAAGTAAACTTGATAAATTCACTTATTAATTCTATTATCTAATAGTTTTTCAGAGAATTATTTTAGATGTTATGTTCTCCAGGCACAATCATGTTCTCTGTTAACGACAATTTTATTACTTTTTTCTAATCCTGATATTTTTTTCTATCTACCTATCACCTTTCTCATAGCCATTATCAAAAGGAATATTTTCAATATTTTATCATTAACTAGGTTTTATGTATGCTTTTGGTAGATTCTTATAATCATATAAAGGAGTTTCCTTCTATGACTAGTTTATTAAAGTTGATATGATGAATGGGTGTTAAATTTTTATTAAATGCTTTTTCTGCATCTATCAGCATGATAATACGATATTTTACTTTCTGTGTCTGTTAATGTGGTGCATTAAGATGATTGGTTTTTAAATGTTAAACAACTTTTTGTGTTCCTATAATAAGTGCCTCTTGGTTATATTCTATTTTGCTTTTATATATTGATGTATTCAATTTGCTAATATTTTGTTTAAGAGTTTTGCTCTTATGGAAATGAGAGAGAATTGCCTATACTTTTTCTTTCTCGTAGTATCCTTGCCAGGTTTTGGTTTCAAGGTCCCGGCCTCATAGAGTTGAGTGTATCTTTTCCTGTCCTTGGGAAGACTTTGTGTAAGATTGGTTATTGTTTCTTCCTTAATTGTCTGGAAAATTCACTGGTGAAATCATCTGTGTCTGGAGTTTTCTTTGTAAGAAGGTTTTAAATAATGGATTCAATTTCTTTGATAGATGTAGGACTATTCTTATTTTCTATTTCTTCTTGACTCAGCTTTGGTAAGTTATATGTTTTATGGAATTTGTTCATTTTATTTAACTCATCAGCTGTATTGCAATAGGCTGTTCCTAGTATTCTCTTATAATCTTTTTTAATATCTACAAGATCTGTAGTGATCCTTCATTTATTTGTGGTAGTGATAATTTCTCTTTCTTTTCTTCTTGATAAGCCTTATTGGGGTAACCAATTTTTTAAAAATCTTTTATTTATTTATTTTTAAAGATTTTATTCATTTATTTGACAGAGGGGAAGAGATCACAAGTAGGCAGAGTAGCAGGCAGAGAGAGAGGGGTGGGAAGCAGGCTCCCTGCTGAGCAGAGAGCCCAACGCGGGATTCGATCCCAGGACTCTGGGATCACGACCCAAGCTGAAGGCAGAGGCTTAACCCACTGAGCCATCCAGGCGCCCCAGGGGGAACCAATTTTATTAAAATGTTAAATAGCCAACTTTCAGCTTTATTGATCTTCTATATTTTATATTTGTTATAAATTTTATATCTGCTCTCATTTTTATTATTTCCTTACTGCTAGTTTGAGTTTGATTTGGTGTTCTCATAATGTCTTTCTGAGATGGAAACTTACATAATTGATTTTCAACTTAAAAATTTTTCTAATATATCGAGGTGCCTGGGTGGCTCAATGGGTTAAAGCCTCTGCCTTCAGCTCAGGTCATGATCCCAGAGTCTTGGGATCGAGCCCCACATAGGACTGTCTGCTCAGCAGGGAGCCTGCTTCCCTCTCTCTCTCTGCCTGCCTCTCTGCCTGCTCGTGATCTCTCTGTCAAATAAATAAATAAAATCTTAAAAAAAATTTTTATCCTAATATAGGCATATATGGCCTCTAAATTTCTAAGTCTGTTATATTACTTTAAAAATTGTGGTAAATTATATAACACAAAGATTGCCACTTATAAGTTAAGCAAATTCAGCAAATGTGTGAAATACAAAACCAATGCACAAAATCAGTTGTGTTTCTATACTACCAATGAACAATTTGAAAAAGAAATGAAGAAAATAACTTCATTTATGATGGTATCAAAAAGAATAAAATTCTGATGAATAAATTTAACCAAAGGAGTCATAAGAGATATTAGTCTATAGTTTTCTTTCCTTGTAATATCTTTGTCTGATTTTAGTATGTTTTTTAAAGATTTTATTTATTTATTTGAAAGGAAGTATGTGAGAAAGAGCATGAGAGGGGAGAAGGTCAGAGGGAGAAGCAGACTCCCAGTGAAGCTGGGAGCTGGATGTGGGACTCTGGGACTCGGTCCTGGGATTCCAGGATTATGACCTGAGCCAAAGGCAGTCGCTTAACCAACTGAGCCACCCAGGTGACCCTGATTTCAGTATTAATGCCAGTTTTACAGAATAAGTTAGAAAGTACTACGTTCTGTTCATTTTGGGGGAAGTGTTTGAGAGGAATTGGTGTTAATTCTTCTTTAAGTGTTTGGTGGAAGTCACCAGTGCAGTCACCTGGTCCTGGGATTTCTTTGTTAGATTTTTTTTTTAAATTATGGATTCAATATCCTTACTTATTAAAAGTCTATTCAGATTTTCTATTTCTTTACAAGTCATTTTGGTAGCTTTGTGTTTCTAGGAATTTATCCATTTCATCTAGGTTACCCAATTGATTGGAGTACAGTTGTCATAGTATTCTCCTGTAATTCTTTTCATTTCCATGAAGTTGATTGTGCTGTTTAATTTCCATATCTTTGTGCATTTTCCAGTTTTCCTTTGGTTATTAATTTCTAGTTTTATTCTGTTGTGATTGGAAAGATATTTTGTATAATTTCAGTATTTTTGAATTTATTAAGACTTTCTTGGACTAACATATAGTCTATCCTGGAGAATATTTCATGTGCACTTGTTTCATATATTTTGGGGCTCTTTCAATACGTACATACATGTTTATATGTGTTATATCTTCTATAGGTATTAAATCTTTGTCAATATAAATGTAAATGGATTAAACTTTCCAATTAAAAGACAGATTGTCAGAACAGATTTTATTTACCTACTTAAGTTCATTTTTAAAGACTTTATTTATCAGAAGACAGAACAAGTGGGGGGGGGGCAGCAAACAGAGGGAAAAGTAGGCTCCTCACTAAGCAAGGAGCCTGACTCCATCCAAGGACCCTGGGATCATGACCTGAGCTGAAGGCATTCTTAACCAACCGAGCCACCCAGGTGCCCCTTATATTATCCTTCATTCTTGAAGGATAGTTTTGCTGGATATAGAGTTCTTATTTGGCAGGATTTATTTACTTCAGCACTTTAAATATGGACTTCTGTTGCTCTGCAGCCTCTGCTGTTTCTGAAGAGAAATTGGCTTTCAGTCTGATTGAGAATACTTGTATATGATATATTGTTTTACTCTTCCTCCGCTTTCAGGATTTCCTCTGCTTTCTTCTGACTGCTTAAATCTGTTCTGGAACCCATCTAGTGAATTTTTCATTTTAGTTATTGTAATTTACAGCTCTAGAATTTCTACTTCTTTCAACAATTTCTATTTCTTTATTGATATTTTCACTTTGTTCATACATTATTTACCTAGTTTCCTTTAACTCTTTGAGAATATTTAAGACAGTGACTTTAAAGTCTTTGTATAGATCCAGTGTCTGAGCTTCCTCAGGAATAGTTTTTGTCAATTTTTTTTTCATTGACTGGGCAATATTTTCCTTTTTCTTATTATGTTTTGTGATTTTTTTGGTTGTGTCATCAAAAAACTGAGCATTTGAATATTATAATGTGTTCTCTCTGAGAATCAAATAATCTCCCTTCTCCGGGGTTTGCTATTCTCTTTTTTTTTTTTTTTTTTAAGATTTTATTTATTCACTTGACAGAGATCACAAGTAGGTAGAGAGGCAGGCAGAGAGAGGAGGAAGCAGGCTCCCTGCTGAGCAGAGAGCCCAATGCGGTGCTCGATGCGGGGCTCAATCCCAGGACCCTGAGATCATGACCTGAGCTGAAGTGAAGGCAGAGGCTTAACCCACTAAGCCACCCAGGGGCCCCTCAGGGTTTGCTATTCTTGATTGTTAAAGCCTCAGCTTATGTTCAGCCAGTGTTTTTACTGAGATTTCTTTGAACAGTGGGAACTTTAAACAAACAAACAAACAAACAAAACACCTTTCCCAATCTTTGTGGTTTGGCTTGTGTGAGGGTATTTCTTTTAACACTTAACCAGGCCATTTGAAATTCTTCCTCAGCCTTCACTTTCTGGTTGCACTGAGCATATTTATCCATCAATGGTGGAATCTCAGGGCTTTCTTGGCTCTTTCCTGAGATGCATCTTGTCTCAGGCGTATGTGTGTGGCCTTCTAAAGGCCCCAGTGTTCATGAGTACTTTTCAGTTTGAATTACCTAATTTTCCAGTAAATTTCTTTCCCCAGCTTTTACTCCCAGGCTTTAGGTGTCTGTTCAAGTACCAACCGTAATCTTTGGCCCCGGGCAGTTGTAGGTTGCTTATTCATCTTATAGTGTTTCTAAGCAATGCTTGTTGCTTTTCTAGTGTGGGTTGCAGGTTAAAACAAAACAAGAGATAGGGCTTGCAAGAGTCCTTCAGCTCGCTCCCAGGAAGATTAGAACAGAGGAACACAAGGATTTCCAGGGACCAAGGGCTCCATCCGGGGAAGGTGGGCTGCTCTCTTCCAGACTGCTGCCAAGTCAGGGAGGGAGTAGGGCAGGGATAAGTGAAAGTATCATGAACTTTTCTTACTGTTTTTAAGTTGTCTTTTTTTTTTCCTTTTTGGATTAAGCATTTGCTCGGTTGCTATAAACTTTTGACTATTTTCCAGAGTTCTGACAAAGTTGGTCTGACAGTTGCTGGTTATTTTTTAAAGTTTCTGTGAAGGTATGGGACTTTGGAGCTGCCTATTCTGCCATTTTGATGATGTTCTTCTCCCCACAATTTTGATTCATTGTATCTTCAATATTTATATACACATGTACTTTTCAGATATACACATTCATATATATATATATAAAAAATGTGTACTTTTATTTTGAAGTAATTGCAGATTTTATTCACAAGAGATTACAAAGAAGTATATAGGGAAGCCACATGCATCCTTTCCCCTATTTTCCCCAAAGTGAACATTTTATGGAACTACAGTGTAATACCAAACCATGAAATTGACATTGGTAAGAACCACCCTTTTCCCCCATCCCTAACTCCTTGGCAACCACTAGTCTATTCTCCATCTCTGTAATTATGTTATTTCATTAATATTACATACATAGAATCAAACAATAAGCATCCTTTTGGGATTAGTTTTTTTGTTTTTTGTTTTTTTTTTTTTAAAGATTTTTTTTTTAATATTTTATTTATTTATTTGACAGAGAGAGAGATCACAAGTAGATAGAGAGGCAGGCAGAGAGAGAGGGAAGCAGGCTCTCCGTTGAGCAGAGAGCCCGATGTGGGACTCGATCCCAGGACCCTGAGATCATGACCTGAGCCGAAGGCAGCGGCTTAACCCACTGAGCCACCCAGGCGCCCCTGTTTTTTTTAAGTCAGTATAATTTCCAGGAGGTTTATCCAAGTTTTTGGATGTGTCAGTAGTTTTTGTTTGTTTGTTTGTTTGTTTTTGATTTCAGATTGCTGAGTAGTACTCCATGGTATACATGGATCACAGTTGGTTTGGCCATTACCCTTTAAGGGGATTTGGAGAGTTTCTAGTTTGGGGCTCTTATAAAGAACATTTTTGTACAATGTCCTGTATAGAAGGAAGTCTTCATTTCTCTGGGATAAATATCCAAGAATTGTTGAGTTGTAGGGTGAGTACCTTTTCAGTTTTCAAAGAACTGCCAAATCATTTTCCAAAGTGGCCATATCATTCCTACCACAAATGCATGTGTGATCCATGTCTAGCAAAGTTATGTCTCATTAAATGTTATAGAGATTTACTCCCTAAGAGTTTAATAGTTTTAACTCAGATTTAGGTCCATGATTAACCCTGAGTTAATTTTTATGTGTTGGGTGGGACAGTAATTTTAGGGAACACAAAAACATTTTAAATCTTTGAAATCAGAAGAAAAAATAAGTATATTCTGCTTGGATTGCATTAGTCTTTACACTAATGTATAAAGACTACATTTATACAAATTTAAATGTAGTTTTTAAAAATATAATTATATATATATTTAATATATTTATATATTTATGGAAGAAGGGGTCTCTGAGGTTCTTTCTGACACCAAATATGTGAAATCTTTCCACACCAATTCTCCAATGCCAACCAAGTATTCAACAATTCAGTTTTGACACCAACTCTGGGGATAAGCTCAGACCCCACAGATTAAGGGCTCA
Organism: Meles meles; assembly: GCF_922984935.1. NCBI lineage: Eukaryota > Metazoa > Chordata > Mammalia > Carnivora > Mustelidae > Meles > Meles meles. The sequence continues at coordinate 51,832,908 of NC_060071.1, forward strand.
GTCCCACAAGACTGCCCCTACTTCAGATACCAGTTGCCAGTCCCATGGGCCATTTGTACTGCTGCCTTGCTTTGTGGGTTCCTATAATTCCTGCTCAGTTTTGATAATTCATTAGAGTGGACTAACAAAACTCAGGGAAACACTTTACTTACATTTACCAGTTTATTATAAAGGAAATAACTCAGGAACAGCCAAATGGAAGAGATGCATGGGGTAATGCATGAAGGGTGTGGATGCAGAGCTTCCCTGCCCTCCCTGGGCCCCGACCTTCCAATACTTCCATATGTTTACTAACCCTTATCTAATCATGTATTTGGTCTTCATTTTGGTCTTACCAGTGACCAGCTCCCATCCTGAAACTCCTAAGAAGCCACACTCTCTTACCTCATTAGTACAAGCTCAGGTATGGTGGAAAGGGGCTCTTCATGAATAACAAAAAACAGTCCTATCCTCTGGAAATTTTAAAGGTTTTAGGAGCTCTGTGCCAAAAACCAGAGATGAAGTCAAGTTTTATTTTTTAATTATACCATAGTCCCTAGAATGCAAAAGTGTGTAGGGCTATGAAAGTCATAATGTGGTCCTCTCAGTTGAGTAGCCTTTCTAACAGTCCATTTGTGAAATTATTGCATCTTGGAATCGGGTGATGTAGTGGCCGGCCAGTGACACGGACAGGCTTGGGAAATGTTTTAGAGGCGGAGTCAGCTGGATTGGCTGATGGATTGGATGTGAGAGGTGAATGAAAGAGAGGGACCAAGGATGATTTTCAGATTTTTGGTTTGAACAGCTGTCTGAATGATGGTGCCATCCATGGAGAATAGTGGGAAAGGAACAGGGCTAGGTGTAAAATCAAGGCACTACCTGACATAAAGCTTGAGATGACTAGAAGTCATGAAACAGCTATTAAGTAGACAGTTGGATTTGCGAACCTGGATTTTGGTGGGGAGGTCTGGGCTAAATAGACATTTGAATGTCAAAGAGTTGGATAAATTCACCTGGGGACTATAAGACAGAGAAGAAAAGACGGTGAGGACTGAGCCCTAGAGGACTATAACATTAAAGATTGAGCCAAAGAGGAGAAATCAGCAGATGATTTTGACAAGGAGGCTCAGTAAAGGAATAGGAAAATCAGGATAGGGAGATATCGAAGGAAGTTCAGGGGGAAAAGTGTTTCAAGAGAAAGGAGTCTTGTCAACTGTTTACAGTTCTCCTGAGAGGTCATTTTAGGTAATAGAGAATTGACAATTAGTTTTGGAAACATGGAGATCATTAATAATCTTGATAGGTGATCCTGGTGAGAGAAGTCAAGACTGGATAAGAGGAGGCTGAGAAGGGAATGTGATGTGAGGAAGAGAGAATAGTCACTGTAGAGAGATCTTGAAAAACCTGAGAAGTTATGCAGTGGAGAGAGAGAAATAGAGAGGTGCTGGAGGAGATTTTGGAATCAAGGTAGGTTTGTTTTAGATGGGAGGAATTTCAGTATGTTTATATGCTGATAGGAGTAATCTAATAGGGGAAAAAGTAATGATGCTGGAGGGTGAGGTGATTGTAGGAGTAAAGTTCTTAGGAATGTGGGAGGGAAAGGAATCCAGGTCACTGGTAGAGGAACTGGCCTTCATAGGCACAGGGACACTTCATTTATAGTAACCCAAATGTTACTATGTCTGTAGGAATAGTTTTGATGGGGAGAAGATAAGGGAGTTCATATCTGTTATCTTTTCACTTTTTCTATGACGAATGAAGCAAAACTGAGAGCAAAAAGTGTGGGTTGGGGAGGAGGTATAGGAGGCTTTCAGTAGAGAGGAAGGGTGTGAAATAATTCATCACATCTACTTAAATGTCAATTTATTGGAGAAAGCCCTCCAGGTATTAAGTACATATCCTTCCAACCGCTATTCTCTTACGGGACCCTTTGCTCTTTTCTGGTACTCACCGCCATTTGTAACTGTATCTTTATTGGTTCACTTGTCTGTTCCTCCATTAGAGAACTACGGGAGGGCAGACAATTTTTGATTTCCCGATGTACACATAAAGAAACAGGACTGGTACATAATCACTAAATAATTACTTGTTGAACAAAGAGTTAATGAATGAACCTCTTCAGAATTTTGTCTTGGGTCATCCCTGTTAAGTGTTTAGGCAAGTCACTTTTCCTCTCTGAGCTTTCATTTCTGACTATACACATACCACGGGAATTGTAATCTCTTCTCTGCCCACCTCACAGCGCTGTCATAAGGAGGATCTGAGCTAATAAATCCGGAAATGCTCCATCAAGTGATCCTCAAAATAACGGACTGTTATTTTTAGTCCACGCGTAGCCTCGCAGGTAGCAGGAGCTGAAAAGGACTCGCTGATTGGGGGAGGGGGCTGTTATAGTTTCTGTGGCCATAGGCATCGAAGCTTTGCAGAAGGGTTCCGCAGGCCACGGAGAGGCGGGGCTTAGGCCCGCAGCCCACTAGCTCGGGCCTTTCCCTGGAGGCACTAGCCCAGCGAGGATGGGGGGGCGGGGAGGTCGAGTGGGGAGTAACTGTCAAACCTCCCCGCTTGGCGCCATTATTTAAATGGTACGTGCCCGTCTCGCTGCTGTACGTGCCCGGGGCGGGGCTCCAAGCGCCGGGAGAGGGGCGGAGGCCGGGGGCGGGTCGGGGAGGTGGAGGGGTGAGAGGGGACGGACTAGGGCGGGGCCAGGCTGGCTAGAGGGGCGGGTCTAGCGGCGGCCCCCGGCGAGGTTCAGTGCGCTTGCGCTGACAGACGCAAGATGGCGGACAGTGCGGAACTAAAGGTAAAGCGCAGCTCGAATTCACTTCTAATATTCGGCCGCTGAGACGGCGCCGCTGGTGCTGGGGGGGATGGGTCCGGCCCTGGGGGGCCGCTCGGGCCTGACTCCACCCGGGCCTGGAGTTGTAGGGAGGAGCGGCGCGCCCGGCCCCAGCTGAGGGGGCCCGGCAGCGGCGGGCCGCGGGCCCCGGGTGCCTCGGGGGCGCTGACGGGTCGTCCCCGGCGTGTTATTGTTGTGGGCGCCTCTGGCGGGGGTGGCGGGGGAAGAGATCGGGAGTCTGGAGGTAGGGGCCTCGGCTGCCCCCTGGGCTCGGCTTCTTCACCTACCACCAGCCTCCCCGCCCCCCCATGGGGAACGGGGGCTGGGGCAGGGTGTTCGTGTAGGGGGGATTGGGAAAGCTCCCCGCCGCCGCTTCCTCTTCCTCCTTTGCAGTCCCGGGCTGCTGTCAGGAGCTCTCTTCAGACCCCCGGGAACTTGGCTCCGGCCGCCCCGCCCCTCCGTGGCTCCCTGCCGCCCCCGCCCCAGACTCGGCTCTCCCCGGCTGCCCGCCTGTCAGGAGGCGCCCGGGGTGCCCCGCTTGTGGGCAGCGCTATCCTGGGGCTGTGGGGCGGGGACGTGGGGAGAAGCTCCGATAAAGTTTAGTGAGCCCCTGGCCGGCGTTGGGGTTCGGCTGAAGGGTCGCTGGGGAGTCTGCCTGGGCGGGACGTTACTTTCTCTCTGATCCTGGGCAACCGGAGTGGGGGGGAAGAACCCCCCTCGAAGGGTGTGTATTTGGAAGCAGTGGTGGGTGGTGTGAAGCAGCTACCTCTCCCTTCTTTTCCTTCTCTTCCTTTGCCTGGTGTGGAGGGTGAGAGGAGCCTTTGGGGGTCTCTGCACACACCATGATGGCGATGCTATAGCTGATGGAGGTGAATGGTTCGTGTTTATATCCCCCCGTTGCCTTTTGTTTGTAGGGACATCTTGCTGGCCATGTTGATTTGAACGAAATTCTCCCCTCATCCTACTTCAACCCCCAATAAATAGAACGTTCCTCCGTTCCTCTCAACAGTACCAATTACTCACGCCTCGCGAAATTGGATGAAAGGGTGCCCCCTTTTCCCCGCTTTTTCTCCCACCCCAATCTTCTTTACCTGATGATGGCTTCTTTACCGAAGCAGATATACCACTACACAAGCTGTTGGGGGAGGGGGGTGGAACCCTTATGATTGGATTGTGACAAATGGGGCTCCGCTTGAATAATTTTGGTTTAGTAGCAGGCAGTTTTAACTAACGCGTATTATTTCGAGGCTCTGAACGCGATATTCCCCTCTCTGTGGCTTCCTGTGTGTGAACCAAGCAGCTGGTTATATCTTGACCCAGAGAACTGACATCTCTGTCAGAACGGCGATTGGGATATACAGTTGTAAATCTTTGGGGAGGGTCCTCTGTCTCTATTTAATAAAAATTATTTTTAAAAAATTTCTCCGTTATACTGAAACGACAGCTTCTAGAACAGCTTCTAGAACAGGCACACACTGGATTTGTTTCTGGAGTTTTTCTGTGGAAAGCTTCGCTGAAAGATCGGTTTCCTCAATAATTTTGCAATATTAACATTCCAAAATTTGTATATTAAGGCGTTGGCTTTGAATGTCATTCTTTTTAAAATTTACTTCTAACTACAAATTAATTGAACAGAGTGCAGATTTGGAATGGTTGGTTTCGTTTTTTTCTAGTTTCAAACTGTTGACTGAAATGGAAAAGCCTTAGTAATTTGAATATTTTGAGGTCATTAACTCTTGAAATATAAAGTATGCAACTTTAAGATAGATGTTTTCAATAGTTTCACTCTTAAGATGTAGTCACAATGTTGCTGTGATCTCCGCCTTCTAATATTTATTTTGTTTGGAATCCTTTTGAATGATAGCTAATCAGTTCTGTTATACATGGGCCTCAGAGTAAAGCTGAAAAGCTTGTGCTGGGTATATTGTCACTCTTGATGCTGTCTAAAGAAACTGGTATGGAAAGCACATGCTGGGAGATTTCCTCCTTTGTTCTTTCTCATTTTAAGAAAGTGCCTTTGGGGATAGATCAGATCCCTGGTGTGAGTCTTGTTAGGTAAAGTTTCTCTTTACAAAAATGAGCCTGTATCAGATAAATGCTAAACACTTGGGGGAAACATTATTTTTCTAAAAATGATCTCCCTTTTTGCTTTCTCAAAAATCTACTTGAGTTTTTTTTTTTAAATGGAAAAACTACTCTTGTGTTTCTGGAGTACAATTTTTTCAAATTTTAATAACTGTTTTGACCTACAGGTTGGCATTGTGTGTGCTGAATACTTTTAGAAGCTGTGATAAATTGCTTAGCTGTTGATAGCTGTGTTAAAAATTTTAGTACTTGATTGTAGTTAGATTTGCTGTTTGTTTTTTTTTTTTTGAAGGGGGTAGATGATCTCAGGAATGCTTACCATAGTTATTTGAGAATGCGTGTATATAAATTTCTGTGCAGTAAGCTTTGGAAGACACTTCTTTTGGAAATCATATTTTCTGATGGTTTTTCTTTTTTGTTTTGGAAGTAAATAGCATTTATTCTTAATAAGATAGGAGAAGTCAATAAAATTAAGAAAAACCCAGAGATTTCAGCTTTAAGTGAAAATACAGTACTACAATGGATTGCCAACTATAAGGCTTTGAGTAAATAGTGACTTTTTTGTTATCTTGATTCACAACTCACATTCCATCTTGCTGTAGATTGTATTCATAATTATTTTCCTTACGGCCCATTTTAGTAAGTCCTTTCAAATCTATAATCTACAAAGATCGGATGGGGAAAATGGATAGATCTGTATCTCCTGTAGGAATAGTGCAAGCTGCAACACTTGAAGATATTGCCAATAAAAATTAGATTGTGAGTCATACATATCAAAAAGAATTCTCTGTGCACATTTGTTTATGAAAGGTTTAATTTTTCATTAGGGGAATACCCATAAATGACATCTGTAAGAGTGTAAAGAGTGAGCATTTTATTATCTTTAGGAACTTAAAAAGCAGGAGGATGTGATGGCCGGATGATCTTGGAAGTTAATAATCTGACAGCTTAATGTAGTTCCTCTTAAAGTACCTTTTTTTTTTTTTTTTTTGAAGATTATTTATTTTAGAGGGAGAGAGTGAGAGTGAGTGCGCAAGAGTGCGCGTGCTTCAGGGAGAGCTGAGGGAGAGGCAGAGGGAGAGTCTCGAAGAAAATCTCAAGCAGACTTCCTGCTGAGCCGGGGGTAGGGTGGGGTGGCTGGAGGGCCTGATCTCAAAACCCTAAGAGGAGCTGAGCAGGAATCAGGAGCAGGATGCTTAACCAACTGAGCCACCCAGGTACCCCAGAGGACTTTTTTTTTTTTATTACAAGTTTTTTGCATTAACTCTCAAATCAAGTTATATGGCCATTTTAACTCAGGGGAGGAAGAGTGGGGAGGAAGAAGTTCATCATTTTAGTGGAATAAATTAATGGAATTCAATGGGAAGAGAAGCCATATTTTTGACACTCTGCTTTTAAAAGTATCTATAAACATTTCAGGAAATTGTTGTCATATTCTACCTCTTTATTTTCTAGAAATAGCCATTTAATTTTGATCTTTGTGGTGTGATTTTAGAAGGAAATAAACCGGACAGTTTATTCATGAATTTGATTTGATTCTCCCTAATTTGGTTTGGTGTCAGGTGCCGCATTTTGTTAACTTTTGTTTTAAGTCACCATTTTTATGAACAGTATTTAAAAACAATTTATAAAACACTTTAGTTTTTAAGTATTTCATACAGTTGTTTTGAAGTACTGCTTTTTCATCTACAGTTTTCTTCTGGGTCATTGTGTTGTTTTTCTCTTAAGAGTCTCTTGTAACCGCTGTGAGTTGCAATAGTGCTTAGTGGTGAGCCCATAGCTGATTAATCTCAGGTTTCTCTTGGTGAACTACATCAACATGCTGCTCCAGGGTTCTTGCTGAGGCTTTTTGAGTTCAGTGTAATTTGTACCCTTTCTTGGTGGTAAATAGGGACAAGAAAATAAAATGGCTCATGGTTGTAGTGGGAACTGGGAAGAAGTATCTTGAGTTTCTGCAAAACTGGGTGTTTGTGATAAGATGAAGCCTTAAAAACAAAACCCCTGGGTCATTACTTTATAGAATTGATTGTAGTGCTCTCTGAAGTATTGTGCTCTGGCATTAAGCACCTTTTTCTTTTTTTCATGTTTGAATGAATAATATTTTTTATAGTATGTTGCACTTCATGATGTCGTTTATAATGTATCCCATTATCGCATCTGATCTTTCCAACAGTTCTTTGAGGTAGGAAGGCAGGTCTTATCTCTTATTGGTGAATCGAGCCCAGAAAAAGTAAGTGACTAGCCCAGGGTCATACAAGTAAAAGTGGCAGGGACTTGAACCTACCTAGGTCCTGTGATTTCAAACCCTGTAAAGGTCCCATGTCTGTCTTGTAGCCCTCTAGGGTGCCTCGCTCACAAAGAATTCTAGTTATGTTGTTGCTAATACTTTCCCTCTTGCTCTATGCCAGGGTATTTTTGGATATTCCTTGGGCTTTTTACAAGGGAGATTTTGGAGTTTGTTAGTTCGAATCATAGGTGTTAATTCTGGCAAATGTCATTTTGCCAAAATTTCAGGGAATGCTGAAAAATAAGCAGAAAATAAACACCTGTAATCCCAGCACTTAAAAATATCATGGTTAACATCTGGGGGTCTATCCATTTAGACTTTCTCTCTGTGAGCATATGTGTATGTATATTCATAACAAAAAGAGATCTCACTTTTCTTTATGTGTAATCTGCTATTTTCATGGCTATCTTTCCAGGTAAGTAAATATAGGTCTGTGTGATCATTTGAAAGGTAACATTGTATTTTTATTCAGCTAGTCCCTTATCATTGGACACTTAGATAGTTCCACTTTTTTGCTCTTTTAAACAATGTCTTGACAAACAGCCTGATATAAAGGTTTGCAAATGTTTTATTCTAACAAAAATATACTGATGTGACAGAACTTTTTCTGTGCTTTAGGGAGCAGTGCTAATGCTATTTTGATTAGATGAAGTTTTGTGAGTGAAGTAAGTAGTTCTTGATTTGTTCATTGTCTATACCTTTGTTTCTATTTCTATAAACCTATCAGATAAGATTATTAAATGATGGCAGAGTATATTCTATAAAAATACAAGTAAACATTTGATAAAGTATAGAGTATGAAACAGCATTTATAATTTATTTCAAGCATGTTTGACACAGAAATCAAATATTGGAAGTTAATATATGCCTTGTTTAGATGCCCATGTGTTTTAACTGACATTTTAAGAAAAGTAGTGCTGGCCATTAATACAGGTAAAGTGGAAATGAGAATTTGCCTTACTCATATTTTTTTCTCAAAATTAAGTGTTGGGGTGCTTGGGTGGCTCAGTGGGTTGAGCCTCTGCCTTTGGCTCGGCTGGGGTCGTGATCTCAGGGTCCTGGGATTGAGCCCCGCATTGGGCTCTCTGCTGGGCTGGGAGCCTGCTCCTCCCCAACCCCCCTTGCCTACTTGTGATCTCTCTCTCTCTCTCAAATAAATAAATAAAATCTTTAAAACAAAACAACAACAAAAAAAACCTAAGTGCTGCCAAAGTATTAGTTTGGTAGGTAACATTGTTTTGAGGAGGTTGTTACAGGAAAGAGGTTATAGAGGCAATGAAAATATTTTTCTATTTTAGGAAGAAGGCTTATTGGGTTAAATCAGCTAATGAATGCATATGTGAACCTTTATGGGTTAAGTCAATAAATGGATATGCCAGTTGAGTTAATATATATTTTTTAGATTTATTTATTTATTTATTTGACAGAGAAATCACAAGTGGGTAGAGAGGCAGGCAGAGAGAGAGGGGGAAGCAGGCTCCCTGCTGAGCAGAAAGCCTGATTCCGGTCTTGATCCTAAGAGCCTGAGACGATGACCTGAGCTGAAGGCAGAGGCTTAACCCACTGAGCCACCCAGGTGCCCAGTTGAGTTAATATTTGTGCAACATCTGGAAAGTACTGTACTGTAGAAGGAATAGTTGATGAGATTAAGGGCATATAAGTGCTCAAACTCTAAATTTAATGTCAGATTTAGTCCTCATGTAAACTTGAATTTATGTAACAAGTTTCAGTATTAGGATTTTTAAAAAGAGATGATAAATTTTAAGTATGTAATTGTATTTTATTATCAATTTTGTAATTACTATGCACTTTTTGCTTCTCTTACACAAAATGTTTGTAATTATACTTCCCCCTTCCATGTTAAAAACTGTGGAACTCCCATTACTTTTGATTCCTTCTACTTTTGGTTTAAGTGGTATCACATGAAATGGTAGCCCCCCCCCCCCCCGAACTCCTCCTCCCTTCCGAATTAACTGGTAAAACTTCCTTCTTTGTAATGAATTTCTAAAACTCGGTAAAATGAAGAAACTACCTTTTTTCCTTTCCCGTTTCACATTAGATCAAACAAAATAAATATAAACCCTTTGAACATTAACTAGTAACTTTGAAATATCAATAACTCTCCAGAGATTGTTGCAAATGTTCCTATTTTTTAAAACTTCATCTCCTTACCTTTCCTGCTATTCTTCTTGCTTTCAATTTCCCCCTTTGGTTGCCAGGCTCATTTTCCCAAAACATTTCTTTTCATCCTGTCACTCCAGTGGCTTTCCATCGAAAACAGGATAAAGTCTTAGCTCTCAGGTATTCAGGATTTTCTGTAGTCTGATCCCAGTTCATTTTTTGTGTGTTTTGTCTTCACTCTATGGCAAAAGTCCTTAACTTAAAGCCAGAGCTGTTAATTTGCTTCTTTTTGTTGACTGGTGTTCTGCTTTGTACACCACTTCATTTTCCCCCATTCCTACCCTGTGGACATAGTAGGTGTTTAAGATACATTTGTGAAATGAACAAATTATGTTCAAAATTTGTTTCTGTTAGTAAGGGGGGTGATGCACATGTCTGTATGACAGTCTAAATTGCAAATGTTCACATCTTTTTTTTTTTAATGTCTACTTTGTAGATAAACCTGAATAATGTTAAATCTAGAATAATTTATGGGACACCTTGGTGGCTCAGTCGGTTAAGCATTTACCTTCAGCTGAGGTTCGTGGTCCGGGGTCCTGGGATCGAGTCCCACATCTGGCTGCCTGCTTCCTGGGGAATCCTGCTTCTCCTCTGCCTGCTGCTCTCCCTGCCTGTGTACTCTTGCCTTTTTCCTCTCTCTCTCTCTCTCTGACAAATAGTCTTTTTTAAAAAGAAACTTAAAAATCTAGAATAATTTATGAAAGATTTTTAGGTTTGTCTTTTATTTTCTTTAAGTTATATAAATTTAAGTGACTACATTTCTGATTGTAGTGATGTGGCAGTAAGTAAAGTACAGTTTTAAAGACCTTCAACTTCAACCCTCCCCTCCCTGAGAGGCAGTCACTTTGGTATCTGTTCTTTTTTGGGGAATGGGGAGTGTAACAGCTTTATTGAGATATAATTCATATACCATCTATTTAAGGTACACAATTAGCTGGTTTTTAATACATTTACAAAGTTGTGCAACCATTAACATAATTAATTTTAGAATATTTTCCTTACTCCCCAAAGAAATCCTGTACCTTTCAGCTATCATTCCCACTGCCCACAACACATTTCACCCTGAGGCAGCTGCTAATCTGCTTTTGTTCTCTGTAGATTTGACTGTTTTGGACATTTCATACATGTGAAATGTCTTCTCTCTCTGACCTATTCATTTTTCTTTGGGTGGGCATTTATCTGTGCCCGTATAATATTTTTAATTTATTGTATGTGTATGTCTAGATTCAGATATGACTGGGCACACAGAAGGAACTCAGTATTACTAAATGATGTACATGCACATAAATATATTTTCTAAAAATATAAATGGGATCATAGTATACCTAATATCCTTTGACTTGCGTTTTTCACTTAATAATATATATTGAAGATCTTTCCATGTTATATCCCCAAATGAGATCATCTCATTCTTTTTTAACAGTGCACATATTTTGTGTGTATATTTACAGACGTTTATCTCTTGAGTTTATCAATGTATATGTCTAAAAGTTCTTGTTTTGATAGTTTTGTTATACTGTTGCTTTTTCTTTAAACAGTTGCCACATTTAATGTAATGGCTATGGTATTAGCAATGAAGTGTCCCTGAAAAATAGAAATAAAAACTAAAACAGGTAAAGGTTGTTTGGCTTGAGGAGAAATAGAATGTAGGCTCTTTATGGGATTCTGGCAGTGCGCAACCAAAGCAGTTCATTTTGTATTTGGGTTTCTGAATGTGAGCAAGCCTGTTTTTAGCTTCATGGCATAGTGCTTAAAATAGAATTTAACATGCTATCTTGTGCTTTATGGTGAATTTTAAGACTTTTTCTTGCAGTCGTGTAGGTCTAATCTTAAAAAAAGATCTGAAAGATTTCAGGATAAACATTTTTCTCTTACATTAAAATCATCATTCTGGTCTCTAGGGTTCTGTAAGTTACCCAAGAAGGGAAATGTAGAGGCGCCTAGCTGATGATAGGTATTTAGCAGTAGTTTGTGACTTACTCAGGAGGGTATCTGTCACATTCTGTCATTCATAATTTTTGAGTTCCAACTCTGAGGTATCAGGCTATGGGTTGTTTGGGTATATCTCTGTGTATATGTGTGTATTTAAACATTTTTGTTATAATGGGATATTTATTTAAAAATTACCTTTTTTAAAAAATTTTTTGAGTTTGTTTATTCATTAGACAGACAAAGATCACAAGTAGGCAGAGAGACAGGCAGAGAGAGAGAGAGAGGAAGGGAGGCAGGCTCCCTGTTGAGCAGAGAGCCTGATGCGGGGCTCGATCCCAGACCCTGGGATCATGACCTGAGCTAAAGGCAGAGGCTTTAACCCACTGAGCCACCCAGGCACCCCCCAAAATTATCTTTTTTTAATGATACAAGTAGTGCATCAGCTATTACAGTGGTTCTCAAAGTCCATTTTCCAGGCCTTCGGTAGTTCTCTAGGGTCTTTCTGGGGGTTATCCAGGTCTAAAACTATTAATAGTAGTAAGGCATTATTTATTATACTGGTGTTTGCAAAATCAGTGGTGGGTGAAAAAACAGTAATAGTTTAGTACATCACCATACATTTAGAATTAAAAAATAAATGCCAGATATCCTTAGTATCCTTAATTAAGCAAAAAAAGGTATTAATTTGATTATGTCTCAATCCTTGAGTCCGTTTAGAAATATATTTTGTGTGATGTAATGGGAAGTACCTGTAAAAGTATTTTTACTGAGGGCGCCTGGGTGGCTCAGTGGGTTGGGCCACTGCCTTCGGCTCGGGTCGTGGTCTCGGGGTCCTGGGATCGGGTCCCGCGTCGGGCTCTCTGCTCGGCGGGGAGCCTGCTTCCCTCTCTCTCTCTCTCTCTCTCTCTGCCTGCCTCTCTGTGTACTTGTGATCTCTCTCTGTCAAACAAATAAAATCTTTAAAAAAAAAAAAAAAAGTATTTTTACTGAGTACCAAATTTAGCGGTTGACTCAAAGAAAAGATCTTGTGCAGTTGTTTGAGTTATGGACTGAATTAGCTGCTTTTTTAATGGAATACCATTTTTACTTGAAAGAATGACTGACAAAGTATGGTTATATAGACTTGGATATTCAGAACATTTTCTGTACGAGAAAAACAGCTGACAGTATTTGTTGCTGATGATAAAATTTAAGTTTTCAGGCAAAGTGGAATTTTGGAATACTTGTATTTGCTACTATGAGTTTGACTGTTTCCCAATACTTATTTTTGTTTTGTTTTGTTTTTTTAGAGATTTTACTTATTTGTCAGAGAGAGAGGGAGAGCACACAAGCAGGGGGAGTGGCAGGCAGAGGGAGAAGCAGGCTCCCTGCTGAGCAAGGAGCCTGATGTGGGATTCATCCCAGGAGTCTGGGATCATGACTTAAGCCAAAGGCAGATGCTTAACTGACTGAGCCACCAAGGTGTCCCTTACCAATACTTTTTTTTTTAAGATTTTATTTATTAATTTGACAGAGATCACAAGTAGGCAGAGAGGCAGGCAGGGGGTAGGGGGGTGGGGGAGGAAGTAGGCTCCCTGCTGAGCAGAGAGCCTGATTTGCGGCTCAATCCCAGGACGCTGGGATCATGACCTGAGATGAAGGCAAAGGCTTTAACCTACTGAGCCACCCAGGCACCCCCCTTCCCAATACTTTTTGATAAGATCATTGGTGGTACTAATAAATGCGATGTATCGCAAGTGTCAACATTTGGAAGAACTGCATAACTCAGTGAAGCAATACTTTCTAAATATGTGGTATTAAAAATCATGCATGGGTAAAAAGATGCATTGGAAATAGAAGATAGACCAATGGATTTCAGTAAATCAGAGTAAGGAGTGTTTACTTGATATGGTTTTAGATTCCATATTGTAACAGCCTCTAAGAAACTGCAGCTTGTTGAGTTTTGGTGAAGGATCAGAGAATATCCACAGTTATCTGAAAAGCCTATTGAAATACTGTCTTTCTCCAAGTACATACCTGCATGGGGCTGAATTTTCTTCCTATACTTCAGTCAGAACAACCTCATGGAGCAGATTAAATGCAGAAGCAGAGATGAGAATCAGGCCATCTTTATTAAGTCAGACATTAAAGCGGTTTGCAAAAATGTGAAACAGTGACAGTCTTCTTGATAATATATTTTTTGTCTTGGAATATAGTATTTAAAACTAATATGTGATTTATGTTAACAGATAATGAGTTATTTTTAAATGAGATAAATTTAAAAAAATTCTGTTTTAGTTTCTAATACAGTAAATATGGGTAATTTTTTAAAAAGACTTATTTTTTAAAAAGGGGGGGCAAAAGGGCAGAGGGAGAGGGAGAGAATCTCAAGTAGACTCCCTGCCGAGTATGGAGCCCTACACAGGGCTCAATCTCATGACCCTAAGATCGCTCCCTGAGCAGAAACCAAGAGTTGGATGCTTAACTGAGTCAGCCACCCAGGTGCCCCAATATCGATAGATTTAATCAACAAAGTTTTTTGGGTTCTCCATTTTCTAGACTGTAAAAGAGTCCAGGGAACAAAAACTTCGAGAACCTGAACACTGTTTATGTAAGATTTACAGTATAGGAGTCTATAGCTTAAAATCAGACTATCCTTTTCACCTTCTCACCCATGGCATTTAAAAAAAAAATATTTAAAAGAAAAAATAGTTTGCTTGTAGATAATAGTGATCCCATTTACAAGGCTGTTTGCAAGCAGAAACTATTTAATTGTATCTTGCATCTCTGTGGTAAAAATACTTATGGTTTGCATTGCATTGCATGACTCTACTCTCAAATGCTTTAAAACAGTAGTGGTATGGGGATTGTATAACTTTTTATTTTCTCAAGGTTATGTCTCAACCCTTGATTGGCTTTTTTCTGTAGTAGGGAATAGAAATAGCTTGAATAAATGAAAAATCCATACAGATGTCCCCTAACCTACTTTAGCCAATAATTTCCTCTTTTCATCACATCTTACTAGTTCTTACAAATATCTAAGATGATTGGTTTACATTGGACCTATTTTGTTTTCTTCCTTTCCCTCTTGTGGGATTGAAGTGGAACCTAGAGATTATAAAACTCTAAATGCTTTTCTAGTTTCTTTTTACCTTTCCTTAGAGTTGTATTTGAAAAGCTTTAGCTTCTGTATTCCTCAAGCGTCTTTCACCAGGGTGTCAAGGTAATAGAAAACAAAGATTTTTGTGCAAAAGTTACTCTAATCTGTGGTTTCAATATAAAGTAACATCTTAAAAGGTGAAAGTTTTCCTTTAAGTCTGGTATTTCGTGTGTAATTGAATCCTTTAGGATTGCCATTCTTTTTCACTTCTAAATTTAAATAGTAATCCCAGGAATAGCGCAATTACTAATGAGAATGGGGAACAGTAAAAGTTAATAACCCTTAATTCCAGACTATTTTTAAAAACTTACTTCTTGGTATATGTGGCAAATATGTTAAAAACTTTTTCTGGGATGTCTGATTGTCTCAGTTGGTGGAGATTGTGTCTCTTGATCTCGGGGTTGTGAGTTCAAACCCTGCATTGGGAGTGGAGCCTACTTTAAAAAAACAAAAGTATTTCCACGGGACAACCCTGCTATGCCCAATGGAAGGGATAGTAGGTAAGATTGTAATTAGCAGCATTATTTGCATATTAAAAATGTGCTGTAACTCTTGAATAGTTTGGTTGAGTAGGTTCAACTTTGCTACTTATGGGTTGGCTAATAATTGTTTAGAACATACTTTTTTTTTTTTTAAAGATTTTATTTATTATTTGACAGAGGGGGAGAGAGCACAAGTATGTAGAGCGGCAGGCAGAGGGAGAGGGAGAAGCAGGCTCTCCGCTAAGCAGGGAGCCTGATGTGGGGCTTGATCCTAGGACCCTGGGATCATGACCTGAGCATAAGGCAGCCACCCAACCAACTGAGCCACTCGGCACCCCTAGAACATATTTTCTTGTAGATAAACTGTTCTGCATTATTTTCTGGAATCTGCTGATCTTAACTGATCTAATCAATTCTGTTGAGTTTGGGGAGTGATAACTGAACATTTTGTTTTGCATACAGTTTCCAGTTTTATCTGTCGCTTTAGTAAAAGTGACCCAGTTTTTGATGTTGAAATCTCTTGTCATGCTAACGGCATAATCCATTTGAAGGAGTGAGGTGATGTTTGTGTTTATGTGGTGCGGTGGTGGTGCTGAGGATGTGAATGGTCTTGGAATTCAAGGGGTATGTCTTCCATTGAACATAATTCTGCAGGTAAAGTTAATCGGGGGAAAAGTGATATTGATGTGAAGTGCAAATATAGTTAGACTCAAGCTTTTATTAATTAGCTGTGGGTTTAGGTTATTTGATTGAAGAAGTAATGCCTTATAAATATAAAAATTATTTTTTTCACTTAAAAATTGCTTCATCCATTAATGCTTTTCCTTTTATAATTTTTTAAAAAAGATTTTATTTATTTATTTATTTGATAGACAGAGATCACAAGTAGTCAGAGAGGCAGGCAGAGAGAGAGGAGGAAGCAGGTTCCCTGCTGAGCAGAGAGCTGGATGTGGGGCTTGATCCCAGGACCCTGAGACCATGACCTGAGCCGAAGGGAGAGGCTTTAACCCACTGAGCCACCCAGGTGCCCCCCTTTTATAATCTTAACATGGCTCACTAAAAATTTGGGGTTGAGGAGCACCTGGGTGGCTCAGTGCCACTTAATTAATTAATTAATTAATTTAAAAAAAAAGATTTTATTTATTTATTTATTTGGGAGAGAATGAGTGAAAGAGAGCATGAGAGAGGAGAAAGCCAGAGGGAGAAGCAGACTCCACAAGGAGCTGGGAGCCCGATGCAGGACTCGATCCTGGAAGTCCGGGATCATGACCTGAGCCGAAGGCAGCCGCTCAACCAACTGAGCCACCCAGGCGCCCCAATTAATTTATTTTTTAAGAGCCCAGCATGGCACCTGGACTCATGAACCTGAGATCAGGATCTGAGCTAAAATCACCAGTCAGATGCTTGACTGACAGAGCCAGCTAAGCGCCCCTGCTTTTTTTTTTTTTTTAAACCAGTTGATTATTGTCTTTTGCTCTTTGTGCTTATGACTTAACTTTTTTTCTTCTTCCACTGTTATTTTGTTTCTTTTTAGGGAGGGAATATGGTAGGTATTTGTGTATGGTCGTTGGTGGACATTGTAAACTCTGAAGCACATAATATGAATTGTATTAATGTATGATAACCATTCTTAAATAGTTGCCAGTGTTGAATGAAGATTTATATTTAGTGATAATAGAAATTGTGTTCTTTTCTGAGAGAAAGCTAGTTGCTTTAAGAAAACGTATGTACAAAATAATATGTATAACTTTGAGGAATGTATAACTTGTAGAAGATGAACAAAACATCCAACTTAATAGAGTATTCCAAAACTTTGAGGCTTTTTTTGGTGCACCCTCATCCTATTCCTCTCTAGTTCCTTTTATGTAATTTGTGTTACTAAGTTGCTTTTAAAGTCAGAACTGATGATGAAATATTAGTTATGTATATTATTTACTTGTAAGGTTGTTTTTAAGCTGTTGCTTCTAATTAAACCATCTAATGATATATCATAGTCTTATAAATTTCCTAGATTTGATACAGCATTCTTTGAAGAGGAAGATTGCATAGGTGGAGGTGGAGAGGAAAGTTTTAGAGACCTCATTTTGAAAACATGCAAACTGTGGTAAATATATATGCCCATAGAATCTAGCAATTATGCCTCTTGATTATTGGGGAAGGCAAAGGGACTTAAGTAATTACCAAGTGATCGGCACTTGGTTAAGTTTTGAAAAGTGCTTAGATTTATATGTGTTCATCCTGAAATCCATGAGGAAGTTTAATTGAAGTGGTGAGAAAAGTCTAGCTTCTTGTGGAAGCATAAAACCATTAAAGTTTGTGTTATACTTAATATATTTTTTTCATTATTTTGTTTGATACATTTTTAAAAAAGTTTCATGTAAAGTATAATTATTTCTTTACTGGGCTATATACATTTTGTGCTAAACCTTGGAAACAAATAAGTGGTCTCCCCTTTTCTTCCCTTAACTTGTTTCAAGTTTGGCCTTTCATATCTCAGTTGGCTAAAGCAAGGATCTCATTCCATCAGTAAAAATGAGAGTTGGTTTACATGTCAGATAACTGTGTTAGATGCTCAGTCGTTACATGGAAGTGAAATAGATTTGGGTCTTGGCCCTTGTGAAACTTATATTCTAGTATTCCAGTTAAGTACATAAAAAATACCTTGGTTCTAAAAAGAAAAATACCTTGGTTCTCCTGCACCTTTCTATATATGAATTTTTATAAAGAACATATTTTTGTAATTAGCAAGAAATACTGTTTTTAAATTTTGGAGGTTTTTTTTAAAGTTTATTTATTTATTTTAGAGAGCGAGAAAGAGAGGGGAAGAGTGTGTAAGTGCACAAGCATTGGATGGGGGAGCAGTAGAGGGAGAGAAGCAAACTCTGTGGAGCGGGACGTGGGCCCCCTCCCAGGACCCTGAGATCATGGCCTGAGCCCAAACCAAAAGTCGGAGGCTCAACCAACTGAGCCACCCAGGCACCTCTGGACCTTTTTTTTCTTTTAATAACGGATAATAATTTTGAATGCTTTGATATAAAAAGTTGAATAGTCATTTGCTTTATGTATGTGTATTAAAGGTAGTTTTTGGAGGGAAGAGATGTGGGAGGACAGATAATAATTTTGAATGCTTTGATATAAAAAGTTGAATAGTCATTTGCTTTATGTATGCGTATTAAAAGTAGTTTTTGGAGGGGAGAGATGTGGGAGGAGCAAGGAATAGATTAAAGTAATTATCATGGGAAGTTTGATTACTGGCTTACTGGAAAATTTAGTGGGATACCTGTGTCCATTGAAATCGACGATTATAGGACGCCTGGGTGGTTCAGTGGGTTAAGCCTCTGCCTTCTGCTCAGGTCATGGTCTCATGGTCTCAGGGTCCTGGGATTAAGCCCTGAGTCGCGCTTTCTGCTCAGCAGGGAGTCTGCTTCTCCCCCCCCCCCCCCCCCCCCCCCCGCCGCCTCTCTGCCTACTTATTTGTGATCTCTCTCTGTCAAATAAATAAATAAAAAATCTTAAAAAAAAAGAAATCAATGATTGTAGATGTATAATAACATCTGTTTGCCTGTGTGCATGCATTCTTCTGCCTACCTGTGTTGTAAAGTTGGAACCAGTTGAATGTGCCAGGCAGAGATGGGGAAGGGAATTTTGCAGAGGAAAGTTTAATGATGGACCATGGAATGTGTCTAAGCTGGATATAAGGGGGCAGATGGATAGTGGTAGATATTTATGATGTTGAATTATTGCAGTGGAGGTATGTAAGCAAGAATAGGAGGTGGTAGTTGGAGGATTCAGCGTTTGAATTAGTGATTTTGGAAGTGGTGTGGGTTTAGAAAGGTCCACGGTGTGGCTACAGGAGTGAGTGGCTGAGGGTAGAGAGTAACGATAAAAAATTAAGAAATACAGCCAAGGGTATTGGGGTGGAGTGTGAATAGCTGAGGCAGATGATAAAACCTTCAGTGAATAACAGGGATATTGTTCTAGAGCTGCAGTATCCAATATGGTAGCCAGTAGTCATATGTGGCTATTCAGTGTTTGAAATGTGTGACTGGTCTGAATTGAGGCATACTGGAAGTGCAAATATGTAATGGATTTTGAGGACGTAGTGTGAGAAGGGGATGAAAATATCTCATAATTTTTGTATTGATTACATGTTGGAATGATAATATTTTGGATATATTGGGTTAGGTAAAATACATTATTGATTTTACCTGTTTCTTTTACTTTTTAAAAGTACAGTTAGAGGGCGCCTGAGTGGCTCAGTTAAGTGCCTGCGTTCAGCTCAGGTCATGATCTCAGGGTCCTGGAATTGAGCCTTGCATCCGGCTCCCTGCCCAGCAAGGAGTCTGCTTTTCCCTCTCTCTGCTCATACTGTCTCTTTCTGTCTCTCTCAAATAATAAATAAAAACTTAAAATAAAAGTATAGTTAGTAGAAAATTTAAAATTACATGTGTAGCTTGAATTTGGAGCTTATATTATCTTTCTTTTGGGCAGTGATTTTCTAGAAATAATATGACCAGTAAGTAGTATGAGAATTAGAAGGGAAGACATCTGTAGGGGTCTTTGCAGAACCCAGTATAAGAATCCTTTGAGAGAGGGAGCAGATTTTCATTGCTTCTCTGATGCTTTCTCTTCAGCTGTTTTTTTTGTGCTTAGAGTTGCCGTCTATTCAGCCTCTCCACGCCCGCCTCTGCTCCCTTTGCCCCATACCTGACCTTAAGGAGTTTGCCTCTTTCATGTGGAGGAGAGAAATGTCTAGAACAACTACAATGGACAGCAACATAAAGGAGTAACCATATGAATAGTTAACAATGTATTCATAAGGGGAAGAGGTCAGTTTTGGTTAAGCTTTTTTCAAATTGAGCCTTAAAGGAGAAGACTTTTGATAGTTGATCATAGGAAGGTTATTTCAAGCAGAGGGAACAAAGGTAATGTGGAGAAAAAAACATGGAGGTGTATTTTATGGAACACCCAGTAGATTCATGTGTGGAGATATACATAGGACAGCAATGCAAATTCTAGGAAGTTAGAGATAGATTGTTATCAGAACTTTTCTCATGAAATGATGATTCTGAAACTGTAGTAAGTTCTATAAAGGAAAGGGACAGAGTAAGTACATTTAGCAAGGAGACCTGACCTGGTTTGGGTACTCAAGGAAGGCTTCTCTGTTTCTGAATCTTCTGAACAACAAAATCCCTCCACATACAAGTCTTGTCACATCTTTCTTAATGTAAGTTTTTCTTTTCTTCCCAACCACCACTCTTATTATTTCATTCTCATAGTATCATTTTGGTGTTAATCAACAATCTTTAAATTGGTCTCCTATTTTAATTTCCCTTTTCAGTTCACTTACTCTTCAATTACATTGACTTTTTGATTATATATATATATATATACACACACCCACACACCCACACACACACATAAACTTCTCATTCTGTGTAGGATTAAGAACAAAATTCTTTAACTTAGCCATCCAAACTAAGTAATCTGTTGTTTGGATACCAGTAACATACTGACTGGGCATTGGGCAGAATTATATAATGTTTTTATTTTAGGGAGGTAATGTGTATATTTCTAATAGGTTCACACTACCAGTATGGTTCATATAATTACGACAGATGTCAGACCTTCATTACTCACATTTATTTATTGACAACAAGCAAGACACAATCTGTTTAGACAGCTTATAGTTTGATAGAGAATAGACCAGTAAACAGGACTTCTCTATATATAGCATAAGGCTCTCTGTATTGGGTTAATCTGTGGAGCATGTAGGAGGGTAAATTTACTAATGTTGAGGGTGGACTAAAGAAAGTATCCCAAAGGTGATGACATCTAATTTGACACCCGAATGAGTTGAAGTTAGCTAGAAAAAGGTTGGGATGAAAGAGGGAGAAGAATGACTTGCTGAAAAAACAGCATGTATATACAAGTCCCAGATGATGGGGAGCTGGTTAAGGGAGTTAGTGGCAGTGGTTGAGACTGGATTGCGAAGTATATTTTAGGCCATGCTAGGATGTTTGGCCTCAGTTGAGTGCAGTGGATGATCATTGCTGGGTTTAAGCATGAGAATGACATGACCAGACTTACATTTTAGAAAGATCACTAGTGTGGAGAATGACTTGGAGGGGATAATATCAGAGATTGGTAGAACAGAGATAGCAGTAGTCTGAGTGAAAGTGGTAAATAGGATTCTTCGGGGGGGGGGGGGGAGGGGATTGCATCCAAAGATGTTCAGAATGGTCCAGCGTTTGACGTTCCACCGTAGGCTGTCCTACAATATAGCCTCTAACAAAACTAGGCCTTCCTGAACCCCTGGTCATAGAATTGTTTACCCTTCTAGCACCGAAATTTGCATTAGTGTATGCCCAGGTGGACTTAGAGAAGTTCATGCTGTGAGACCTAAAGTCCTTTTAAGGTTGTCTAAAACAGAAAAACAAGGGTGCCTGGGTGGCTCACTCGGTTAAGTGTCTGCCTTTGGCTCAGGTCATGCAAGCCCCGCATTGGGCTCTCTGCTCAGCAGGGAGCTTGCTTCTCCCTTTCCCTCTGCCAACTTGTGATCGGCGCCCCCTCCCCCTGTCAAATAAATAAAATCTTTAAAAAAACCAAAAACCTGTCAGCAGGGGCTTTGATGGGTCTGTGTGTACAAAGTGTGTTTGCAACACGATCAAGCACACTTTCCTTATGGGGGAGCAGAACCGCAAGCGCAGAGTCAGAAAGCCAAATTCAAAAACAAAAAACACAAAGCTTTTTTGAGCAATAAAAAAATCCAAAGGCAAAAGCAACAAAAAAATAAAGTGGTAATAGGGACTTAGATATTTTCAGGTGGTAGGATTGGTATGACTTGGTAAAAAGACATAGGTGAAGGAGAAGGTAGTGGGAAAGTTTCTGGGTTGGACAACTAGTGAGGTGGATGGAAGGTTTGAGAAATTTGATGTTTTAGGTTTGGGCATGTTGAGTTGAGTACGTGTGGGACATAGAAGTGGTGGATTTGGGAGTTAACAACTTAGAGATGGCATTTTGAAGTCATGAAATGGATGAGGTCATCCAGAAAGACTGGTCTGAGTGAAAATAGGGTCAAGAATAGAGAGGAATTCTCAGTTAAGACCTGGAAAAATTTTTAAAAATATCTTTTAAAACTTTAAACATCTTTTATGGACTGCTTTATTGTTTTTAAGATAGCGTCTTTCCTTACAATTTTATATAATGAACTCTTTAAAATCTTGGAATTACACTGTCTAAATCTGTTTGGTTTGTGAGTTCAGTTAGCAAGAATTTATTAGTCCAGAGTATTTTGAAAATACATGTAAGATTGCTAGCGGAGAATTCTTCATGAAGTTTGGGAAAATGGTTCGAGATTAATCATCATCTACATAACATTTTAACTGCATGCAGTAACATGGCCATGTTAATATAACATTTGGTAAAGGTAGCACATGTTTTATAACTCATATTTAGTCTATGGCCAGATAATTTATCGTCCATACTGGGGCACTTTTAAGAGTGAAAGGGGGAAGCTTTTAATAATTCTGCTGGAACAACAAGCATAAAATGGAACTCCTAGACAACTTGAATATCCTGTAATTTGTTCTAGATTTCTTTTGTGAAGTGCTGAGAAATGAGATGTTAATAGATTAAACAACAGTAGTAAGGAAGGTTTTGTGGCTAAGTAAATTTGCAAAATGTTAAATGCAGCATTAACATTTCTGTTGGACTTCTCGGGACCATTAATGTGTTCAAATATGACTTGAGAAAGGAGGGCATGGTGGGGAATTACAGAATCTTGAATTTCTTGAACTTGTTTTGCCATAGAACTCCATTTCTCTGAATATCCATTAACACTATGAACCTAGTTTGGAAAATGCTGATTTAGAGTATCCTTTTGTTTAAATTAAAGCTCTTTAACGTGAAGCCCAGTCAGATTGCATCATAGTTATGTTTTATTTTGGGATTTTGATTGGTGATGTCTAGGTATCTCACTGTGTCAAAATAAGTAGATTTTGGGGTGCCTCAGTTGGTTAAGTGTTCGACTCTTGATTTCACCTCTGTTCATGATCTCAGGTTCGTGTGGTTGAGCCCCATGTCAGGCACTGGGTATGGAACCTGCTTAAGCTTCTCTCTCTGTCCCCCTTCTCCACCCAAACCTTAGACAAATTGTCACTGTAAGACCTGAACAGCATTTTCCTGCAGCCTATTTTTTCTTTTTAATATTTCTCTGTAGTTTTTGAGAAATCATTTCCAGGGCTTTTATTTTAATTTTTACTTTTTCTAAAACTATTTGTTTAAGTAATCTCTATACCCACCATGGGGCTTGAACTCATGACCCCAAGATCAAGAGCCACATGTTCTTCTGACAGAGCCAGCCAGGCATCCCGTTCTCAAGGCTTCCCCCCCACAATGATTTTTTTTTTTTTAATTTATTTGAGAGAGAGAGAGAGAGAGAGAGAGTTGGGGGGGGCAGGGGCAGAGGGAGAGGGAAAATAGACTCCCCACTGACCAGGAAGCCCTTTGTTGGCTGGATCCCAGGACCCTGGGATCATGACCTGAGCCAAAGGTAGATGCTTAACCCTCAGAACCCCCCCCCCCCACAAAAGGCTTTTAGAAAATTTGTGTACATCTTATCTAAGCTTATTTTTCTCTGAAAGGCAAGTCTATAAATCGGGGTTGAAATACAATAGCTGATAGCTTTAATTATTTTTCTTGGACATCCCAGATAGGGTATATTAAGATTAGGGAATATTGGGGAAAAATAGTCATCTGCATCCTAAGTAGTTGAGCAATGCTATATGTAACCTTAAACTTTATTGTTACCTGAAGAGGCATCTCTTTTTTTTTTTTTTTAAAGGTTTTATTTATTTATTTGACAGAGATCACAAGTAGGCAGAGAGGCAGGCGGGGCGGGGGGGTGGTGGTGGGAAGCAGACTCCCCACTGAGCAGAGAGCCCAATGGGGGGCTTGATCCCAGGACCTTGGGATCATGATCTGAGCCCAAAGGCAGAGGCCCTAACCCACTGAGCCACCCAGGCGCCCCTGAAGAGGCATCTCTTATGATGTGCTACAAGTTCCTGTAGTCTTGACCCTGTTACATCCCAAGTTTTAAGGATGACCTGTATGAATATGTCTGACTTTGTGGGTGGCCTGGGAAGAATATGTTAGATCACGGAATCAAAGGGAGTTAGTTTGTCATCATCTCCTGGGCAGTTACCAAGTGTCAGGTACTATACCTAGCATAGGTGATACGGAGATAAGTCCTTGTCCTTGAAAAGCTCAAAGTCTAGGGGAGGACATAGATCAGAAAATAAGCAATTTATAATACCGTATATGTGCTGCAGTAGAGGGTGGAGCGTGCACTTCTTCGGAGGGGTTTTGAGAGGCTGGAGTGATGAACTGGAAAAAAATAAAAGTGAAGTTGGGGCGCCTGGGTGGCTCGGTGGGTTAAGCCGCTGCCTGCGGCTCGGGTCATGATCTCAGGGTCCTGGGATCGAGTCCCGCATCGGGCTCTCTGCTCAGCAGGGGCCTGCTTCCCTCTCTCTCTCTGCCTGCCTCTCTGTCTGCTTGTGATCTCTCTCTCTGTCAAATAAATAAATAAATAAATCTTTAAAAAAACAAACAGGGACGCCTGGGTGGCTCAGTTGGTTAAGCAGCTGCCTTCAGCTCAGGTCATGATCCCAGCATCCTGGGATCGAGTCCCACATCGGGCTCCTTGCTCCGCAGGGAGCCTGCTTCTCCCTCTGCCACTCTGTCTGCCTGTGCTCACATTCTCTCTCTCTCTCTCTGACAAATAAAATAAAATTAAAAAATGTGGAATTTATAAAAACAAACAAACAAACAAAAAAAGTGAAGTTTAACAGAACCTAATATAAAGATCTAGTTTTAAATTTAAAAAAAATTTGTAATAAAGCATGAAGAATTTTAACCTAAAAGCAATTCATATAAAAAAATCAGTTAACAGTTTTAGTTTTAGTTCACTTCAAGCTTAGTATGAGCAACTATATGATGTGGATGCACCTCCCCCTCATTGCTGAAACAAAAACGTAACACATACCACATCCTTCCCCTTGCACAGGTAAAACAAACCAATTAGCCCTAAGCTGCGAATGCCTTATTTGGACTGTGTTCATAGTAAGAGAGGTGGTAATACTGCAGTATTCAAGATTAGGCCACTATCTGGATTATTTCACTCACTCTGAGTACGGTGGACTGTTAAATGCACCAGAGAACAGTGATCAGGATGGGAAGGGGTCTAGAAACCAAGCCTGTTGAAGGAAAAGAGACGTCTTAACACATTTAAAGAACAGACAAAAATAGACAAAATTTTAGAAGCATTGGGTTTGGATTCATAGAGCTTTTCAGCAAGGTAGGTCACTTTAAGATTAGGTTGTGAGGTCTTAGAAAGAAGAGTTTCAGCAGAGACTGGGAGACCATCAATTAAGGAGGTTACAGTAGAACTTCATAGGGGCGCCTGGGTGGCTCAGTGGTTTGGGCCGCTGCCTTCGGCTCGGGTCATGGTCTCAGGGTCCTGGGATCGAGTCCCGCATCGGGCTCTCTGCTCGGCAGGGAGCCTGCTTCCCTCTCACTCTCTCTGCCTGCCTCTCTGCCTACTTGTATCTCTCTCTGTCAAATAAATAAATAAAATCTTTAAAAAAAAAAAAAAAAAAAAAAAAAAAAAAAAAAAAGAACTTCATATATTAGATGGAGTGTTGGACAAGAAGATTTCCAAAGTTTTATTTGATGTTGTGAATCTCCTATTTCCAAAAACCATCATTTTCCAGTTATATTTAATAGTATCTATCATTGTCAGTACTTTGGAGAATTGTTTGGACTTTGGCATCTGACTTTTGAGTTGGACCACATTACTTCCTAGCTCTGTAACCTTGTGTGGGTTACACCTGTGACTCGGAAATAGTTCCCTTGATAATTTCCGTCTAGGGCTTCACCTAATCTCATTTCTGGGACTCAGAAGGCTATGATTTAAAGACTTTCTGTTTAGTTATAGAATGTGTTTTTCCCCTTCACTTTTTGTTTTGTTCATACTTGTCTTTTCTTTCTTTTAAGTGTCTTAACTTTCTCTCAGATGGAGAGTATACTGTTTCTTTCATAGCTTCTTGTCTTGTCTGAAACTTAAATTAGATGAGATAGTATCTCCCAATTGCACATGCAGTGTTTTGCTTGTTTTTGGTTGGGGGAGTTTGGAAAGAGAATCCTCAATCTTTCATAATTCAGTAGAATTAAAATTTCATCAAGCCCTGCTTATTATATTTAAATGCCAAGTTTTATTTGAAAAGTGAATGGTAGTTGTTCTCATGATCATGTACGGTACTAATTGTGAAAAGAGGCATCTGTAGCTAGAATATTGCGTGTGACCGGCAGTTTTCTTTGCAGTATTTCTTGGTTCTGTGTCCTCTACGTTGACCGTCACATGTCCTGCCTCCCCTATATGTAGATAAATAATTCTTGTTGCCATATGTTTTTGCTAGAAATCTTAAATTTTTTAATATCTTTTGTTTCATTTGTCCTAAAGGTAGCTACTTGGATAGCCTTGAACACTATTTTTATCACATTTTCACTGCCCCCAAATATGCTTGTTTACTCTGTGTAGTCTGAATTCCTCATGACGTTTAGTGTCCCCCTGTCCTAATGTAACACATATTCTGCTCTGGCTGAGATTTGTGATAAGACACTTCTCTTGGTTAGTGTTTATGAACTTAGGCTCTGGAGTTAGGTCACATTTGAGCTTTGTCTCCATCACTTTAGTGTTTGACTTCAGGTTTTGCATCAGTTTTCTTATCCATGCAGTGGGAATAATAATGGTGTGTCTTTTGGGTAATCATGTGTCTTTTTGTGTAATCATGTTTACTATAATTGGTATATGGTTGGCATATTGTAAACATGTAACTTATATTGGATTTATCATTATTTTTATTCTGTCAGCCCAGGTAAATGACACTGAAAATTTTGATTGAAAATCTTACTAACCTAGATTCACTGACTTTACAGATTGTTTATATTTCCTTAACTATGGAAGGGTAGAAGAATGAGAAGAAAGATTTCATTTAACAGAGTTATAACATTGTAGAGCTTTGAAATTTTAAGGAGCCTTTGAGAACCTATAGTTAATGCCTCGTTTTTTGATGTGAGGAAACAGATCCTGTGAAAGATTGTGTTTCAGTAATTTAGTGGTCAAGTTGGTACTGGAATCCAAATTCTATGTGTACTAGTACCATATTATGTTTTATATATACGTAGCACATAGTAGGTGAACAGTGACTTTTGAGAATCAAATTAATATGATGATTATGTATGTCTGATTCTGAAGACTAGCTTCTCTGTATGTGTTCAATGTTCCTGTATTCCCTTTTTCTTCATACTCATTTAGGGGCTGTGCATTGATCCAGAAAGCATTTATTGAACATCTGTGTGCAGACAGCCTTTTTACTTAAATAAAAGTCATATTTTCCTACCTCTGCATAAGAAGTTTGGCAATGTGTTAGAATCTTACACTCTAAACTTTTTTTTATTAGAAAAAGTATTTTATCCAAATTTTAAAATGTTCTGAGTTAGGTTTGTTATTTTTAATATCCAAGTTATCATCTGGAAGGAGCCTTTTGAAGGACACATCCAGATGTTTCATGAAATGTGGTAGTACGTAAAAGGGTATGGTGTTTAAATCATCTGTCACAAATTGAAGCCATGGTGCACTAATTTAACAGTCCTAGGTTTATACTCTGCATAAAGGAGAGTGGGATCTCTGTATTTTGTCACTATGTGCGACTGAATGCAGCTGGTATGATGGAATAGAGACAAGGAGAAGACAGAGAAGATCGACTAGGGGAGTAGGTTCTAGAGGTCACTTTTCAGTTATCTTATATTGAGAAATAAATTAAAAAATGAGAAATTGGGTCAAACGAGATTATAGAGA
This sequence comes from Meles meles, assembly GCF_922984935.1. Classification (NCBI taxonomy): domain Eukaryota; kingdom Metazoa; phylum Chordata; class Mammalia; order Carnivora; family Mustelidae; genus Meles; species Meles meles. The sequence goes on from NC_060071.1 coordinate 51,860,748, forward strand.
TAACCAACCTGACTTGCTCCTTTTGTAGAAACTGTCTAAGAGGTTTTCTGGTTGAACTGAGTAGTGACAAATTGCTAATCTAACAGCTGCTTATTAACTATTTCAAATGGAGAGATTAGAAATGATGCAGAAGTCATTTTCATTGATGAAGCATCTGACTTTAAAAATAATAAAATATTTTTGTTGCACAGGCTTTAATGTATGCAGTTATAGAATTTTTGATGATTGCTGTTGTGGATAGAAAGTAAAAGTATAAGTATAAATGAAATATTATGACATTGTTAAATGCCTAATTTGTCTATGTTCAGAATTCATTTTGGTTTACTGTTGGTTATAAATTGATAGTCATAATATAGAGTCTGCTTTATTATGACTAATCCTCTAAGCTACTGCAGTGGGATGTGTGAATGAAAGTAATTATGTTGCTCAGCAGGAAGGACCTAATTCTCAATTCACAATTTAGGTATGACTTTTAATGTAAGGTCATAAATAAAGAACAATAATACTGGTACTTTTTGTTTAATTGCAAAAAGCACTGTCTGTAGTACTTGTTGATATTGCTTGAATATTGTCTGTATTTATCTTTCTCAAAATGTGGTACCTGCCCCTGTGGTTGGCATAGTTGTTTTCATACGCACACACGTGTGTGTGTGTGTGTGTGTGTGTGTGTGTGTGTGTGTGTGTCTAATTTCTGAATGGTGAGGACCTCCCCCTTCTTTCTCCTCATTATCCTGAGAACACTGGAAGCTGGTCATACTGCCAAAGCAGAACATTTGATGATTCCTCTGTCAAAAATGATTAGTTAAAAGGAAAAAAGGAATCCTCAAAACAGCCAGATTCCTGCCTGATCATCCTAGAATGAAGTACCCCAATCTGCTCACTCACACACAGATCATTTGATCTGTTTCTAAAGTATTTTTTAGTATCTTTTAAATGTAAATGTACAGCCAGAAATCCCTTGTCATTTGAGGAAAACGTCAAGTGGGAAAGGCAGAGACCGAAGCAGGTAGTGAAAAAGAATCCAGAAGTTACAGAGACCCTGCAGACAGCAGAAGACAATAACACCACCAAATACCCAATTTATATATATCATCAGAGAGGAAGCAAGATACTCCATTCATGAAAATTAAAAGCAAGATGTAGGGGGAAAAGAAAAGAAAAAAAAGGCATGTAACAAACAGAACAGAGCTCATGGGAATGAAAATTTTAGTAGAAATATTAGAAGATCAAGTTGAGGAAATCTCTCAGGAAACAGAGCTAAATGCAGGAGATGTAAAATGCAAGAGAAGAGAAAAGATAGAGTAAAGGAAAATTGGAGAATCAGTCTAAGACCAGTACCTAAATAATAGGCACAATAAATAAAATATATAAATAATATATAAATATTATATATTTTATTATATATAAAAATATATAAATATTTATTTATTATTATATTTATTTATTGTATATATAAAATATATAAATAAAATATATAAAAAATAAATAAAAGATGCACAATAGAAACGTGCATCTCTAAATTTAAAAGACAGCAATTACCAGGTTTATACAATTAAAGCAAAAACAAAACCCCACAGAAAACCAACCCAGCCCCAAAATGCAGCACTGTAAAATGGCAGAGCAAGTAGGAAGAAGCTTTTTTTTTTTTTTTTAAAAAAAAAAAGCTTTTATTTATTTATAAGAGAGAGAGAGAACACGAGCCAGCGAGCCAGAGCGGGAGCATGAGCAGAGGGAGGAGAAGCAGACTCCCTGCAGAGCACAGAGCCTGCTGCAGAGCTGGATCCCAGGACCCTGAGATCATGACCTCTACCTAAGGCAGACGCTTCACTGACTGAGCCATGCAGGCACCCCAAGAAACTTCTATATACGCTCCCTTAGGGAGATATACAGGCGACTGTGAAGGATTGGGGATCAGGATGATGCCAGGCTTCTTAACAGCAACACTGGAAGCCAGAAGACAGTGAGGAAAGGCTGTTAAAATTCTGACAAAACATGCTTTCCTGTCTAGAATTCAAATACTGAGCCAAACTCAGTTATTAAGTATGGGTAAATGAATATATTTTTGGACAATGCAAAGAATTAAAAAAGTAGCTTCCAGTTCCTTTTTAGGAAGCTAATGGAGAAAATACTAAAAAGAGAAAACTAAGGAAAAAGTGAGATCAGTGAAATGGGATGCAATATGGAAGAGGGACGAGGAAATTACAAAGATACGTTGAAGGGAAATTCTATGACCAAGTCTAGAGAGCAAGCAGTCCAAATTGGAACCTGATAGAGGGCTCCAGAAGGTATGTATTTAAGAAAGAAATGAAAACAGTTTTACCTGATATATTTGAATATGTTAAAAGTTACACTTTTATCAGTTACAGTTTATCAGTTTTATCAGATGAATTAGTAGTTACCTAGAAAACAAAGCAAATGCACAAATGGCACAGTGATTAACTGAGGAAAGCCAAAGTTCTACAGAAATGGAAGAGTAATCATGATATACTTCAGCTCAAATATGGATATTATTTACAGCTGTAATAATAATGTAAACAACAACTGATTCAACCAAAAATTGTGAGGGGATATGGGGGTAGAGATATCACAGAGCCAAACCGTTATTTATAATAAGTCATTTTTTCCTAGAAGGAAAAATTTTAAAAACACATAGACCTGCTGTGTAGAATATAGTGAAAAATGCCATAAGAAATAGCCAGAAAGACTTTAAAGTGTTTGCCCTAGGAATGTGAAAAGTGGAGATCTCTGAAAATGTGAAAACAGGGGATCTCTGTTTTCTTTACTTTTTTTTTCTTTTTTAAAGATTTTTTTTTTTTAATTTATTTATCAAGTAGTCAGAGAGGCAGGCAGAGAGAGAGGGGAGGAAGTAGGCTCAGAGAACCTGATGTGGGGCTCCATCCCAGGACCCTGGGATCATGACCTGAGCCGAAAGCAGAGGCTTTAACCCACTGAGCCCCACAGGCACCCCGGATCTCTGTTTTCTGGTCCCACTATTTGACTTTCTAAACTGTGTGCATGTCTGCTTGATTAAAAAAACTAATTTAAAAAGATACCCCTCACAGAATGCTTTCCATACAGTGTATATACATCTCTCAGGCATTCTGAATTTCCTGGGGTTCTGACAACTCTATCATTTGGGGATATAGTCACCAGAATGCTATTTGAGGAGGTTATGATTTCTAGTAGTAGCAGTGGTTGATGTTATCCTTAGTTATAAATATTCATTTTGTTGTGGTGCTCACAAATGGAGATTTTTAAACACATGACAGATTAAAATATATTGCATTTCAACATCTCATATATAAGTGTTTAGTTTTCCTGTGTTGTCAACACTTTGCATTGTGAATTGACTGCTCCATGCTTCTCTGAAACTTTTTGGTTGAGTGATGCTTCAGATGTTTGTGTTTCCTGTCCCCATTTATTTATTTTTTTAAAATACTGCATGCTTATTACAGTCCTTGAGAGTATGCAGCAGCTGCTCCAGTAATAGCCGTGGATAGTACCCCATCTTTCACTAAACCTGATTTTAAGGTTCAGTGGTTAATTTGAATCCAGATGCATTCTTTTCTTAACTGAACTACCAATTTTTTTAAAGCCGAAGTTGGCGCTTGAAGCGGAGATTGAATGTTAAATCAATTAGTCTTTTAAAAGGTTTTTCTCTTTCCAATTTGGAAGTGTAAGAGCATAATATTTGGAGCAGTTGTATAATATTCAACAAATTTCTTAACCTGCTTAGGCCTCAGTTTTCCTGTCTGTAGAATGAGGACAATACTTGCTGCGTAATTGTCAATGATAATTACACATCCTGTAAAAACAAAAACAAAACTTGTGCTTATGTCATCAACTTTTTTCTTTTGACTGTCACACAAGAGGTTTTATTGTATGGGAATTGCCAATGTGTACTTCCATATAACATAAAACAATAATACATCTGTGCTGCATCCTTAAACCCGTAGAGTCAGGACAAAAACTGTCGTTGGGGAAAAGCCTGTGATATTCACTGAATTCAAGTTTTTTTGTGTTTGACCTAGGAGAGTGCAGTTGAAGTGGGAAGACATTGTTCTCTTTCTAAAATTTATACTGCTTTCTATGTAAAATGAAGTACATTTGACCAGTGCCAACCTAAATTTATTTTTAACTGATAATCTTTGAAGCATAATTTCTGTTATTTCTCCAAATGCAGACGCTTACTTGTAGTACTTCTTGGTTGAAGTCCCACCCAGTTCCTTTTAAAATAAGTAATAAAAAAAATCTTTAAAACTCTTTTGTAGGGGCGCCTGGGTGGCTCAGTGGGTTAAAGCCTCTGCCTTCGGCTCAGGTCATGATCCCAGGGTCCTGGGATCGAGCCCCGCATCGGGCTCTCTGCTCCGCAGGGAGCCTGCTTCCTCCTCTCTCTCTCCCTGCTCTCTGCCTCGTTGTGATTTCTCTCTGTCAAATAAATAAAAAAAACAAAAAACAAAAAAAAACTCTTTTGTATTCTTAGGACATTTTGGATAGTAGGGAGAAATTGATAGCTTGCTGACATTATAGTTAGTAATTAATCTCTGATCATATCTAAAAACGAGAAGCATTTATAGGATTTGGGGTAGGCTTTATTTGTAAGGCCTGTAGTATTTCTTTGTGTGCCTTTTAGTGAACATAAGAGTTTGGGAGTTCATTTGCATTTGTATTCTAGTTATATGTATAACTTACCATTGTAGATTCTACCCCACCCTTTCTTCTGGTGTGACTTATTTATTTCATTCTTTCTTTCATTTCTTTATTCATTGTCCAGTCATTTGATGTGTTTCTACTGTTGTCAGGCCCTAGTGTTAGATGCTGATGGTGACATTGGCATGTGCCCTGGAGGACCTCAAACTGGTCATGGACTCACTTGTACAAATAGAAATTTATAAAAAAGCAAGGCAAGTGCTAAATAAAGGTATGCAATAAAAATACTTTTATGCAGCAAAAGTAGTGAGAGAAGAGTCATTAATGTTGCCGGCCTAATTGGACTAAGGCTGACAAAAGCTAGAAATTGAGGAAACAGTATTTTTCAGGCCAGAGAAGTAGGGGAAGGGTACATATATGTTTGATAGCCAGCTATATTTGATATAAAGCTCTTTATATACTGTTTTCTCACTATTTGATTTTTTTACTTACTTCGTTTGCACTCTTTAAATAGCTTCCAGAGGATTGGCTGGGGTCAGGTGCCCTCTCAGGGAGTAGCAGTGAGTTAGGAAAGGCAGTTTATCTTTTGTGTATTGCTATTAGGCCTGAGATGAGGGGATAAAACAGTGGGGGAAATAGAGGGCCAGTGGAAAGCTTACATGTGTCTTCTACCCTAGCACCTCCCTGTCAGTGGTGGTCAAGTCAGGATTTTGCTGTAATACTGTATGTTCTTGAGTAAGCCATTTCTTCTCTCTGGATTCCATTTTCTTCTACTTTAAGATGAGAGGGTTGGTATAGTTGGGCATTTCTTGTTGGTAGTCTCTTAGTAATGGGAGAAAAAGGAGAAAGTGACCAAACAATTTTGGGAACAAAGAGTTAAACAGATTTTTTTAATTACAGCCTTCTACATTATGGCATGTGGATTGAATTCCTAGACTTTTTAGCCTGGCCTTGCTAGTGGAGTGAGTCAATATTACGTTTCCTACTCTGTCCTCTTCCTAAAGCTTTAGTGAAAAGAGCGTGGACTTTAGAATCATACATATCTGGGTTTGAATCCTGACTGCTACTTTGTAGCTAGGTGGCCTTAGGTAAGTTATTTGACCTTTCTTCAGGTGTAAAGAAGGAAGGGGATAATAGCTTGTGGAGATAATAAAGAGTTAGTGACACCCATATGAAAATACCAAGTATATCTGGTAAGTACGGGGTCAAAAATGATATATAGTTGTTAAGTCCTACAAATTCCAGGGTCAGCATGGAATGTAATACCTGGTAGTATGTTATTTATACCCTGCTTGCATCTGATGTTTGAGGTGGGCATTTATATGTTTCATATATACTTATATACTTTTCCCCCAAGAAAACAAATGTTCTTGAATCCTCATTGTTATGTTTTGCAATCTGCATAGCAGTCAGCACTCTCCTGATGACTCAGGAGGCTCTTGATGAATGAATACCTGACAGTTGCATTGAAACAGGGCAATGAGGTGAGACATGGTTCTGCCTGGTGTATACTTCATCTTACGTTTTTCATAACCCTGGGTAGAAGTCACTGAATTTATGAATATTAATTTTTAAATTTTTTTGATTACTTATTTTAAGCTAGAAATAACTAGAATTGATTGTAACTGAGCTGGCCTTTAAAGCAGACCACGAGGGGAAAGGGTTAGAATAAAGTATTGTTTAATATTGTGAATTATACTCTTGGAATACTAACATTTTTCATTTTGTTTTGTCTCTAAGCAAATGGTTATGAGCCTTAGAGTTTCTGAACTCCAAGTATTGTTGGGCTACGCTGGGAGAAACAAGCACGGACGCAAACACGAACTTCTCACAAAAGCCCTGCATTTGCTAAAGGCTGGCTGCAGTCCTGCTGTACAAATGAAAATTAAAGAACTCTACAGGCGGAGGTTCCCCCAGAAAATCATGACGCCTGCGGACTTGTCCATCCCCAATGTTCATTCAAGTCCTATGCCAGCAACTTTGTCTCCATCTACCATTCCACAACTCACTTACGATGGTCACCCTGCATCATCACCGTTACTCCCTGTTTCTCTTCTGGGACCTAAACATGAACTGGAACTCCCACATCTTACATCAGCTCTTCACCCAGTCCATCCGGATATAAAACTTCAAAAATTACCATTTTATGATTTACTGGATGAACTGATAAAACCCACCAGTCTAGGTAAGATTATTCTATAATAGTTATTTGGTTACTTGGGGGTGGGGGTGGGGAGATACTCAGTTTGACCCAGTTTATTATTCATTGTGAATAGTAGTGCAAATCTTTGATAGTAGCATTCAGATTACAATAAGGATCTTTCAGTTTTAAACAAAATGAAATATAAGCTGTCCTTTAGGCAAAGAAAAAAGTATAGTCAAGTTTCCAGTGGTGGTTGCTGACACAGTAAATAATAAAAAGTTTCCAAGAACATAAACTTTTATTAAAGTAATATTTTAGATTGTTGATTAATATTTTACAGTAACCTTTAAAAATTAAAAAAGTAAAATGTAGTAATACTACCAGCCTCTGAATTTAATACTTAATTTTCAGGGGTTGATGACATCTAAAACAAATGACTGACTAGTTTTGATTATTTAAATGAGTTAATGGTTTTAAATATTATAAAAGGAAAAAAAATATTATAAAAGGAGATTTGAGCTTTGCTGTGTAGTATTTCAGTTTCAGCTGACTTTTCAAGTGGATATGTGTGCTTTTAGGTGCACACATGATCATGGTTTGTAATATTGAAATTTTATTTACTGTGTTTTATCATTGTTTGATTAATATTTGGGATATTAATAGAATTAAGTGTATTAACTGACCTGTAATTTTAATTTCTCCAATACTACCTTACTTTATTTAATGTAGAATAAAACTGACTATTGTGATTTCTGATACCTTTGTCATGATGTATTTTAAATATCGGATGTCAAGGTGCTGGTTTATTGTCATAAATTAGTGGTTGACAAGCTGTGGCCAGCAAGGCAGATTCAGCCTGTGGTCTGTTTTTTATGATCTAACAAGCTAACGTGTGTGTGTGTGTGTGTGTGTGTGTGTGTGTGTGTGTGTGTCTGTCTGTTTATATTCCCAAAGGGTTGTAAAAATAAAAAAAAAAAACCAAAGACAAGAACAAGAAGAATAATGTGTAGTAGAGACCATGTTTGTCTGTAAAGCCTTAAATATTTACTGTCTGACCTTTACAAAAAAAGTTTTCTGACCCTTGTTATAAATCAGTAAAACATTTCAGCTTGGGGGATTGGTTAGTGTTAAATTTTTTTTTTTCTTTTAAGATTTTATTTATTTGTTTGACAGAGATCACAAGTAGGCAGAGAGTCAGGCAGAGAGAGAGAGGAGGGAAGCAGGCTCCTTGCTGAGCAGAGAGCCGGATGCGGCGCTCGATCCCAGGACCCTGGGATCGTGACCTGAGCCGAAGGCAGAGGCTTTAACCCACTGAGCCGCCCAGGTGTCCCTGGTTAGTGTTAAATTTTGAGAACATACTGAAATTCTTTGAATTCAGAAATGTTTGTTTTTAATTTAACAGGATTTACCTGAATAAGTTAAGTTTATAGGAATCATTTTCAAACAACATGAATTTTATATCACATTATATTATTTTAAAAATAGCTATAACAAGGTATATAACAAGGTAACTAATACTTGTCAAGAACCTATGCTTATAAAACTTATACATGCTCATTATAAAAAATGAAAGTGTTGAAGTCCCTTTCTCATTAGTAATTTAATGTGTGTGCTTATATAAACAAGTTAACATTTCTTGTTTTTCAAGAAGGAATCTTATTTTTTTTTTTAAAGATTTTATTTATTTATTTGACAGAGAGAGATCACAAGTAGGCAGAGAGGCAAGCAGAGAGTGAGAGGGAAGCAGGCTCCCTGCCGAGCCGAGAGCCCGATGCGGGACTCGATTCCAGGACCCTGAGATCATGACCTGAGCCGAAGGCAGTGGCTTAAACCACTGAGCCACCCAGGCGCCCCGAAGGAATCTTATTTTTTACCGTATTCTGTGACTCACCCTTTCCCCCGCAATATAGACATCTCTCTTTGTCTGTCTTGTTTCACCTTTTTACTGAAGGCTGTGTATACACACATACACACAGTATATGAGCAGATGTATATACATATATGTGTGTGTATGTACACACACACACATTCTAGCTTATTTAGTATTAAACTATCTACTATTCCATGATTTAAATCAGTCCTCTATTAAAAGACAAATTTTTCTTATTTTTTGCTGCCAAAAACTGTACTCCAGTGAACATCATCTGAAATATAAAAGGAAAAAAGATGTTGGTGGCTTTTTTTAAAAATTTCATTCCCTGCTCTCAAATCCTCTTCTGGTTTTAATTAATGTATCTTGTTGTTTTCATTTTCTGTAATATAAATCTCAGGTACCAGTGTGAATAGATGATGTTTAAATATGTATCTAAATTGTGTTATAAAGAGTAGAAATGCAAACTGGACACAGATTATAGTAATACTGGGTAATAGTTTAAACAGATTAGAATTTAGAGAATTTTAAGTCAATTTTTATTTCACCGAGGTACTTTCCTTGAATATATTTGAGTGTTAATTTCTAATTGTCTACACTGATGGTCTTTTCATGCCTTTTTAGCTTAACTTTCCTATCATAATTTACATTTTATATTTTATTGATTTATTTATTTTTTTAAAGATTTTATTTACTTGAGAAAGAGAGAGAACATAGAGGGAAAGGGAGAACCAGACCTCGCTGAGCAGGGATGCGGAGCTCGATCCCAGGACCCTGGGGTCATGACCTGAGCTGAAGGCAGATGCTTAACCGTGAGCCACTAAGGCATTGCTAGGCAGTAAATTTTAAGTCATTTTCCCATCTTTATTCTTTATCTGGAAACTTATAAATTACTTCAGTCTGGTGTTTTTGTGTGATAATTTAAAAACACTGCTATAAAGTTTTTTCCCATCTTTGATGACCACTAAGTAAACCCTTGTATTTATAAAATTGGGTTGAAGTACTAAGATACTTCCCATGAGATTTATTTAATTAGGCTTTCTTTGTACTGTCAGTTCTTGTTATCTGCATATCTTGTGTTTGTGAATGCCTGCTATCTCAAATTTATTTGTAATTCTAAAATCATTTAAAAAGTTTCATGATTATTTATGGACATGGGTAGAAGGGTGAAAAATTTGAGTGTTCTGACTTGAACTTTCCCACAAGGTTGACTCTTGCTTTCTTGTTTTCAGCTCTCATACTGTAAGGATATGTCCTCTTTTGTTCTCTATTTAATGCCATGTTTTTGTTTTTTGCATTTTTGTGCTTTTTGTTGGTGATTTCAGTTTTAAATAGCCCCTAACCATAGTGCTGAAGCTCTGTCTAGTGTTCTAAATGCAAAAAGGCTCTGATGTGCCTAATGGAGAAAAAAGTAACGTATGTATTCAGTTTTGTTCAGTCATGAATTAGTGCTGTTGGCTCTGAGGTCAATGTTAATGAATTGTATTATTAAATAAAATTATTATTAAGTAATAAGTGAATTCTATATTAAATAAGGTGTCATTGAAAAGAAATACATCTAAAACAAGATTACATAGTGATTAGTTGATAAAAATGTGAACAGGGCTTGCAGGAATCTAGCCCTGTGTATTCCCTAGGAGCAGTGGTTCAGTATTTACTAATTCATTGTTTGTGGTGACTTTATAGAACAGTTATCACACATAATAAAAATTGTACATTTAAAGTATAATTTGACTTGAATGCTAGTTTTTATTGAATAAATCTATTGTTTGTAGTGTACACATAATGAATAGGTGTTACACAATTGCTTGGTGCTTTATAAATAGATTTCTAATTTCTCATTTTTGTCATAGAATTAAAAGTCATCATTTTGGTTATGCATAAAACAATCTTACCAGGAAGTAATTTGTGGATATTTATTGATTCAGTAAATATATAGGGGTGGGAATGTTCAGTGAATCTGAAAAAGATTTATTGAAAGAAGATTTTGAGTAATTTGCAGAGTTCAGGATGAACATCTTTTAAAGCTCTGTTTGGCAAAGAACAAAATAAAAGAATCTATAAGATGCTTTAATGTTACTAAAAGACTATTTCTCCTTCATTAAATGAAGTGACTACTTTATCATGGAATTCAGTTTTCTAAAGGATTACTTTTGCCGGTAGATTGTTTTAAATGTAGGAAAATGGTATTTCCTGAAAAATTAAATGGCTTCTGGCATTCTCTTTGTCTCTAACACACACACACACACACACACACACACACACACACACACACACACACACACACACATATTTAAAATCATTATAACCCCATAAGAGTTAATTGTGACCTATAGCCAGCTAACTCATTACCATTATCACTTGCGTCCAGAATGTGACAAGTAAATTTAATTTTTCATCCCTCCCCCCTTTTGGCCTTAACCATTAGACTTAAAGGGATTTTAAGATGTTCTTGTGTAACTAAATGGTTTTCTGCTGTATGGTTCATGTTTCTAGCCAAAATCACAATAGTTTTGGTATCCCCAGTTTTATTAGGTAATTGTTACCTATTCTTAAACTCATTTTGTTATTTCTTGAACAGTGAGTAATTTTAAGGTCCTTCATTTTGGAACCACATATTAAAGAGGGTTCTTTTCATTGTCCATAGTTAACTATAGAAGGATGGTGAGATGAAGGTGGTTATTTTTGCCTATAATTAAAATCCTGTTTGTTCTTTTTAAACTTATTTTAAATACTTTTTAAAACCTTTTCCATGAGTCTAAGATTTCCCCCTATATCTGTCTGTTCCTTCCCCCACCCAGAATTGAGTTCACTTTCTTGCGTGTTCTTATAACATTTTGTTGTTAGTTCCTCAAAGTGGAAAGGTTCTGTTGTATTTATCTGTATATTTCCATAATAGCTATCTGTGAATTTGTTATATGGTAGTTGCTCAGTAAATATTTATTAGCTCTCCAGTTTATTCAAATAGAGTAGATAGAGTCTTTTATTTCTCTCTGATTCAGTGAATTTTAATCATTTTACTATTCAGATACAACCAAGGCATACCACATTATCCATCATAAATAGTGACTTACGGTAGGGATGGGAGGTAGAGTAGGGAGAAAAGAGTTGTCCTTCCCTTTATTGTTTCCACCCCCATTTTGATCTCCATAGTCAATAAATGACTTGGATATTTAATATATTCTCCATTTTCCCCCAATTACAAAGATACTGCATGTTTAATATAGACTCTGTAGACCCTACTTAACTTTAGAAAGTAATTTTAAACTATTTCTGTTGTGTTCTAGTCAGTCATTGTTTTGTGTTTATATGTGTTTATGTTTATTTCTGATTTTGTTTTAATGAAAAGGAGAATCTCAAATGTGAGTTAACCCAGGAGATTCTTAGCCGCATATATTATTGATATAAATAATATCAATATAAAATATTAATTAATTAATTAATATAAAATGATAGCAATAAAGAATGGGGCACAGTAAATTATAATCTTCATAGTATATTGAGCACCATGTGTTAGAAGTGTACTTTGAAGTATCTTATTTGTACGCTGTGTCACTCTTGGTGTTTCTCAGCTATTGAATTTACAATTACAGAAGTCAAAAGGACAAGTCATTTTGGATTAAAATATCTTATGTTCATTCAGAGGCAAGATATTTTCCTTCAGTTCTTTAATATTATTTTATTTAGAATAATAAAATTGTTTAGAGTACTATTGTTTTGGGTTTTTTTTAGAGTATTACTGTTTATATTGTTTACATTGGCCTGTGTTAGAACATAATGGTAAAAACAAAATATTTTCACAGCGATTGGAAGAATATTTGGTTTGATTCAGATGGGTAAACATCCATTAATACTCAGTTTTATGTTTGTTAGTGATTTAGTTATTTCTGTTTTCCTTGACTCGGGTAAATTTTTCAAAGAGCAACTACATTTTAAAAAAAAAATGGTGCCTTTAAATATTTTTAATAGTTTAAAGTATTTCAAAGGCTAACAGAAAACAGCTTTGCCTTCATTTAGAGTACTTGTGTAGAAGTTTGTTGAGTCATCTCTAAGATTTGATTTATATCAAATTCAAGCCAAATTATACCTTCTAAAGGTTGTCTTCAGGTTTTTATTTTTCATTCATTCGTTCATTTTTATTTAGAAGATTTTTATTTCTAAGTAATCTCTACACACAACATGGGGCTCAAACTCACCACCCTGAGATCAAGAGTCACGTGCTCTGTTGAGTGAGTCAGCCAGGTGCCCCCCTTCTCAGGTTTTTAAAGGTCTTAGGTAATACATCTAAATAAGTTCATATCATGTGTCTTTGGATTTCCCATAGATTGGTATGAGGAATAGTAATTGTCGAGCATTATTTCTGATGTTCTCATTCAGTGTTCTAATTGATCACCGAAAGATACAGCATTTCCTCTTATCCAAATTGGAACCAACTGATAAAAATGATACAGAATAACTTAAACATTTTATTTTAATGTAAAACATACTAATGTATATTCACTTGCCAGTCTTTTGGTGTAGGTCAAAGCCTTTCTTTGAGCCTGTAGATTTTCCAGTTTCAGTTTTTTTTGTTTTTTTTTAAAGCAGAGAGAATTTAAAGACTTGTGTAGCAGTTTGAGTGTAGAATCTGTTACAACTGGGTAAAAAAACTTTTATAGTTACGCCACTCAATTTCATTGCATTTTTTAAAAGCAGCTTTAGTTGGGTCTTTGCAGAGCATTCAACTTAGTTTTCATGAAAACAGCAGCTCTTTCTTTTTGCACTTACATTTCATCAGTTTTGTAGTATTTAAGTTTCATAATTGCAGGTGCAACTGGCATACACAATTTATTTGAGAATAAACACCCCTGGCTCTCCATTGCTTTTACACTGGAGAGTGTTCTGTTGGTACAAGCAGTCACCGTGCTAGAGCACCAGTCAGGATGTATGGAGGCAATGGAGAACATCAGTTCACTTAAGAGCAGGTCAGTTAAGAGGGTTAACTCTCCAAAGATAAGGAAATTAGGAAGTTTGTTCTTTTGTTTGAGAATAATTTAACTGGTTTCTTCTTTGGAGGAATAAAGTAGATTATAATTTTTATGGTTGAGGTGTTTTTGTTGTTGTTGTTTGTTTTTAAAGAAAGCATCTTCTGGGGTATCTGGGTGGCTTAGTTGGTTAAGTGTCCAACTCTTGATTTAGGGTCAGGTCATGATCTCAGGGTTGTGAGATCAAGCCCCACATTGGGCTTTGTGATGGGCGTGGAGCCTGCTTAAGATTGTTTCTCTCCTTGCTCACACACGCCTTCTCTCTAAAAAAAAAAAAAAGGAAAAAAGAAAAAGAAACCTTCTTTTATCTCCCTGTCACTTCTTTGGGAGGGGTAGATGAGAAGAAGTTTAGGAGAAGTAAGGAACTAATAAGTAAATGATGTTTTTAATCGTACAGTTTTATGTTTGTAGTCTTTCTTTAGAACTCATTATTGTTTAATTCTTTTCTCTTAGAGGACAGTGGTTATAAAGGAAAGGATTAAATGAAGTAAATTCACAGGCATTTTTTTCTTAAATTTGATTTTTAACTAAAAATTGTCATAAAATATTAGAAATTGTGAAGATGATCTCTTGGTCCACCTCAATTCTTTTTTTTTTTTAATTTTATTTATTTATTTGACAGAGAAAGAGATCACAAGTAGGCAGAGAGGCAGGCAGAGATAGAGGGGGAAGCAGGCTCCCTGCTGAGCAGAGAGCCCAATGCCGGTCTTGATCCTAGGAACCTGGGATCATGACCTGAGCTGAAGGCAGAGGCTTAACCCACTGAGCCACCAGGTGCCTTCCCCCCCTTTTTTTTTTTTAATACTTTATTTATTTATATCCACCTCAGTTCTTAAAATGAAATATTTTTTGGAAAGCATTTGGATGCTACAGACTGAAGTATCTGAAATACTAAGACATATTTTAATTGATCACATGGATATCATTTCTTCAATTTGTGATAAAACAAGTACAAGTTGCTTGTTTATGTTTTATCTTTTTTTTTTTTTTTAAGATTTTATTTTTAAGGAATCTCTGCATCCTTTATGGGGCTGGAACTTAAAACTCCGAGATCAAGAGTCACGCACTCTACCAGCTGAGCCAGCCAAGCACCCCCATCTTTCTCTTTTTTAAATCCGGGAAGGTGGCTTCTTTTTTAAGTTTTAATGTTTGTTAAATAGTCTTTCCCATTAAAAATCATGAATATCTGTCGTCTGGGTTAGTTATATTTGCATTTTCCTGAGCTTTGTTACAGCTAGTTCTTACTTGATGTAGGTACTTCCTAAGGAAGACCCCAGCATTTTAAGTGTGTTGGGTTTATAGTCTCGGTATTTTAGAAAGCTAGGTTGATTGCTTTCCTTTTTAAAATAGAACACTTCTATATAGAAAATTACAAGTATTTTAGGCTTGGGAAGATGTATGAATAATTTACAGAAAAGGTTTGAAATATATAATTCATGTATATTAAATTCATATATATAGATGTGTGTGTGTGTATGTAGTGTGTGTGTATAAATTTGGGTTTTGCCTTAGGAAGAAGGGCAACAGATGCTTTAGCACTTCCAAATAGTTAAAATGATCCATCTTGTTTTGTGTAGCACGGGTAAGGTTTCTGCTATATCTTAATAACGTTGATTACCAGTGTTTTCTGCCAAGGGCTCCTCTGGCATTGGATTAGATTTCACAGTTTCCTTCTCCTCTCATTTTTTTATAATTGAGTTTGCCTTCCTCCACATGCCTGATAGCCACTGCCTGAAGATCAGGTGATGCAAATTCAAGGACGTAGGCTCTGATAAGTATTGGAAAGGGCATTCAAAGGTTTTGTGATTCATTCTTCTGTGCTTTTAGAAAATCTGCCTTCTAACAATTCAGTACAAGCTGTGCTCTTCTATACTTGAGTTTTGGAAAATCTGAGCACTAATTTTTTCTGTAGGTGGGTTATTTTCCTAGAAACTTTTCTTCCTAATTTGGCAGCCCTGGCTTCTGACTTTCAAAACAAAATCTAAGATTTACCTTCTAAATCTGTATTCCTTTGTAGATATATTCGGTCTTTTTATTTAATATTTTGATTATAATGTTTCTGTAGTGGTCCAGAAGCACGAAGGCATCTATGTTTTTAATAAATGGTTGTCTTTGTTAATAAGTGTTACTGGTTCTTGGGAACTAAGAATGAAAGACGTATGGGTTGGAAAGGAATCTTGACAATCAGAATCAGTAAAGAACCTCTCTGTGTAATTGTAAATTTGAAATTAAAAATCTTAAATTGTGACATTAATGAGCCAGCCATTTAGATTCAGAAGCAAGTAAGTACGGTTTAACAAAGAAATCCAACATAAAAGATTTTACTAGGATGGAATTTAAAGATCAAACATATAGTATATATGGTGTTTGGAATGTAGCGTTTCAGACTTTGCCAGCGGGTTCTACACTTCTTTGGCCCAGTCTCCCCAGCACAAATTGAGTTTCATATGAGTTGCAAACCAGCTAGCTGGAGGACTTGGGTGTGGTAATCATGGGGCAGGTAGGATGGTTCATCAAAGGAAGAACTCAATTTTGACAATCCATTTTTTTCTTTTTAAAATATATATATATAAATATTATGTGATTTATATGTATTTATATTAAATATATATTATGTAATTTATATATTTACGTATATTTTTAAGATTCTATTTATTCATTTGAGAGAGAGAGCACAAGCGGTGGGGAGGCAGAGAAATGGGGAGCTGGGAGCCCAATTTAGGGCTTGATCCCAAGACCTAGAGATCATGACCTGAGCCAAAGGCCGATTCTGAACCACCCCCTAGGGGCCCCCTTTTTCCTTTTTCCTTTTTTTTTTTTTTTAAAAGAAATTTGTTGATCGATATCTGGGGGATTGGATGCTAATTTTAAGCCATTGCCTTTATTGAGCCATAGTACTTTATTGTTGATATTACTTGCATATGAACTCAGTTTTGAGCAGAGATTAGTTCTAATTCATTGGCACTACTGCTGCTAAATTTATTTAAACAAAAATGTAAATAAGCTTTAGATGTGCCAAATATGGGAATTTTGTGGTTTAGAAGAAGCTGGATGTTGAATGTCATGTTAGAATTAAATTGCTTTAAGATAGGTAAAAATAAAAAGGCTAAATTATTTCTACATGTCCTTTGCAGTTCCTAGAATTTTGCTTCACTGTTTATTTTAGAGCCATATTTTTGAATATTTTATTTCTGCTCTTAAATTTCAATTGTAGAATTGATGATTTTAATACATAAGATGGATCAGAAAGGAAAATCACTTGTGTATAATATACTCATAACATTTTATGCTTCTTTTCACCACCTCCCCATGTAAACTTAATTTTTTTAAAGATTTTGTTTATTTGAGAGAGAGCGAGGGAGAGGGAGAGGGAATGAGAATCTGAAGCAGACTCCACACTGAGAACAGAGCCCAACTTGGGGCTCAGTCTCGTGACTGCAAGATCACAACCTGAGCTGAAACCAAGAGTCGGCTGTCTGCTTACCCAGCTGAACCATCTAGGCGTCCCTATCCCATGTAAAGTTAGCAACTTATGTTTACATACAATTTTAGGAAATCACAAAGAAAGTGATGGGTAGAGTTGATTACATAAAAATGTTAAACCTCTATATATGAATCATGTTTTTTTTTAAAAAAGCCCAAGTATAAAAGTAAATACCAAATAGTAAATACTTTAATCAAATACAAGACTAAAGGAAAGAACTCTCACAAATCAGTATGGGGGAGGCTGCTAAGACTCTACAGGGCAAAATATATGAATAGGTAAGTTAGTGAAGGGGAACTACAAGTAGGAAACATCAAACGATACTTTTACTAGTCCTTAAAGAAAATTCAAAAGTCAACAGTGAGGTTTTAAATCTTGTCTGAAGTACTAGATTTAAAAGTATATTTCTATCCCATATTGATAAGATTTGTTAAAATACATGTAATCTGCTGGTAGCAATATAAATTACAATACAGCTCTTTGAGAGTACAGTTTGGCAATATGTAGCAAGAGCTTAAAAATAATTTTTGAGGAGTGCCTGAGTGGCTCAGTCAGTTAAGTATCTACCTTCTCCTGAGATCGAACCTTGCATCAGGCTCCCTGCTCAGTGGGCAGCCTGCTTCTCCCTCTCCTCCCAGCTTGTGCTTGCTAGTGTTCTCTGTCACTTTCTCTGTCTCTCTCAAATAAATAAATAAAATCTTAAATACTTTTTGATCTATCTGTTAATCCCGCCTTTGGGAACCCAAAGCCTAAGAATATTCACTGTAACATTATTACTAATATAAAACTTAGGAATAACCCAGATATCCAAAATAGAAAATAATTAATTAACATGTGATCTATCTACTATGTAGAATATTTTAAGACTGAGTTAAAAATGATTACCCAGAGTGCCTGGATGGCTCAGTCACTTAAGTGGCTGACTCTTGATTTTTGGCTCAGGTCATGATCTCAGGGTCCTGGGAGCTGCCCCATGTCAGGTTCAGCAGGGAGTCTACTTGAGGATTCTTTCTCCTCCTCTCTCAAAAATAAATAAGTCTTAAAAAATGATTATCATGAAGTCTTTAATGTATGAATTAACAAGAGAAATGGGGTACATAAATAGAAATTATTGAGCACCTACTTGCATAAGCATTAAGCTAGGAGCTTTGTATTTGTTACCTTATTTAAGCTTCCAAAAAACTTTGGAAGTTTAGCCCAGTAGCCTAAATACTACCTAAGAGGTAGCTGACGTCTGCACAAGATAAACAAAACTTAAGAGATGGGGCCAGGATTTGAATACAAGTTTGCTTCCAAAGCCAGTGTTCTTCCTGTAATATAACATAAGGCATTAAAAATAAAAAGATTTTTAAAATTGTTCTTTAAAGTACGGTATTGGTTTTATAACATCTTTTACTCTCAGTTTTATTTAGGGAAAAAAAACCCCAAAAACTCCTTGAATTTTTTCTTTAGTAGAATTCATTGGGGGACCCCTGGGTGACTCAGTTGGTTAAGCGTCTGCCTTCTGCTCAGTGGGGAGCCTGCTTTTCCCTCTGCCTGCCGCTCCCCCTGCTTGTGTGCTCTCTTGCTCTCTGACAAATAAATAAATACAATCTTTTAAAAAAATTTCATTGGATCTACAGATGGGATCACTGATTTGAAATTTACTTTTAGAGTACTACAACAGGTGTTTTTGTATTCCACTTACATACATTGAAAGGGGGTTTGAGGTTTAAATTTTACAAGATAATCTTTACCAGTACACACTGTAAGAGAAATGGATTTTTATTTCATCGATCAGTTTGGACCCGTGTGAAATTTACAGCACATATGAGGAATTCCGAGTTATTACCTCTTGATGTTAGCCCCTAGATTTAAAGAAAAAAAAAAAGTATGTTAAAATTATAGCCCGTTCATAACTCAATACTCAAATATTTTAAAGAAAACTCAACTTTTTTTTTGGTGCTCTCTAGATTTTAGTTTTTTTACTAACATTCATTCCCTTAAAATGTGATGTATTTATAGTTAATCTCAAAATCTTTCTGATGATTTTTAACATTTTGCAATAGAGAAAATGAATTTTTTAAAGTTCTTCTAAAATTACTTGAATAAAAGAGAAATAAAAAGGAGTTCATAGAACACTCCTCATTTCTTTTGGTAATTTTCCTCAGTTTGTTATCCCTCCCCCTTTTGTTTTTGCTGATTTTTGTCCTTTTCATATGGATCAAGCCACTGTAAAACATTCCAAAAGAACAAAGATTTTTAAAAAGTACATTTTCATTTTTATGTGAATACTCATGGTATTGGAAGCAGAATCTTCTCCATCCCTTCCTGCCAAGAAATTTGTGACTTTTAAAGCAACATAACCTTAAAAATAACTTATTCTTGGTTTTTAAAAATTTATTCATTCATGGGCACCAGGGTGGCTCAGTTGGTTAACCATCTGCCCTTGACTCAGGCCATGATGATCTCAGGCTTCTGGGATCGAGTCCCACATCGGAGTTTTACAAACTGATCTTTTGTAAACTGAAATCTTACAAACTGATAAAATGAAAATAATATTTTGTTTTAATTAATATACCTTTGCTTACTGCTAAAGTTGAATGTTTTTATGATCATTAACCAGTTGTAGTTCCTATTGCTTATTCATTCTCTTGCTCATTTTCCTAGCCTTTTTTATTGGTTTGTTTATTGTGAGTACCGTATACTAGTCAGTTCTTTATTATATGTTACAAATATTTTATCTCAGCCTGTTACTTACCTTAGTGTGTAATTTATAAAATCTTTCATTACACAAAAGTTGAAAATAATTAAGTTGTCTAATCTATTAGTTATTACTTTTATGGTATTTGGATTTTTAAAATAACAACTTCATTGAGATATTATTCATACTTTACATTTCACCTTGTTAAAGTATACAGCAATCCACTGGTTTTTTAGTGTATTCATGGAGTTATGGATCTGTCACCACAATTTAATTTAAAAATTTTTCGTCACTCTGAAAAGAAACACCGTACTGATTAGCAGTCATTCCTCTCTCTTCCCAGTCCTTGAAAACCACTAATCATATTTCTGTTTCTATGGATTTGCCTGTTCTGTCTGTTTCAACAATATAAATGGAATCATACATGTTTGTGAGTGGCTTCCTTTACTTAGCTCCATGTTTTCAGGGTTCATCAGTGTTATAGCATGCATCAGTAGTACTTCATTCTTTTGGAAGATACAAAATTTTTAATGAAGCGTGCCTAATTTCCTTTTTTAAAAAAATAGATTTATTTATTTGTGGGAGAGTGCACCAGAAGGGGGTTCCAGGGGAAGAGCGAGAGGGAAAGAGAATCTTCAGCAGACTGCCTGCCAAGTGCAGAGCTGGAAATGAGTTCAATCCCATGACCCCAAGATCATAAGCAGAGCTGAATCCCAAGATCCTGATGCGTAACAGAGCCACCCAAGTGCCCCTTTTTAAATTTTAAGAATTATGGTAAAATTGGGGTGCCTAGACAGCTCAGTCTGTTGAGCATCCGGTTCTTGGTTTCAGCTCAGGTCATGATCTCTCTGCATTGAGCTGAGTCTCGAGCCTGCTTGGGATTCTCTCTCTCCTTTTCCTTTGCCTCTCCCCTCCTGCTCCTGCCTGCTCTCTCTCTTTCTCGGGAAAAAAAAAATTGAGATAAAATATTTGCTCTCTTAACCATTCTTAAGTGTACAGTTCAGTATGTTAACTATATTCATATTATGGTGCAACAGACTCGTAGAACTTTTTAATCTTACAAAACTGAAACAATACCCATTAAACAATTCCCCATTTTCTCCTACCCTTAGACCCTTGGTAACACTATTGTATTTTTTGTTTCTAAAAATTAGACTAGTTTAGATATCTAAGTGGAATCCTTCAGTATTCATTTTTGTGACTGGCTTATTTCATAACTTAACACCATACCCTCAAGGTTCATCCTTGAGGCATGTGACAGGATTTCCTTCCTTTTGAAGGCTAATATTCCATTACATTTATTACATTTAGCAAAATGTAGTATATGCTAAACTATTCCTCTGTAGATCAACATTTAGGTTGTTTTCACTTCTTGGCTGTTGTGAATAATGATGCTATGAACATGGGTGTGCAAGTATCTCTTTGAGATTCTGTTTTCAATTCTTTTGGATATATATCCAAAAAATGAGAATGCTGAATCATGGTATTTTCATTTATTTGAATAACCACCATACTGTTTTCCATAGTGGCTGCACCATTTTCTGTTCCCACTAACCATGCGTAAGGGTTCCACTTTCCCTGTATCCTCACTAACACTTACTTTCTCTTTTTTTAAGTGGCTGTCTTAATGGCTGTGAAGTGGTATTTCATTGTGGTTTTGATTTGCAGTTCTCTACTGATTTGTAATGAACATTTATTCATGTGCTTGTGGCCATTTATATATCTTATTTGAAAAATGATCTAGTCAAGTCCTTTGCCTTTTTTTTTTTTTTTAAGATTTTATTTATTTATTTGACAGAGAGATCACAAGTAGGCAGAGAGGCAGGCAGGGAAAGAGAGGGGGAAGCAGGCTCCCCGCTGAGCAGAGAGCCCCATGTGGAGCTCGATCCCAGGACCCCGAGACCATGACCCGAGCCGAAGGCAGTGGCTCAATCCACTGAGCCACCCAGGCGCCCCTCAAGTCCTTTGCCTATTTTTTAGTTGGGTTTTTTGTTGTTGAGTTGTTGGAGTTCGTTATTTATTTTGGATATTAACCCATGATCAGATATATGATTTCCAGATAATTTCTGCCATTCCATAGGTTGCCTTTCATTTTAGTTGTTTCCTTCGATGCGTAGAAAATTCTAAGTTTGGTGTAGTCCCAAGTGTCTGCTGCCTGTGCTTTTGGTGTCATATCCAAAAAAATTATTGCCAAATCTATTATCATGAAGTGTTTCCCCTATGTTTTAGAAGTTTTATAGTTTCAGGTCTTTAATCCATTTTTAGTTAATTTTTGTATATATTGTAATGGAAAGGCTCAACTTCATTATTTTGCATGGGATATTTAGCTTTCCCAATACCACTTGTCCAAAGTACTGTTCTTTCCCCATTGTTTGGTCCTAGCACCTTTTCTGAAGATACTTTGACCTGATGTGTGAGGGTTTATTTCTGAGCTTATTTCTGTTCCATTGGTCTAATATGTCTGTTTTTATGCCAGTAACACACTGTTTGGGTTATTACAGCTTTGCTCTGTGTTTTTACATCAGGACACATTGAAGCCTCTGACTTTGTTCTTTTTCAAGATTGTTTTGGCTCCTCAGAGTCCTTTGAGATTTCATATGAATTTTAAGATGATTTTGTTTGTTTCTACAGAAAATGTCTTTGGAATTTTGATAGAGATTGTGTTGAATCTGTAGATCACTGTGAAGGATGGGCATTTTAACAATACTAAGTCTTCTGATCTATGATCACTGGATATGTTTCTATTAATTTGTGTTAATCTCAGCACTTCTTTGTATTTTTCCTCATATGTCTTTCACCTCTTTGGTTAAGTTTATCCTAAGTATTTCATTGTTTTTGATGCTATAGAAAATGGGATTGTTTTCTTAATTTCCTTTCCAGATTGGTCATTGTTAATGTTAGAAACATAGGTGATTTTTGAGTGTTGATTTTATATCCTACAACTTCCTGAATTTGCTTATTCTAATAATTTTTGTGTGGAATCTTTAGGGTTTTCTACATATAAGTCATGTCATGTATGAATAAAGATGATTTTCTTCCTTTCAGATAGAATGCCTTTTATTTTTGGAGGGGATACATAATGGCTAGGACTTCTAGTACAATGTTAAATAGTCCCTGATTTAGGAAAAAAGCTTAGTCTTTTACCATTGACTGTGATGTTAGCTGTAGTTTTTTCTTATATTGCCCCAATTTTGTTGAAATTGTCTCCTTATGTCAGGGGTGGGAGGTTGGGGGAACAGGTGGTAGGTAATAGGGAGGGCACGTTTTGCATGGAGCACTGGGTGTTGTGCAAAAACAATGAATACTGTTACGCTGAAAAAAATAAAATGGAAAAAAAATAATTGCCACAGTTAAAAAAAAAAAAAAAGAAATTGTCTCCTTATATTCCTAGTTTGTTGAGTGTTTTTATCCTGAATGGTATGAATTTTTGTCAGATGCTTTCCCTCAACTGGAATAATCGTGTGGTTTTTTTTCTTTCATTCTGTTAATGTGGTACATTTGGTAATTTTCATAATTTTGAACCATCCTTACATTCCATAAGTAGACCCCGCTTGCTCATGGTGTATAATCTTTTTCATAATGTTGTTGAATTTGAAGAGTGGACATTCTTATCTTGCTCTTTAGAGGGAATGTATCTAGTCTTTCACCATTGAGTCTGTTAGCTGTAGATTTTTTCGCAGATGGGTTTTTTTGTTGAATTTTTTTTAGATCATGAAAGTGTGTTGGAATTTGTTTAAATGCTTTTTCTCCATTTATTGATGATACTGTGGTTTTTGTTCTTTAGTCTATTAACATGGTCTAATATATACATTGATTGCTTTTCGTATGTTAAGCAGTGGCTTTGGATTTTGTCATGTTTTTGGTGATCCATCCTATCTCCAAGATGAATAAATTAAAAGTGCCCTGTATTTTCCATTTCTGATGTGTGTGTGTGTGTGTGTGTGTGTGTGTGTTTTAATCAACTCTAGATTTTATTTTTATTTATTTATTTATTTATTTTTAAAGATTTTTATTTATTTATTTGACAGAGAGAGATCACAAGTAGATAGAGAGGCAGGCAGAGAGAGAGAGAGAGAGGGAAGCAGGCTCCCTGCTGAGCAGAGAGCCCGATGCGTGACTCGATCCCAGGACCCGGAGATCATGACCTGAGCCGAAGGCAGCGGCTTAACCCACTGAGCCACTCAGGCGCCCCTAGATTTTATTTTTACTTACAGGGGGATAAAACTCTTATTTTCTCTAAAACTTTTTTTGAATGAATATTTTTTTGGATCTTATTCTGTACTGCTGATTTGTTTATATACTTTCCCACTAATATGGAATTATTTTATTTAGTATCTTTGTTTTAAAACTCTCAAATCAATAATATATTTGCTTGATACAAAACCCAAAAGTTACTAAAGACTTTATAATGGAAAAGAAGTTCCTCTCCTACCTTTATCTCAATCACAGGTGTTGCTTTCAGTTCCTTCTTTATCTTTCCAGAGAGTTCTCTGCATATGCAAACATTTGCCACATTCTTTCTTTCTTTCTTTTTTTTTTTTTTTAGCATCTACTTACCATGTGATTGATTGGACTATGCTTTATTAAATATTCTCCTACCAATTAACATTTAGGTAGTTTCCTGCTTTTAAAAACAGCACTGTAGAGAATGTTTTGTATCATATATCAGTGTGCACATGTCTGAATATATGAAATATTTTTATAAGATAAATTCCTAGAAGTAGAACGTGTATTTAAAATTTTGATAGTTGTTGCCAAATTTCCCTTCATAGAAGATTTGTGCTAATTCATAATCCTGTTGGCTATGCAGAATGTTTTTATTCTCCTGTGCCTTCAGTAATACCATGTGTTCTTAAACTTTTTGATCATTTAAAAATAATAGGCGGCTATTTGTAATTCATTATAGTTTCAGCTTTCATTTCTCTTACGAGTGAGAGTGAAGGGTTTTTAAAAATATATATATATTGTATTTTGTTTGAATTGTTCATGAACTTTTTCCATTTAAAAATTCTTGGAGGGGCGGCTGGGTGGTTCAGGGGGTTAAAGCCTCTGCCTTCAGCTCTGGTCATGTCCCAGGGTCCTGGGATTAAGCCCCGCATTGGGCTCTCTGCTCTGCGGGGGATCCTGCTTCCCCCCTCTCTCTGCCTGCCTCTCTGCCTACTTGTGATCTCTGTCTGTCAAATAAATAAATTTTTAAAAATCTTCAAAAATTGGATTCTTGGAAATTTTCCTCTGATTTGTAGAAGGTATTTAGCACTTTGTGGTATAAATTGCAGCCATTTTTTTCCCCAGTGTGATACCTTTTGACTTTATTTATGACTGGTGTTGGAAATTTGCCATCCATTTCTTAGTTGTTTAAGTAGTACTTCATGGTATGAATGTATCGCTGTGCCCCTTTCATCTATTGAAGGGCATTTTAGTTGTTTCCAGTTTTTGTCTATCACAAATAATGTTATTATAAACATTCATGAAGAGGTTTTAGGTGGACATAAGTTTGCTCTTTCTTGGCTGTATGCCCAGGAGTGAGATTGCTGGATCATATGTGTAGTATTTGGTTTTTTGAGAAAAATACCAAACTGTTTTCTAGAGTTTAATGATAAAATGTACCATTTTATACTTCCACTAGCAATATCTGAGGTCCAGTTTTTCTGCATCCTTACCAGCATATTTGTTATTCTCACTTTTTAATTTTAGGTATTTAAATAGGTAGGTGGTGAGAGTTGCTTTATGTATTCTAGATATTAGTCCTTAGATATGGTTTGTAGATATTTTTTTCCAGTCTGTAACTCATGTTTCTTCTTCTTTTTCTTTTTGTTAGAACTTTTGATTTTGAAATAATTACCAATTTATAGGAAATTGTGAAGTAGTATACAGGAAGGAATGTCCTGTGTACTCAGCTTCCCCCATTGTTAGCATCATTCCTAATCATAGTATAATATCAAAACCAAGAAATTGATATTCACAGAGCTTATTCAACTTTTACTAGTTACTCATGCACTCACTTGGGTGTGTGCAGGTCTGTGCGTTTTTATTACATGTATTGTTTCATGTAGTGTAACTATCACCACAATCAAGACATCACAAGATTCCTTGCTGCCATTTTATAGCTTCACTCACCCCCTTCCCCAATCCCTAGTCCCTGGCAGCCACTAATCATTTCTCTGTCTGCAAATTTATATTTCACCGATGTTTTCTAAAAGGATTCATGCTTTATATATTCTTTGAAGATTGGCTTTTTTCATTCAGCATAATTTCAGGTTCATCCAATTGTGGTGTGCATTGGTAGGTTTTTTTTTTTGGGAGGGTTGTTTTTTTGTTTTTGCTTTTGTTTTTTTGTTCTAGGATTTATTTATTTTAGAGTGTGGGGAGTGGGTGGCAGGCACAGAGGAAGAGGGAGAATCTCAAGCAGACTCCCTCCTGGGGGCAAAATCCAAAGCAGAGCTTGATCCCACCACTCCAAGATCATGTGACCTGAGCTGAAATCAAGAGTTGGCGGCTTAACTGACTGCGCTATTCAGGCACCCCAGTAGTTCTTTTTTATTGCTAAGACTTATGTGATATACTACAATTTGTTTGAGCATTTTATCCACTGAAGGACATTTAAAGAGCTTTCAGTGTTTGGCTATCATGAATAATGTTGCTGTGACCATTCATACAAGTTTCTGTGTGGAAATAAGTTTTAATTTCTCTGAGATAAATGTCTAGTAGTTCAGTTGCTGGGCTATATGGTAAGTTCGTTTTTAGTTTTAAAAGGAACTGCAAAATTATTTTCCACAATCACTATTCCATTTTATATTACAACCAGCCATGTCTAAATGATCCAGTTTCTCTGCATCCTTGTTAGCATTTGGTGCTCTCATTATTTTCTCTTTTAGCCATTTTGATGGATGTATAGTGACACCTCATTGTGGTTTAATTTTTATTGCCTTAATGACTAATGATGTTAAACATATTTTTATTTGCTTATTTGCTATCTGAGTATACTCTTCGTGAAATTTCTGTTCATATCTTTTGTCCTTTTTCCTATTGAAGTGTTTGGGTGTTATTACTAATGAGTTTTCTGAATTCTTTATATATTCTAGATAGAATTCACATACTCTAAGCGTGCGGTTTGCAGTTATTCTACTTTGTACTTTGTTTTGGTTTTTTTTTTTAATCATCTTAATAGGGTCTTACTCAAGAGCAAAGTTAAAATTTTTTTTTCTTTCACAGATTGTACTTTTCGTGTCAAGTTTGCATATTCTTTGCGTAACCTTAGATTTGAAAGGTACTCTTTTATGCTTTTTCCTAAAAGCTTTATATTTTTAAAGATTTTATTTATTTATTTGACAGACAAAGATCACAAGTAGGCAGAGAGGCAGGCAGAGAGAGAGGAGAAAGCAGGCTCCCTGCTGAGCAGACAGCCCGATGCCATGCAGGGCTCAATCCCAGGCAGAGGCTTTAACCCACTGAGCCACCCAGGCACCCCAAGTTTTATATTTTTATGTTTTACATTTAAATTCGAGACTTGTGGGGTGCCCGAGTGGCTTAGGTGCTTAAGCATCCAGCTCTTGGTTTGAGCTCAAGTTGTGATCTCATGGGTCCCTGGATCATGCCCTGCCTTGGACCCCTTGTTCTGGGGGGAGTCTGCCTCTCTCCTTCTCCTTCTCTCTTTGCCCCTCCCTATGTGCCTTCTCTCTCTCTCTCTACAGTAAATAAATATTTTTTAAATGCTAAATTTGTGACTCATTTGTTGTTACTTTTTCCATAAGGTGAGGCTTAGGTTGAGATTCTTTTATGGCTGGTTAATTGTACCATTTGCTGAAAATGATATCCTTTCTGCAATGTATTGCTTTTGTACCTTTTCAGAAATTAGTTGTCCACACTTGTATGAGTCTGTTTCTGGGTCCCTTTTCTGTTCCACCGATCTCTGTGTTTTCTACCTATACTACATGATCTTAATTACTGTGCCTTTCAAAGAAGTCATAAAAATCAGGTAGAATGATTTCTCTAACTTTGTTCTTCTGTTTAAAAATTCTTTTAGCGGGGCGCCTAGGTGGCTCAGTGGGTTAAAGCCTCTGCCTTTGACTCAGGTCTTGATCCCAGGGTCCTGGGATCGAGCCCTACATCGGGCTTTCTGCTCTGCGGGGAGCCTGCTTCTTCCTCTCTCTCTCTCTGCCTTCTTCTCTGCCTACTTGTGATCTCTGTTTGTCAAATAAGTAAATAAAATCTTAAAAAAAAAATTCTTTTAGCTATTCTAGTTTTTGTTTGTTTGCCTTTAGATACAGATTTTTGAGTTATCCATCTCTACAAAATATATCTTACAGAGAATTTGATAGGAATCGCATTAAACCTAAATGTCAATTTAAGGATAATTAATAGTCTTTCTTTGTTGATTCTTCCAATATGTGAATGTGGTATGTCTCTTCCTTTTTTAGATCTTTGACTTTGTTGATTAACATTTTGTAGTTTTCTGTATACAAGTTTTCTGAATACAATTCTGTTTTACTTGTACTTGTTTGTTAGAGCTGCATGTCAGTATTTTACTCTTCGGAGTAGATTATAGTTGTTATTGTATTTAAAATTTTGACTTTCGTTGTCAGTATATAGAAGTACAGTTGATTTTTATTCTTTTTGATTTTGTATCTTGTAACCTTGCTGAAGGTCACTCTTAGTTTTAGGAAGGTTTTTGTAAGTTTTTTGGGATTTTCTAGATAGATTACTATGTCATCTGCAGATACGAACTTTTATTTCTTCTTTTACCATCTATATGCCTTTCATTCATTTACCTTGCCTAATAACACTGTTTGGGATTCCAGTACTGTGTTAATACTCTTGAGAATGAAAATCCTTTCTTAGAGTTCAATCTTAAGGGGAAAACCTCAAGACAAACTGATTTTTTTTTCCCTATTTTTGGACCTTTTTCCCTTGAAGTCTGCCATGTTTTTTGTCAGTATTCTTATTTAAGTTTTCTTTTTATTAGCATTTGCCTAATAGAAACTTTATTCTTTGTTCTTTTAACCTTTTCTGGCATTTTGTTTTTAGGGTGCTTTTTGTTTTATAAGTAACAGTTTAATTGAGATATAATTCACATACTATAAAATTAACTCTTCTAAAGTGTGTGCAATTCATTGGTTTTAGTAAAGTCACAGGGTTGTGCTACCATCACCACTCTCAATTTTAGAACATTTTCATCACCCCAAAAAGAGACCATTATCCATCGTCAGCCATTCCCCATTCCCACTTATCCCTACCCTCTGGAACTAATGATGTAATTTCTGTCTCTGTGGATTTGCCTACTCTAGACATGTCATTTAAGTGGTGTCATACAATATGTGACATCTGACTGACTTTTATTACCTAACATAATGTTTCCAAGGTTCATTCATGTTGTGGCATGTATCAGTACTTCTTCCTTTTTTATGGCAAAATGACATTTTATTTTATGGATATACCATGTGTTCTTGATTCATTCATCATTGAGGTAGGGATATTCGGGTTGTTTCTGCCTTTTTGAAATTATGAATATTGCTGTTGTGAATGAATATTCATGTATAAGATTTTGTGTGGATGTATGTTTTTTATTCTCTACATCATATACCTAGGATTGGGATTACTGGGTCACATGGTGATTCTGTATTTAACATTTGACATACTGCCAGATGTTTCCAAAGCAGTGGTACCATTTTACATTCTCACCAATAACATGTGAAGGTTCGTAGTTCTCCACATCCTTCTCAAGCCTTGTTATTGTATGTCTTTTTGGTTATAGCCAACCTACTGGGTGTGAAGTAGTATCTGATGGTGGCAGTTTCTATTTTATAAATAGCAAGACTGTGGCTGGCTTTTTAAAAGCTCCATCTAGGGGCACCTGGGTGGCTCAGTGGGTTGAGCCACTGCCTTCGGCTCAGGTCATGATCTCAGGGTCCTGGGATCGAGTTCCGCATCATCAGGCTCTCTGCTCAGCAGGGAGCCTGCTTCCTTCTCTGCCTCTCTGCCTCCTTGTGATCTCTCTCTGTCAAACAAATAAACAAAATCTTACAAATAAAAAATAAAAGCTCCATCTAAAATGTAACTTACTCTCATTGTTACCACTGTTATATTTGGTCTTGATTCTGCCATCTTCGTTTCTTTCTTTCATTTATTTTTCTTTCCTGACCTCTGTGAGATGAACTGTACTTTCTTTGTTTCCCTTTCATTTTCTAGTGGTTTAGGAATTCTCCCTTTTATTTCTGTTTTGTAAATAGTTACTGTTTGAAATTTACCAAGTACCAAATAAATGCCGAAATAACCAAAATTTAAACCTAAATCTTCGTACTAACATCAATAAAATTTCAGTGTAATGAGTGTGTCTTGCTTCTCTTTCCCCCTTCATTAATTTATTCATTGGTTTGTTTTACTAGAAATGTGTTAATAGCTTATTCCTCAAATTTTCTGTTAACAGTTAAAGCTTACATTAGGAGTCATTGACAGAAGGAGCATTTTCCCTCATTGCCTAAGAGTAGAAATCTTAATAGACTGAATAATTATGGTTATGAAAGAATTCCTGTCTAATGGAGAAACATACATTCATCTTTAGTGCTTTACTTCGGATAATTTTGAGAGGACTCTAGTCTATAGAATCCAAAGCTAAGAAGAAGTCGTTCCTCCTCAAAGTAGGTGGGGAAGGGGGTAAGAATACCCCCTGATGAATACCTTGAAAATTGAGTTAAAGATGAACCAATAGACCTCTAAAAATACTTAACATGTCAAATTGTAATTGTATCCATATAGCAGATTAGAAAATCAGATTTTCAGATTCACTCAGGATGTGGATTGTTAACTCCCTATTTAGTATAAATAATACATTATTGTTTAACAGATAGCCTTGATGTATTTCTTAAATTTTTATTTAAAGTTGAAGTTTCTCTAGAATTCTATTCTAGAGAATAGATAACCATTCTAGAATGGTTATTTTTGGATAAAGTAAATTAGTCCCTATGTATTTATCATTTGTATATTTGTGTGTAATTTGCTTATGTTTGTGTAGATCTTGGAGTACTTTTGAAATCAGTATTAAGACAAGTTTATACTTATGTATGTGGTGGTTTTTTCATATTAATTCTCACCTTCCCACCATAAGATCTAGATTTGCTAAATCAGAAGAATATTTGAAGAAGAATGATGCTCTATTTGGTGTGACTAGAATAAAAACACTGGAGCTTTTACTACCTCATGAATAGTCTCTGTTAGCCTTTCTAAATCTGCAGCTTCCTTTTCCTTTGCTTCCCAGTCTAGCATGTCACCTCTAGCTTTACCCGTTGTGTTTTTAACTTAACCTCTGAAATGTGTTTTAACTTTATAAAAAAAAATGCAATTATAGTTTTTAATGATAGTAGTTTGTTATAGCTCTCATTGCCTTACATAGATTAAACTTAGAGGATAGACACTGGTGTTTTGTTCTGTTTTGATACCTAAGAAATCAACTCACATGATTAAACATTTTACTATTTTGAAAAACTGGTATTACCTGTCTAATTCAGTTCTTCAACTTAAGGTCATTGCAAAGCCTACTTTTGCTGTATGGCAAACTTCAGTGTAGGTACAGATTCAATTAAAGGTGATAATTTTCTTTTCCAGTTGATTTTTACCTACCCTAGTTTGTGAATACATGCATTTGCAAAAGTGATTATGTGTGTAGAAGAGAGCGCATTCCTTTGCATCTAGAGTTGGAGAAAGGATGAGAAAGAAGTGAGATTATAACTACTAGAGATACTGAACTATTGGTATTCCCCTTCCTTCCCCATCAAAGCTAAAAGTGATGGTTAAATACAGATGAGGCTGGCTTATGTTTAGGGGCACGTTGTGTAAAAAATCATTACTGGATCTGTAAAAGACTAACATAACATGGTAAGATACTCTCCTTGGGAAGGTACAGAGAACAGACTGACGGAGGTAACCACACTTTTCTTCTCACCTGGAAACTGTGGACAAACAATGTCTGGCATTATTTGTAATTATTTGGCACCATAGGGGAAAGATGCATTTGAAAAGGAGCTAAATCTAAGAAACCTACATTGGCTTGAGCATTCTTGTGGGTCCGCACCAGTAAAGTAATCTTGGCATTCATAATATTTCTACTTTTGAACCTGTAGGTTCCCTACTTTAGGGATGAGAGTCCAGGACAGTAGGGGCTATTGTACATGTTTGCTTGTTTGTAATTTAGGTGTTTGTCAGAGATTTCTAATTAACTTACGGTATCTTTCCTCTAATCACAGTTCATAGGCAGGTATGCTTAGGTTTGGGCTCACTTGCC
This sequence comes from Meles meles, assembly GCF_922984935.1. NCBI lineage: Eukaryota > Metazoa > Chordata > Mammalia > Carnivora > Mustelidae > Meles > Meles meles. The sequence goes on from NC_060071.1 coordinate 51,892,876, forward strand.
ACCACCTTCATCTCATGAGTCATCTTAATCATTATCAGAAGGAAATTCATTTCTTCCTCAGGGAAAGTAAACATCATAGTTGGTAAAATTGAGTTCTCTTAAGCAGTATATTTTAGGGGTGCAAATCAGTATTTACCTAAATGCCTAAAATTTCTAGTTTGTCTTTTGTAATTATAAAATTAGTTATAGGCAAATGTTATTAAATGCCTAAAGTTTACACTAGATAATTGTAGTCTTTGGAGCCTTTTCTAGGTTTATGAATTTAGGCACTTAATTCAGATTTTTTTTTTTAAGATTTATTTATTTGACAGAAATCACAAGTAGGCAGAGAGAGGGAGAAGCAGGCTCCCTGCTGAGCAGAGAACCCCATGCGGGGCTCAGTCTCAGGACCCTGAGCTCATGACCTGAGCCGAAGACTGAGAGGCTCAACCCTCTGCGCCACCCAGGCGCCCCTTAATTCAGATTTGAATGTTTTATTCTTATATTTTATGTAAGAAAGAAAGGATAGTGCAGAATGGATCTGAAAATGGCTGTTAAACCATATCTAAATGCAGTTATACAATTAACAGTAATGTATGATGAAAGATAAAGTGGCCAGCATTTCTAAACAAAAAGTTGACAGTAAATACTTAATGCTTATACTTAGCTAGAGAAAATACACATTTAAGAAAAAAAACTTCAGTGTAGTCATTTTGTTTTAGTCTATACTAGGTAAATAGTGAAACATTATTTAAAATAATTTCCCTTTCTATCTAGTTATATAGTATAGCCAGATACTTCTAGATAGGTTTTATACAAGAACTTATGTATAAGAAAAACTACTAGAAAATCAACAGCAAGGAACTGTTAGAACTAAGAGTTCAGCATGAGAGCTAATTAATATTTAATGTGAAAAAAAATTAGTATTCTTTTTACTGCAAATGATAGAAAAACTGTCCAGAACTGGCATTAACATAAAAGCTAATCCTTTATTTAGTTCATATAACCAAAGAATAAGGGGCTTGATGCTGACTGAGCTCAGTGAACACCAAGATCTTTTTCTTGACAATCTACTTTTTCTGCCAGCTTCCACCCTATTACTTTGCTCCTCATTATGGCAGAATTCCTGAGCAAGTCTTCCATAGCATGTCTCCGGTTCCTCACCTTCCATTCACCTGTTTGTCCATTCCAGTCAGCCTTTTGCTACAGTCCCTCCATTGACACCTCCCTCATCAAGATCTGTGATGTCAAAACGTGTGGTCCCTTCTCAGACCCTGCTTATTTGATCTGTTAGCAGCATTTGACATAGGTTCTGCTGCTTGCAGCACTTTGCCACTTGGTTTTCAGGATGCTACCCCCTCTCTTGATTTTCCTGTGTCATCTCTTCTTATACCTCTTTGCTTATTCCTCTCTTTTCTGCCTACACTTCTTTGGTGATTTAATCTAGTCTCAAGCCTTTAAATAGTCATTACACATCGATGACCCTAAATTTATATCTTTAGCCAAGACCTATTTCATGAATTCCAGAGTCTCATCTAACCGCCTATACAAAATCACCATTCAGATGTCTGTCTCAAACTTTGTATGTCCAGAAGTGAGGTTTTTTTGTGTTTTTTTTTTTTTTTAAAGATTTTATTTATTTATTTGACAGACAAGTAGACAGAGAGGCAGGCAGAGAGAGAGAGGAGAAAGCAGGCTCCCCGCCGAGCAGAGAGCCCGATGCGGGGCTCGATCCCAGCACCCCGGGATCATGACCTGAGCCGAAGGCAGATGCTTAACAACTGAGCCACCCAGGTGCCCCCAGAAGTGAGTTTTTGTTCTCTTTTATCCCAAACACATACTGCCCAGAGTTGTCGTCTTGGTTAAGGGAATCTCCATCCTTCTAGCTGCTCATACTGAAATATTTAGAGTCATACTGGGTTTTTCTCTTTTCTTATGTCCCAGTCTAATTAGTTGGGAAGTCCTGCTGGCTCTACCTTTAAAATACATCCAGAATTTTACCATTTCTCGTTACCTTTGCTGCTACTCCTCTAAACTGAGCCATCATCATCTCTCACCTGGGTGATTACATTAATCCCGGCTTCTACTGTTGCCCCCTTTACAATATTCTCAACTTAGAAGCCAGAGTCATACTTTTAAGTGTACACAAATCATGTTACTTCTCTGTTTAAAACTCTTTGGCCTCCCATGTGACACAGTAAAATCCCAAATCCTTATGATCTAGCCCTCTGTTTGTTACTTGTCTAATATCATCTGCTAGTATTCTCTTTGTTAATGGGACTCTTTTTTTTTTTTAAAAAAGAAGATTTTTATTTATTTATTTAACAGAGAGATCACAAGTAGGCAGAGAGGCAGGCAGAGGGAGAGGGAAAGCTGACTCCCTGCTGAGCAGAGAACCCAATGCGGGGCTCAATCCCAGGACCCTGAGATCATGACCTGAGCCAAAGTCAGAGACTTAACCCATTGAGCCACCCAGGCGCCCCTGTTAACTGCACTCTTAACTACACTGGCTTTCTTGCTGTTGCTCAAATACATGGTATGCTCTTGTCTTAGAGACTTGTGATGGGTGTTTTCTTTACCTGGAAGGCTCACCTCCCTCAAGTAAAAGTATTACTATTTTTAATGAAACTTACCCAGACTCCTTATTTAAAATTGCACCTCATTCCTTCCAATCCTCATTGTCCTGCCTTATTATTTCCATAACATTTATCACCTTCTAATATACTTTATTTCATATTATTTATTTATCTTTCTTTGCCCATTAGAACATAAGTGCCATAAGGGCAAATGTTTTGGTCTCTTGTTCACTGATTATTTCAGGCACCTAGAATAGTATCTTAAAACATATTAGGTGCTTAGTAAATATTTGTTGAATGAATGTGTAACAGTTGGATTTATGTTCTCCATTTCATAGCTCTGCTTCCTTGATGTTGGTCACGTTTTTTAGGCACTTACGTGGTTTCCAGCAATTCCTTTCAGATTCTCATCTACCTGAAAAGAGGAAAAGTCTCTGTCTTAGCATTCCCAGGGGAAAGTCCTGAGGTTCATTATGACTAAACTGTTTTAAATGCCATGTCCAGACCTTGATCAATCAACCCTGGCAGGGGAATGTAATGTACTTTTGGGCCTAGACTCCGGTCATATGCTCCATTCTGAGACTGGAAGTAAAGCCACAAACAAAAATGTCTATTAGGGAAATAGAAGGTGCTGAATAAGTGTATAAGAAATGTCTACTAACTTACATAGCACAGTTATACAAAATGTGATCCTTGGATACTGGTTCCATGGGAAGTCAGGAGGTATTCTTTGACCATGTCTTATTATGTTTGGAAACTTAAATTTAAGTGAGTTTTGTTACTCTGGAATTTCTCAGGGCTTTAAATATGATCGTGTGCTCTGTGAATCTCTAACTAGAAAATGTTTTATGCAACGACTTCCCAAAATTCTTTGAACGTGGAATCCTTTCCCTCTATAGAGCATTTTTCCCTTTTCAGGGCCCTTTTCAGAACCTTTTAGAACATCTCAAAGTGTATTCTTGTGGACCACACTATGAGAAATACTGATGTTTACTAAGAACTAGTTATAAAATTAAAGAAAAAGCTCATGGAACAATAAAAAAATACAAAAGAATACTCCTCAATTGTATAGGACTTACTTGAAGAAGAAAATGTTTATAGACTCCTAAAGATCTTAATATGTAGAAAGACACTGTCCTTTGAATGATGGCTAGTCTCAGTAATTTAGTATAGTTATAATTAAAAATCCAACTTAATAGGGAGGCGAAGGGAAGAGGAAGATTCTAAAATTCCTTTGCGTTACAGGCTTTTTTGATTTCAAGGGAAAGGTAGTAATACCTCATGTTACTTAAGAGAAGTTTAATGTAAGGGTATATAGGAATTAAAACCAGAATCAGAAAGTTACGATTATGTATGTTCTTTGGTTACGTACCTTCTTTCCTTCTATAGCACCTCTGTATCTCTCTAAGCATCTGTTTTGTTTTCCTCTGGCTACAAAGAACTCTCAGAAACCATGCATGTTCCACCCTCCAAATCGTGGAAGAAGCTAGTTTGAATTGGTTTTAGTTAATATGTTGATAATGGATGGATTCCTTCAAGCCCAGTCATTTTATGAGTTGTCCAGAAGTCAGTGGGTAGGCCAACCCTAGAAAAATTATGCTCCCTGGTCCTGTTAATGTTCAGGGCAGAAAACAGCCTAGAGCTGCTGCTTTGGTGGAATATGTGAACTGAGAAGATTCCAGCTAGAAGGGGAAGTTGGATATGGTGTAGGTACCATGAGTAAAAACGTCCAGTATAAGAGAAGGAAAAATAAGAATTAAGGAATTCTGACAAAGGGCTGTGTGCTATACCACATACAGAATATACTGTCTTTATATGTGGCAGAGGCACAGTAATTGAAACTGTGGAGCTGGTGCCTGAATAAGCGTTAATGAAGTAGAAGTACAATTTAAAAATAACGTGAAAGTAAAATTTCTAATTAGTAGCATGAATTAGATATTAACTTGTTCAGGAGTTCCTAATTAGCCATTAAAAAGTAAGATTCCTACCTTGCAACTTACCAGAATAATGTCAGAGTGGCTTAAAGATTTAAATGCTTAGAAATGAAATTAAAACATCAGAGGGAAATATAGGTTGCATTTAAATAAATGCATTAAATTACATAAATAATACTTAAATAATACTGGTGTAAAGGAAGAATTTTCCCTAAGGAAAGAAAACATTATTTCATCGTGAAGACTCAAAAACCCCCAAAACTAAACAAAAACAAACCCCAAAACTTTCTTATATTAAATGTCACAATAAGTAAACCAAGGGAAACTATTTTCAGTATCTGACCATAGTCCGTATCTTTATATGTGAAAGGCTATTGAAAATCATTTGTATGTGGATGTCCTACTCACCCATCATATAGTGTTACCCTAGTCCCTACTTTTCCACTCTGCTAGATGATCATTTCATTCTTGTTCTTTCACAAACAACTGTTCTTCCACTCTCTTTGCTGATACATTTCCTTTTTACTTCTCTTTCACTGAGATGGGACCAAGCAGAAGTATAAGTTCCTACCATCATAAGTACCTTATAGCCACCTACCTGCTTCTCTGCTCATATGTTATAAAAAAAAAAAAATTTTTTTTTTCTGGGACCCTGGATGAAGTCTCTGGGCTCAGGCTAATCCTTAACACTTTATGCATCATCGACTCTTTGCCTCTTTACTAGATATTTCTATTAATATACAACTTTAGGCTAACTTTCCCATCTTAAACGGTTTTTCTCCTAATTTCCTTCTAGCTATACCCCCATTTTCTTTTCCTTCATCACAGAGTTCCTTGCCAGGGTGTCTTAATTTACTGTCTCCTATTTCTTTTCTCCCTTTCTTTCGTGAACTGTTTCCAAGTAGGTTTGCACCTACCCCATGCCAAAGAAACTGCTCTTATCTAGGTCATCAATGACTGTAATGTCACTGAAAGCAGTGGTCATTTCTCAGTTTTGAAGCATCAAGAGAAAAAATGAAAAGATGACTCACACAGCAGAGTAGTGTGATTCACAACACAAAGAAAGCCAGTAAGGGTATGAAAAGTAGTCAGTCAACTTAGAGAGTAGCAAATTTAAGGCAAATTTAAGAAAATAAGTTGTTTTTAACCTACTGCCCAGTGTTGCCAAGGAAATCTAGAGCTCTCATATACCACTTACGTACGCAAGTGAACTTTTCTTGAAGCAGTTTGGCACCTTATACAAAAGCTTTAAGAATGTGTCTATCTATTGATCTACCCATTCCTTTTCTAAGAGGATGTCCTAAGGAAATAAAGATCATACAGATATACACACACACATGCACACATACCCAGAGAGGGATTGATTGTGGAATGAAAAAATTAAAAATGATATAAATGTCCAGCAATAAGAGATTAGTTGTATTACAGCACATCTCCATAATAGAATATCAAGTAGCTACTTAAAATGATGACAAAGATATGGTTATTGACGTGGAAAGATTTTATTGCACATTTTTTTTAAAGATTTTATTTATTTATTTGACAGAGAGAGATCACAAGTATATGGAGAGGCAGGCAGAGAGAGAGAGAGGGAAGCAGGCTCCCTGCTGAGCAGAGAGCCCGATGCGGGACTCGATCCCAGGACCCTGAGATCATGACCCGAGCCGAAGGCAGAGGCTCAACCCACTGAGCCACCTAGGCGCCCTTTATTGCACATTTTTAAGTAAAAAATGTATTCATTGACCTTACACTCAAGGATATATATGCACACACACATATATATGTATATATAGGAAAATGCCTGGAAGAATATATATGATAGTTTTTAGCTGCTGTCATGAACCAGTAGACTTGTGGATTTTTTTTCCTAACTTGGAATGGTTGTATTGTATTACCAATAACCAAAATCATTCAGTCGATCAGTCAGAAAATGAAAAGAAGTTTTTGCAAAAGAGAGAGAGAAAACGGATTCTTAATTATAGTCTATTTCCCATTCTGGTTTTGCATTTAAACATGATTATCAGACTTGGTTCATAGCTGGCTGGCTTGATTTGACCCAGTCCTGTTTCTTACCCCACTGGACTTAAAATAGCCTGATGGTCTGCCAGCCGTGAGAGAATAGATAGGCCAGACAAAATATTTACCATACTTCTAGCTTTAAAGTTGCCCAGGAGTCTGTAGGCTCATTTGATTAAGTCTATCAGGAAACCAGCTACGAACTCAGTAAACTAACCAAAATAGATAGGTAAATAAATAAATAAATAAATAATAGACAAATAAATAGGAGTTACACTCCAGAGGAGAAAGATAATGAAAGGCACAGGCAAGTGTACTGAAAATGAGTTTATTAGGAACTTGCAGTTAGGGTATGATAAAATGAAATCAGAGGGTTTTATGGAGCTGAAGTCTTAACAGTATTGCATGTTACAATTGTTTCCTGTTTCTTAGTATTGGTAATTTTCGTTCTGTGTGAGTTGAAAAATTCACATGTAATTAAATATTGTTCACTTAAAGAAACCTCCCATTTTAAAGATAAGGTAGTTTGTCAAAGCACTCTTAGTTTGTTGATGATTTGGTGTATCTGCCTTTATTGGAGGAAATAAGTTTTCTGCAACCTTCTGTGTTAATGGTAGTTAGCAGCTCACTGGCTGAAAATGTATCATTCCAGCCCTGTTTTTAAAAAATTATATAGTTGTCCAGGTTTTTGTTTGTTTGTTTGAAAAAAACTAGAGACCTCATTAAAAATTTTAAAGCTGACATTTGTAGATAGGAACTTGAGTTTCACTTTCCCCAAGACAGCAAGAAATATTCTATAACAGAAAGATGACTATTTTTAGCTTTTCTTTCTGCTGGTGAGGTGGAATAGTGAATATTTTTAGAGCAGTTGAAAGTACAGCCACTTAGATTAGCTCAGTGTTTCTATCATCAGAATCTCAATAACCTTGTTTATTTTATGTATCTAGGATTTACCTTCCAGTGTTTTGAGTTATGTAAATTGCAACATGATTCCTCTTTCTCTTTTTAGTCTAGTTCATCTCTCTGTGGGATAGTATGTTAAAAAAAAAAGGTGAAATTTAAAAAACTTAACTTTCTCTCTGCACATTTTGTGTTTTTTGAATTTATAGTTTTATCCTGGTTATTGTGGGCAATGCTTTTCTTTCTTACAGATGAAACGTTAGTAGTTATAACTTACCAGGGAAAGGTTGTTGAAAATCTATGAGTACAGTAAGCCCTTAATATTCATAAGAGATATTCCCCCATAACCTTTGTAAGTATCCTTAATTATGCATACCACTAGAACATTTCATCTTTTCTCTAAGTTGGAGCATACAGTAAGTGAAAATCTGAGTTTCTTCTGTTTTACACTCAGTGACTACAAGTGTATAACGGCAATTCAGGTCATGTTGAGAGGCGGAGGTACTACCTGAAAAACACTAGTCCTTCATCTCCCAAACAGCCAGCAGTCAAACTCTGGTCTTAGCAAAATTTCAGAAGTTTCAAATTACTGTACATTCTAGAACTTTGGAGACCTTCAAGATTGGTTCCAGTGCTTCAAAACAGTATAGTAAGTAATGCAAAACCCTGAGACATTAATATAATTTCCTGTTGCAGATATGAAAACAATTGAAGATCTCATATTTAAATGTTACAGTCAGTAACTTAAACCATTCACACCTGAACCCATTGCACTCTGGCTTTTGCTCCTCCCATTCCACTGAAACACATCCAGTGGAGATCACCTGTGACTTACTGGTTGTTAAATCTAGTTCTCAACTCTCATCTTACCTGATCTCTGAGCATTTAACACTGTCCACATTTGCCTTGAAATTCTCTTCCCTTCATATCAAGGACACCATTTCCCCCTGCTTTTCTTTCTGAATTTCTGGCTATTTCTTCTTTTCTTTTTTTTCTTTTTAAGATTTTATTTATGTATTTGAGAGAGAGTAAGAGAGAGAGAGCACAAGCTGGGGGAAAGGCAGAGGAAGAAGCAGACTCCTTTCAGAGCAGGGAGCCTGATGTGGGGCTCCATCCTAGGACCCTGGGACCATGACTCAACTGAAGGCAGATGTGTTTAACTGACTGAACCACCTAGGCACCCTTGGCTATTTCTTCCTTGATTTGAGCCTTTAATGTTGGTGGTTCCTCAGGTTTTCTTGTTCATCCCCCTCCTTCTCTGCCTTCCTTCTGCCTTTTGTTTTAGTCACTGTTTTTTTAAAACAGCTTTATTGAAATATCCTTTGCATATCATAAGCTGCACATATTTAAAACATAAAGTTTAATACATTTTTCCTATGAAATCATCACCATTATCAAAATAATGAACACATCCCTCACTCCCCAAAGTTTCCTCATCCCATTTGTAATCCCTCCTTGTTACCCTTCTGTTTTCACCCAGCCCCTAGATTGAATGTGCTTTCTGTCACATTATGAATGTTACATCTGTAATATGCACTTACTAAAATTTTATATAATGGAATCATGGTTTATATACTTAGGGAAACGGTTCAATCATCTTTTACTAAGAATTATAACTAAGACTTATCTGTGTTGTATCAGTAGTTTATTCCATTTTATTGTTGGGTAGTATTTGATTATATAGATGTAACACTAGTCATTCATCTATTAATAGACATTTGGGTTGTTTCTAGTTTTGGATTGTTGAAAACAGACCTGCTATGAAAATTGAGACCCAGACCTTTGTGTGTTTATATGCTTATATTTTTCTTGGGTAAAATGCTAAGGAATGGAATAAAATGGGTATTATGATAGATGTAAGTTCAACTTTTTAAGCAGTTGCCAAGCTATTTTTGAAAGTGTTCCCACCAGCAGTGTATAAGCTTCCCAGTTACTCTCCATCTGTCAATACTTGGTGTTGTCGTTTTTAAAATTTTAGACATTAGGGGTGCCTGAGTGGCTCAGTGGGTTAAAGCCTCTGCCTTTGGCTCAGGTCATGGTCCTGGAGTCCTGGGATTGAGCCCTGCATTGCACTCTCTGCTCATCAGGGAGCCTGCTTCCTCCTCTCTCTCTGCCTGCCTCTCTGCCTACTTGTGATCTCTCTCTCTCTCTCTCAAATAAATAAATAAAATCTTAAAAAAATTTTTAGGCATTCTACTAGGTGTATATCTCATTGTGGTTTTAATTTGCATTTCCCAGACTAAAGATGTTGAGCATCTTTTCATGTGCCTATTGGCCTTTTGTATATATTCTTCAGAAAGGTAGCTGTTCAAATTCTTTGCCCATTTTAAAAATTGGGTTGTTTTACTTTTTGTTGAGTTGTAGGAATTCTTCATATATTTGAGATATTAAACCCTTATCAGTCTATGTTTGCTAATATTTTCTGCCGTTCTTTGTGTCGTCTTTCACTCTTTTTATGTCCTTTGATATACATTTTTAATTTTAATTAAGTCTAATTTATCTTTTTTTTTTTTTTTTTTTTTTTTTTTGCCTGTACTTTTAACATCCTGTTTAAAGAAACCATTGCAAAATCCAAGGTCATGAATATTGTTTCCTTCTAAAATGTTTACTTTTTAGCTCTTAAATTTAGTCTTGGATCCACTTGGAGTTAATTTTTATCTATGATGTTGTAAGGTAGAGAGCTCTAGCAGCATTCTTTTGCCTGTGGATAACCAATTTTCCTACCATCTGTTGAAGAGACTCTTCTTTCGCCATTTAATATTCTTAGCATGCTTGTTGAAAATCAGTTGACCATCGATGTGAGGGTTTGTTTCTGGGCTCTCAGTTGTATTTAATTACTCTGTGTCTTTCCTTGCAAATTTTTTTGTAGAACTGGTTGTTTTGAGTATCTTAATATGCTAACTCTGGAAACCACATTCTCACTCTCTTCAGTGATTGCTTTTGTTACTTGTCGAGGGATGCAGCTGTCTGTTTTGTATAGTGATTTTTCTATACTGTTTCCCACTCCTCCCCCCCAACAAAGTCTGTATTCCTTGTTGTGTATGGTTTGTGAATTGTCTGTTCAATTGTGTCTTCAGTTAGCCTGTGATCTGACAGAGAGTTTTCCAGATGTCTGGATGTAAAAAACCCAAAGTTTGTATATCTCTTAAAATCTTCTGCTAGATGCTGGCAGGGAAGCTGCCGAAGCTGTAGCAGATCTTGAAACAAAGGGCAACTTGCTGCTCTGGTCCCTTAGGGAACCGCCAGACCACACAAAATGTACAACCCCAAATTTTTGGAAGACCTAGTTCTTACTGTCCATATTAGCCCCGCCAACCTCTCTAGGAACACAGGCCACAGTTCCCACAGCCACGGTGGGGCTCAGAAATGGTGTATAGTTGTTGGATCACTGACATAGCTTTTAAAACAATTTTAGCAATCTTGTCTATCAAACTCCCATGGTTGCTGTAAGTGGTCTGATCAGGTTTTAGAGTTCTGAAATCACTAATTCTGAGAGACTTTTCCCCAGCTCAATGGCTGTTTCAGAGGAGGGACTAATCTTGGAGCTTCCTCTGTGATGTTATTTATGACCTATTTCAAATTAATGTTTGCATATGGTGTACTGTGTGATTTGAAGCTCTTATTTTTCCTTCCACATACATGGACATCCAGTTGTTCCAGCATCATTCATCGAAACGAGTATTAATATTCAACTAAATTGCCTTTGTACCCTTGCCAGAAATTAGTTCTCATATATATGTGGGTAAATTTTGAGACTCTATTCTGCTGCATAGGTTATTTTTATACTATCTTTTTTTTATATATACTGTCTTGGCACCATTATCATACTGTCTTAATTACTGTACTTTTATAATGTCTTAAAATCAGCTAGTGTTAGCCCTTCAATTTTGTCTTCTTTTTTGAAGTGCTTTGGTTTTTCTAGGTCCTTTGCATTTCCAAGTGAGTTTTAGAAGCACCTGGTCAGTTACTGTCCCCTCCTCCTCAAAACACCTAGCTTGGATTTTAATTGGATTATGTTGAATCTACTGATCGGTTTGGAAACAACTGATACCACATGAAGACTGTATATCTCTTCATTTATTAGAGTTCTTAATTTCTCAGTAGTGTTTGGCATTTTTAAAGGTCTTATACCTCCTGTGATATTTATTCCTAAGTATTTCATTCTGAGGGGATGCTATTGTAAATATGTTTTTAAAATGTCAATTCCTAATTGTTTGCTCCTAGTATATAGAATACAACAGATTTTTTATATCATCTTTACCCACTAAATTTACTTATTCACTTATTCGAAATAGCTTTTTATAGATTTTCTACATAAGTCATCATACTGTCTCTGATGGGCAGTTTCACTTATTTTCCAGTCTTGATGTTTTCCTTTTTCTTGCCTTGTTACCTGGGCAAGAATCTTTAGTACACTGTTGAATAGAAATGATAAGAGTGGTTATCATTACCTTGTTTCTGATTTTTTGGGAATAGTATTTAGTCTTTCACGTTTAAGTATAATGTTGGCTATAAGTTTCCCATAAGAATTCTTTCTTGGGTTGAGTAAGTTTATATCTCTGCCTGCTTTGCCAAGAGTTTGATTTTAATCCAGAATGGATGTTGAATTTTTGTCAGAGGCATTTTCTACATCTACTAAAATGACATTATGGCTTTTTTTTTTCCTAAGTTAATCTGGTAATTTGAATGTTGGATATTGGTTCCTGCATTCCTGGGAGAAATCTTACTTTGTTATAATGTACTATCCTTTTTAACATATAGTTAGATTTGATTCGCTAAAGTTGTGCTAAGAATTTTTGTGTTAATGCTTATATGAGGTAATGCTCGATAATTTTCTTACAATATCTTTGTCTTGTACTGGAGTAATACTGACCTCATAGAATGAGTTGAGATATATTCCCTTCTTTTTAATTTTTTTGGGGGAGACTTTGTATAGAATTTACATTACTACTTTTTTAAATGTTTGATAGAATTATTCAGTTTTTTGAAGCAATTTGTGTAGAACTGTTTTTTTCTTTCTTCTTCAAAATTTGGTAGATTTCCCTGAGAAGACATATATGGGCTTAGACTTTTCTTTGAGGAAAAATATTTAACCACAAATTCAGTTTCTTTACTAGTTATAGGACTATTCGTGTAATCTGTTTCTTCTTCAGTGCACTCTAGTTGTTTCTGTTTTTCAAGAAACTGGTCTGGTTTTTCTGAGTTGTCAGAATTTTTGGTATAAAAGTGTTTGTAATAGTTCCTTATATGTTTTTAATATATGTAGGATCAGTAGTGATGTTGCCTTTTACTCCTGATATTGGTCATTTGTGTCCTCTCTTTCTTTTTAATTTGGCTAGAGGCATATAGTTTTATTGATCTTAATAACGAAACCACCTTTGGTGTTACTAATTTCTCTCTCTCTCTTTTTGGTGGCAGAGTGTTTTATTATATGAGCATTCTCCTTATTTATTGGTATTTGGCATAAGAATAATCTTAATGGGGGGGGGTGCCTGGGTGGCTCAGTGGGTTAAAGCCTCTGCCTTCAGCTTGGGTCATGATCTCAGGATCCTGGGATCAAGCCCTGCATCGGGCTCTCTGCACAGCAGGGAGCCTGCTTCCCCCTCTTTCTCTGCCTGCCTCTCTGCCTACTTGTGATCTCTCTGTCAAATAAATAAATAAAATCTTAAAAAAAGAATAATCTTAATGGGAACTGTGTAACTATGTGATGAAAATGACAAAACCTTAAGGATATGAATAAATGGGGGCGCCTGAGTGGCTCAGTTGTTAAGCATCTGCCTTTGGTTCAGGTCATGATCCCAGGGTCCTGGGATCGAGCCCTGCATCAGGCTGCCTGCTCAGTGGAAATCCTGCTTCTCCCTCTCCCACTCCCCATGCTTGTGTTCCCTCTCTTGCTGTGTCTCTCTCTGTCAAATAATAAATAAAATCTTAAAAAATAAAAGGGTTATGAATAAATGGACACAGGGTACTACTCTAGTATGGCAAGATTAAAGATGTAAAGAGATAAAAAGGTCAGCTGTCAAAATAATCTGTAATACTATTAGGTTTTAAAAATCATAGCAAAACTATTCAGAAGTTCATATAGGTGAATAAATATTTAAGTTGATGTTAAAGTTCTGGAAAAAAAAATGGGTGGAGAGAAACCTAATTATAAGATATTAAAACATAATGAATCTGTAACAGTTAAGAACTAGAGTGCCAGCACCAGGATAAAAAAGACCAATGGGAAGATAGCCCAGAAATGGAATATGTTGGATATAAGGATTTAATATATGAGAAAGGAAACACATATCCATAGGGAGGGAAGGATTATTTAACATATGGTGCTAGTATAACGGTAAGCAATTTGGAGTAACAGCAATTTAGATTTTTAAAAATATCACATACTAAAATAAGTTCCAGATGGATTAATAATTACATAGAAACAACAAGCCAAAAACCTGAATTATATATTGATTGAACCTAAGAAGGTAACAATTAGAATTTGTAAAGGACGTGGTTGACAGATGAGATTACATTAAAGTTTAACTTGTACAAAAATGTAGCCAAATGAAAAAAATATAGTAGACTGGGGGAAATATTTGCAGCAAATTTCCATAGGTTAATGTTCTTATATGTGAAACCCCTATGCAAATATAAAAATGGGTGCAGTACAAGATTGGACAATTAACTAAATAGGAAACCAAACAAAAATAAACAGGGAAAAACTCTTTAACGCAAATTAAACTACTAAGGAGTTAACCGTGATCCACCCATTAAATTAGCACAACTCCCATGCAGGCCAGAGTAGGGTGCAATTAGTAGATGCATAAATTACTGGTGGTATTATATATAATGTTATAATTATTTGAAAATCACTTCCACAGTGTGTCAAGATTCATAAAAATCTTCGTACTTTTTTTTTTAAAGATTTTATTTATTTATTTGACAGACAGAGATCACAAGTAGGCAGAGAGGCAGGCAGAGAGAGATGGTGGGGGGGGGGAGCAGGCTCCCCGCTGAGCAGAGAGATCATGACCTGAGCCGAAGGCAGAGGCTTTAACCCACTGAGCCACCCAGGTGCCCCAATCTTCATACATTTTGACCCAGAAATGCCACATCTGGGAATTGATCCAAAGAAAGTAATAACTACCCCCTTTAAAAAAACAAACATGAGCCCAAAGATGTTCACAGAGTCGTTTCAAATAATGTAAAATTAGAAACAACCTAAATAATCAGGGGAGTAATTAAGATTTTCGTTATATCCCATAGATAGAATACAATCCCATAATTAAAATATGGTAATAGAGATTATAATAGAAAAATGTGGTAAGGGTGATTTTTTTAAAAGTGAACTTTCAAATTGTCCATACAATTTGATATAAAAATGACTAAAAGGAAATAATGTTAAATGGTAAACAGTTATGATAAAGGGGTAATGGGCCATTCTTTTCCTGTTTTCTGTGATCCAGTATAATGCTAAGCTGCATGAAGAGAAGTATACCACCCAGATTAGGGGAGCTAATGAACCTGTATTATGAGAAGAACATGGGCTTTGGAGATGTTTAGATATGAGTTCCAATTCTGCTTCTACTTAACCTAGTCTGAGGCCTTGACAGTTACTTAACAACTTTGAACATCAATTTCTAAGTCTGAAAAAGGAGCAGATACCTTTTTTTTCATAGTTGTATAGATTAACAGTAGTAGTAGTAGGAGATTAACAGTAGTATAGTTGTTGATAAAAGTATTCTTTTAGTCACATCACATCTGGAATAATATATCAGTTTATAAACAACCATATTTCTCAGTGACAAACAAGGTTCCTGTCTGGCTTATGTTACTTATTCCGTACAGATTGGGTGTGGCTGTGCTTTATGTTCTTTCCACTCTACAATCAGGGTGGACTGGAACTAAAGATGGTAAAACTAAAGGAGAACTCATGAAGGTCTGCCTTGAAGTGGTATACCTCCATTCACATTTCACTGGCCAAGGCTAATGTCAGTGGCACTGGAATAATCTTATTTAGAATAAACATATATACTGTGACAGAGTGTGTCCAATTCTTGCTGTTGCTTTAAGGGTGTGACAGCCTGAAGTATGTCTGAGGGTTAGGATGGTGAGTAATTCTGCACTGTCCCCTGAAATACAGTGAGAAGAGTTGAGAAAGAAGGTCTCATTAATACTGTCTAAAATACTTGAGGAATGGCTGTCACTGGATGTGGTGTATGACACTGATGGGTAGAAATTACTGCATTATGTATTTTGACTCAGTATAAGGGTGTAAGGAGGAAAGTAGATAGAAAAGGAAATTGTTGGTTGTTTTAAATATCTTACCTCATTGGGGCGCCTGGGTGGCTCAGTGGGTTAAGCCTCTGCCTTCGGCTCAGGTCATGATCCCAGGGTCCTGGGATCGAGCCCCACATCAGGCTCTCTGCTCGGCGGGGAGCCTGCTTCCCCCTCTCTCTCTGCCTGTCTCTCTGCCTACTTGTGATCTCTGTCAAATAAATAAAATCTTAAAAAAAAAATTAAAAATCTTACCTCATTTATATTCTTCAGAATAACTCTATGAAGTTGTGTGTGTGTGTGTGTGCTTATGTGTAAATAAATATTGGAGGAGGAAACAGTCACAGAGTGGATAAGTACCTATGGTCATATGGCAGGTAAATGGCAAAGCCATTTTGGAATCTAGGTCTACGTGACCTCATCTCCTTCCACTAAATTTTGCTACTCTCTGTAGGGTTGTATGCTTTCTTATAATTTAACTGTTAATATCAGCCATCTTCTGCCTGACAAGGTAATGGCCACTCTTCTCCCACCTCTCAATGGGTTCAGACAAAGCATGAGGAAAGGTTGAAAGGAAGGTTGAAGTCTAGATTGGTGGTCTGCAAACTTAGGTGATCAAATGCACCTCGCAGTAAAATAATAGCACAAATGTGTGTGTGTGTGTGTGATATCTATTAAGCTATTATACTAATATTCTATATGTTGTAAAGAAAAAAAGGTTAAAAAGTTAAGATTTTACATAAAATTCTAGATATTTTTATAAACTAGATCAGAGGTTTCATGTAAAATCTCAACTTTTGAAACTTAAATTTACTGGTAAGTAGGTCCTTTTTCTTGTATCCCTGTGCATTATCTTGTGTACCTTCTGAGATGCATAGCCCTAACATTAGAAGTCACTGTTGTGGATGATACGCTGGACTCCTTTTTCAGTATGAGGATTCTGTGATTCTGGTTGGCCTGAGTTTTTCTGAAGGGGATAAGGATAGCTTAATTGCCTTTCAGAAAAGTTTTTAAGATAGTCTGTTACTAAGACAAAACTCTGAGTTTGTCACTGGCATTCATTCATTCAAATTAAGCTTGAAAACCACATAGATGAGAGGTGCCTTTCCAGATAAATCGTAATAACTTCATGAGCATTACAGTCTAAAAGAGTTTGTAAGTTGGGGTTATCACGAAGTAATAAACCTCATTTCTGTGTGGGGCACAAGCAACTGCCTCTTTATTTTAGTCTTGTCTTCTTTATCTAAATCTGCATGTGTGTGTCCAAAACTTACTGTACTCACACATTCTAAAATGAATCTGAAATTTTGCCTAAAGAGAAATATGAATTTTTATACTTGGGAAATTATTTTAGCACTGCATTAGAGTGGAGCCAGAAATCTAAATTAGACCAAGCCTACTGGATTAAAATCTTCATAGAGAGATACCCTTTAAGAAGGAAAGGAGTTACTTGCATTGTTTGAATGAGGAAACTGTCTCCTTTTCTGCATTCTTCTAGTCCTGGTTATCAGCCATTGCCAGGTTGGTACCTCACAATTAAGATAACTTTCTGGTTAGTAACTCTTTCTTGGGGATAGAAAAAGCCTTCCCACTTCACAGAAAGCAGAAATGCAAATCTGGCCTTTAAAAGATGCTTCTATATTGAGATGAAATTGTAGATCAGCAGTGATCTTTTCCATTTTTTTCTCATCCTGATACATTTTGTAGATTTTTTAGCATGACATACTGCAATTTGGTGGTAATTGTAGGGGAAGTGTCGCTTACAAGTCAGTTCAAGTCCCTTTTAAACAAGAGATGGCCAAATACAGCTACTTTTTCTGCATGGCTTTAAGTAGCCCACAGGCCAGGATTTCCTTGATAGTAACTTTTAGTGATTTTTTGTTCTAGAAAATTGCCCTGAAAAGTGTAGTTTAAATAGTTTGGTATTTTTAAATTGTCATATTCTTTAATTCATTCAGCAATCATTCATTGCTTCTTTGTGCTAAGCACTGAGGAAACATTAATGCTGATTTAAAAAATATGTATGTAACTGGTATAAGCCAATAGAATTATAGCAGCATGCTATAGGAATCCCTGCTCTTACACAGACCTGCCCTTTTTGCCTGCTCTCTGTTCTCTCTCCCTGCTCCCCTTCCCCTTGCTCCCTTCTTCTCTTCATTCCCTTCCTTCCCCTCCTTTTGTAGCTCTTTCCTTCTTTGAGGTAGTGACCACAGGCAAATTTTGAAGTCAGATCATCTAAGTTTAGGAGAAACTAGCTATGATATTTACTGTATAACACTTGCATGATACAGTTAGGCAGGAGCTGGTAATATTCATATTTTGCCTTAAAGACCAAATGTTACCTCACCTGTGCAGATCTCCAGATGTGTATATTTGTTACTTAGCTCAGAAATCACGTGTCTTTAAATGGGTTTATATTTTTCTATTTTAGGTAAAATTAATATAAGCATGTTTTTATGCACGTATGCTCTTCTATATACATTTATATGATTTATATGATTTTTATGATTTATATCATTTATATGATTAGATAATTTTCAGTTAGTGTTTCTTTGATTAATATTTTCTGAATTTGAATCCTGATGGCTTTTGGAATTAGCCATTTTGGTGCCTATTTCTGTTACATTACAACTGGCACATTTCTTACTTTTCAGTGCTTTAATTGCCTTGTTATCTAAACTCTAGAATACATTCCAGTTAATTAAAGTCATGTGAATAATTGGGCTTGTTTTTTGTTTTTTTCTGGCTGCTGTGTTCTCTGTTGATGAATTTGAAGGTAATTAAAAGTATAATTCTTTTCTTCTTTAGCATCAGACAACAGTCAGCGCTTTCGAGAAACCTGTTTTGCATTTGCATTGACACCACAACAAGTGCAGCAGATCAGTAGTTCCATGTAAGTTTTCTTCAAGTGTATCTTGCAGTTTGGCCTTTGAAACCAATAATATCTATAATAAGTGATTTTTAAAGACAGTATATTGGGTATTAGTGTCATGCAAATTATTAGTATTGAAAATGCTATTGTAATGTTAATCTGAAGAACAGTTATATCTCTGATAATTTGAAGAACTTTTGGAGTAACAGTATCTTTGAATCAGCTTTCATGTACATATTTTTAAAATAATTACAATTCTTACCCTGTCTTTTCTAGGGATATTTCTGGGACCAAATGTGACTTCACAGTGCAGGTCCAGTTAAGGTATGGTATTCCTTACAGTATATATCCAGTGTTTAAAAGTTAATATTCCTTAAAGATCTTGAAAATTATGTAATTTTCAGTAAGTATATTGAAAGTACTAGCTTTAGATGTTTGGGTGAGGGAAGACCTCTTATTTTTATTCAGTTTAGATTTTAATATAGCAAGTCATGTACCATATATCTAACCTCCATTTTGGTTGCCATTAGTTGGTTGGGAAGCTCCAGCTATGGATATCTTTAAATGATATGATAGTGTGAACTCTTTAGAACTACTCTGTTTATGAAAGTGGAAAGAAAGGCCTTATCCATATCGATGACAAACTACTGTAAATGAGGAACTAGTACTTAAGTGTACAGTGTCTCACAGACTAACAAAACCAAAAACAGTCTAATTTGCTTTGTCTTGTATTTTAAATCATTAATTTAAAAACCACTCTTCTGGATTTCATGAGGCATCTCTTGATAGTTTTGCAAAGATGAATGGAAAATTTTCCAGCATGGATTCACCATTTCCCCTTATTCAATTTCTTTCCTTAGCTCATTTTTTCTAAGGATATCTGAGAATTCTTTTTTGTTCATGTGTCTCTCTGTCTTGTATAAACCATTTTATGGTACTCTTTTTACTCTTGGACTATATCCCTGTAGGAACCTAACTGCTCCACACTAGTCTTGTTGCGGTAGAGATAGAAGAGGAAGTTACAAGACCATTGTTTTCCTCCATAAGCTCAAGTAGGAAGGATAAGTCAAACAGATAGCCACAGTCTCAGTAACTGGATCTGAAGTTGTATGTACAAATTATAATACATGCGGAGGTCAGAAAAGAGAATAAAGCACCTGCTCAATGCTTCAGAGAATGATGTGAAAAACTCTGATCTTAAAAATAGAGTGATGAAAACAGTGAGAAAGCAATGGAGAGGTTGAAGTCTCGATCTTATTATTTCTTAAAAATTTTATTTATTTATTTATTTTTAAAGATTTATTTATTTATTTGAGAGAGACAGAGAGAGCATGAGCAGGTGGGAGAAACAGAAGGTGTGGGAGAAGCAGACTCCCCGCTCAGCAGGGAGCCCAATGCAGGGCTCCATCCTAGGACCCTGAGATCATGACCTGAGCTGAAGGCAAACTCTTAACCAGCTGAACCATCCAGGCGCCCCTGAAGTCTTGATTTTAGAGGGCAGTGACAAAGATGTTCCTGTGTAAAAGGTACGTTATCCTCTGTCAGGGGCAGAACGTGATAATGACTGAATAAATTAAAGGACTAAGAAGTATGATGCCTTCATAATTATATATTTTTGTAATTTTGCTTACTTCTGCATCAGCAGTTTTATTTTGTTCATACTGATATGTGACATTATTGTTTGAAACATTGTTTTTCAAACTGTTGCTTACAGCCACCCTGAGGGGTTTTGCTAGGTCTTCCCATTCCCTACCCACCCCCATTCCCTACCCACTCCCCCCAACCAGAGTAGTACTGCTTTGATCTATTTTGTATGTTTGACTTCTGGGTTAGTTTTCGCTTGAAGAGTTATAAGACTAAAATAGAATTTGAAAACCATAGTCTAGAACAAAAGATCTATTCTTGTCCTCAAAATTTTATATTAATATACATGCATTCTGTAATGCAGCAACAGGTATGGTTCAAATTCCAAAGGAATGTTTTTAAGGTAGATTAGCTCTCTATTTCAGAGGTACTAAGACCTCTGAATCTTGGTGGTTAAAAAATGGTTTAGCTATTTTCAATTCAAATTCATCTCCAGAAGTTGATGACAAAAGAGCCATTATGTTATATTTTGTAATTGTTAGATGGTTCTTTCTGTTTTGATAAAATGGTTATTTTTCATCTTAACCCCCTTATCCTTGTTAACTAGGTATACAATCCCCATGTATTGTTTAAGTTGGGAATGTATACTTATTATCCTAATTATAAACTGTATCTAAAGCATGACAATAATTTGGTCAGGATTAGGGTCAGTGTTTTCTCTATTGGGTTCCTAGTCTGTTCTCATTTATGTACCTGTTTTCTTTTCCCACCACCATGAACTCCTTCACAACAACTTTCTGTTATTCCTCCCCTTTTCCCTCTGGTTTGTTAAAGTGGCTTAGATTTTCACCTTTTACTTAAATGAATAGGAGCCAACTTGTCATATAAATCATTCTTTTCTGTAGCTTCAGGCAGCCAGAGTCCATGTTTTAAATTTATCATTGCATTGGACTAATTTATTAAAAAACTCTGTGGCATCCTTGTACTGTTGCAGTATAAAGGATTGTCCTGTGGTAGGTTTTGCTGGGGTTAGAGATTATCCTGGGAGCTTTGACATCTTTATATTTTCATCGGTTTACTGTGTATATTTCAAGAAAATCTTTGTAGATCAGTAATTCTTAACTCTTTTATGGGTCCCTTACCCTTTGAGAATCTGATGGAAGCTACAGATTGTTTCCCCATACAGATGAATGTATATATGTACATAGAAAATTGTCCATTTTGTGGATCCTCCCATACCCAGATTCTGTAGCTGGCAGGTCAAGACCCTACACCATAGATGTTGAGAGAAGATGTTTGTGTGTGATGAATATTTCACAGAATTCGGATAGGGTTCTTCTTAACATATAACTTAAAGATGCTGTGAATGTTCTATAAAGGTGAAATGAGTCAGGACACATGGATGGCTTAGGTTGGTTAAGCATCTGCCTTCAGCTCATGATCTTAGGGTCATGGGAATAGGTTCCTCATGGGTCTCCTTGCTCAGCAGGAGAGCCTGCTTCTCCCTCTGCCTGGCATTCCCCCTGCTTCTTTTATCTCTCTCTCTCTCCCTCTATCATAAATAAATAAAATCTTAAAAAAGTGGGATGAGCCTTAGCTATATATTGGGAATAAGGAAGTTATTAAGGTGTCTTAAATAGCAGATTAATAATTTATTTCTTTATCTATGTAAGCATGAGCAGAGTGAGAATTTACAAATTATGTAGCCATCCATAGTCTTCCTAAAAGATTATGCATTTAATTTAGAAACAAATGGTTTCATGAGTTTCTAAAATAGTATTTTAAATGTATGTGGATATAATACAAATAATGTTATTTTTCCACACCTTCAGTTCTTAGGGAATAATGAGGTACCTTGGCTTAGTGGATAGAATTTGGTTTGGGGGATGGACTTAACAGCATTTCAGTATATTCTGCTAAGAACCAAAAAATGACTTTTATAAGCAGATAAGTTTGGGAGATACTGTGTATTCTATCTCCCTCTTAGAAAGTTACAGTACATGTTACCCTAGCTCTGGGATGTTCTATATTAAGGTAATTAAATTTTTTGAATCAGAATGTCTTAAATTTATTCTACCACAGAGCCTTTTTTTCCTCCCTAAAACGTGCTTAAGCAAATACATGATTGGCAATATTATGAAGACAACTGTAGGTTGATAGTCATGATTAGTGAAACTATGTTGACAGAATTATTTATTTCAGTTTGTTTAAATATGCTTATTCGTCATGTGGAATATCTAGCTCTAGTAGTTTTTGTTGTTGTTAAGATTAGCAACCTTTTAGATTAGCTATTGAATAAAAATGTTGAGGTCATCCTTAATAAAGGAAGTTAAACTTGTTCTTTATTGTTTAGGTTTTGTTTATCAGAAACCAGTTGTCCACAAGAAGATCACTTCCCACCCAATCTCTGTGTGAAAGTGAATACAAAACCTTGCAGCCTTCCGGTAAGTTCTAAAAGCTGTTTTTTAAATGCATTGCCAACATAGCTATCAAATAAGTAATGACAGCTGTTGTTAATCATAGTTTCTCATTAAGAAAACATCTTCATTTTGAATGTATGTTCATGGAACTGTGTAAAACACTTATAACAAGTATGTATAATTAACAGCTGTAATGTTAGCTATGGAGACAAAGTCTAAGACTTGAGTGTGGTAGTTACAGTTTTATACTGGATTTTGAGAGATAAGAAAAACCTCAGAGGTACTCATGTGAATCTGGAAGCCTGTGGTAGAGTAGGGGAAGAATGCTGTGTCTTAGAGAATCAGAGTGCAGACTGTTATTGGTCACCTTTAAAATGTTCCTTATATACTTGCCCAAGCTCTTTATGAATTCATCCTGATTCTTAAGTTGAAGAGATTTGTAACTTTCATTGCCAGTATTATTCGCAGGCTTACTATAATGAGACTGTAGGGGTGTTCAGAGAAATAATGCTGTAAATGTTTGCTTCTCTAATTTTTAATGAAAATATTCATATTGTAGCATGTAGTTTGTGGGGGTTTTTTGTTTGTTTTAGTAATGGAAGTTGAAATGGTTATGGAAATAATAAGTGGAAATAAATGATATTTCATCCTTAGGGTTATCTTCCACCTACAAAAAATGGTGTGGAACCAAAGCGACCCAGCCGACCAATCAATATCACCTCACTTGTCCGATTGTCCACAACAGTACCAAACACCATTGTTGTTTCTTGGACTGCAGAAATTGGAAGAGTAAGTAGATTTTTATTTCTGCTAGATGTTAGTATCATAAGGAAGGGTTAATCTCCATGGCTACCTGAGCTTCTATGTAAATGATATTGTAAAATGAGTTGCAAAAGGATTTATTTCTGTCTCACAATGAATTTTCAACATGTTCCCATTTTAAAAAATGGAATCATGCGGTATTAATTTTTTTATAACGTGATCCTTTCACTCAGCAGTTTATCATGAACCCCTTTTTATGGTATTACGTGTTACATCTGCATGATTTCTAACGGCTAGGTCATATTCCGGTATGAATATGCCAGAGTTCAGTCTGTTCCCTGTTGTTGAGCAGTTAGCTGATTTATTGATTGATTGATTCATTGCTATTTCAAAGAACATCCTAATAGCTATAGCTTTGCGTACATACATCATAATTTCCTTAAATTACCAGAAGTGGAATTCCTGAGTCAAAGAGCATGCAGAATTTAAAGAAATGTTGCCTTACCAGAAGATGTACACATTTGTTCTCTTACTTTCAGTGTTTGTGTGCCTGTTGACCCGTACCCTCTCAGTACTTTTATATTCTTTAAAATCTTTACCAAGTTTGGTAGGTAAATAAAGGCACCATGTTGCTTTGATTAGTGCTTCTTTTATTACTGAGATTGTGAACATATTTAGTCTGTTGTGATTTACATTTTAGAAGTATATCCATAATTTATTTCTCTATTGCTGTTTTTTTATATTCGTTTTTATGAATTCTTTATATATTAAGATTTAACCTCTTTCACGGATTGCAAATATTTGTTTCCAGTTGTTTGCCTTTTACTTTTATTTATGTAGTTATTTAATATTTAGAGGACTTACATTTTTATAGAACCAGTTTTAACCAGGTTTTTTTTTTGTAGTCTTTCCTTCTCAGTCCCCGTCAACCTTAAGTCTGTCTGCCCTTCCCAAGCTTACATAAATATTTGTTTATATTTTCTTCTAGACTTTTGAGGTTTTTTTATTTTGCCTTTAAATAATCCATTGCAAGTTCTGTGTGGTATGAAATGAAAATTTACTTTCATTTTTTCAGTAGCCAATTGGTCTGATACCATTAACTAAATAAATGCTGATTCAGAAGCTCCCATTACTATATATTTGATTTTTATTTATCCTGTGTGCATTTCTGAATTTTTTTTATATTGTTTCTTAGTCTTGCATTCTTTTTCTGGGACAATTTCAGAGTGTTTTTGATTATTTCAGTTTTATCATGTGGGCTCATGTCTGTTCATTAATTCATTTGAAATTCATTGAATGCTTACTATATGCCATGCAGTGTACTGAAAACTGATAGTACCATAGCAAGAAAAGAAAGTCCTCATTCTTTCAGAGCCTGAGATCTGGGGCCAGGTGGTCATACACAAAAAGGTGAACATACTTACTAGAAGGGCTGTGAAGGATAGGTGTGTAGTGATTTAGAGTATTTTAAAAGCTACTTTGAATTAGGGAGAGGTCAGGTAGGGCTTCCCTGAGGAAGTAGTGACTGAGCCAAGAGTTAAGAGAAGGATAGAAGGAAGCAGTTTCAGTGGAAGGTTCAGAGGACACAGCCTGCACAAAAGCCCAGTGGCAGGGGTGAGCCTGGTTCTTTTCAGGAAACTGAGACGGAGCCACTGGGCTTAGAGCAGAGAGTGGAGAAGAGCCGTGTACAGAATGAAGCCGCAGAGTAAGAAAGGTCCAAGCCATGCAGGGCCTGTGAGGTGCTGCCGCTAATGTTAAGGATAGTCTCTCTTTTTTAAAGATTATTTATTTATTTGAGAAAGCTCATGCTAGGGAGAGAGCACACATATGTGCCCACACGTGTGTGCCCAACCCAGGGGGGTGACAGAGGGAGACGGAGAAGCAGACTCCTGAGGAACAGGGAGGCCGATGTGGGGCTGGATCCCAGGACCCTGGGATCATAACTGGAGCTGGAGGCAGATGCTTAACCGACTGAGCCCCCCAGGTGCCCCAAAGATAGTCTCTACTTCTAACAGTAGTATATTTCTTTTTACAAAACGTTGTTCTTCAAAGTGGTAAGCAGTTTGAATGTAGGCCAGAATCATGCAGCACGGTCACCTCTTAGGAGCAAGCTGTTGCTGAAGTATTAGTGGAATATAGAGCGAATATTAGCCTAGAGCAATGGCACTGAGGCTGGAGAGAAGTCGTGGGTTGGTAGGACTGAGTGAGAAACCACAAGTAGGGGCCGAGAGAACCTGGAGATGTCAAGGATGATTCCTGGGTTTCTGGCTGGAATGAGAAGGTAAATGATAATATTACCGAGATAGAAGAAACACTATAAAAAAGGATTGAGTGGGGGTGCCTGGATGGCTCAGTGGGTTAAAGCCTCTGCCTTCAGCTCAGGTCATGATCCCAGGATCCTGGGATCGAGCCCCGCATTGGGCTCTCTGCTTAGCTGGGAGCCTGCTTCCTTCTCTCTCTCTCTGCCTGCCTCTCTGCCTACTTGTAATCTCTATCAAATAAATAAATCTTTAAAAAAAAAAAAAAAGGATTGAGTGTAGGCGTGTTTTTGTCTTTGTTTTGGAGGAAGGAGTGTTGGAAAACTAGATGGAGAAAATCATGAGATTTGAGAAAATCAAAGTTTTGACTTTGACTTTGAGATGCCTGAGAGACATTCTAAATAGGCAATTGATAGTAGACTCAGAGGGTAAGTTTGGGCTAGAGAAAAAAATGTGAGCTGAGGGTTGGGGGGAGCCGTGAGGAGAGCAGAAGAGTAATTACAGAGAGGGAGCTGCATTTCCCTGCATTACTCCCCCAGATCTTTCTGGGAATTGGAACAAAATTGCTTTAAATTAGTATATTAAATTAAGGAGGATTAATTTATTTACAGTATTTAATATTTCCATTCCAGGAGCTGTATGTTTCTCCACTTATTCAGAGCCCCTTTCATGTTCCTCTGTCTTTTAATAGTTTTTTTCTTATAAATCTTCCATGTTTTTTATTAATTCCTGTGTTTTTTATTGTTATAGTTGGTGTTTTAAGTAAGTTTTCTAAAGAATTTATTATTATTGTTGGTTTATTTAAAAGCTACTTATTGTTGAATATTTACTTAATACTTGCATTCATATATTGGTTCCAACAGCTTTTTAACTGGTTTCGTGGTATTTCCAGGTGGGAGTTTTGATTTTGAAAAGATGTATCATTATACAAATAATGATAATCTTAGTATTTACGTCATAATTTGTTTTTGTTCTATTGCGCTAGCTAGAACCTGTTGTGCTGGCTAGAACCTTCAGAACAATGTTAAATAATGGGAGTGTTAGTGGACACGCTCAACTTGTTTCTTATGAAAATGAGAATACCACTAGTACAAGTATTGATGTAATTAATTTTTGACAGAATTTAATTTAATTACATAAATACTATACTCCTGTATTGCTCTTTTACTGGATATCTTTGTGGGACATGGATTTTGAATTTTATCAGAATCCTTTTTGACATCTATCAAGATTATATTTTTCCTTTGCCTAATATGTTATGATTAGGTTTTTGAAATCTTTTTAAATGTTTTACTTCTAGTGTACCTTGGGGGTTTGCCTTTTTGTCTCCCTTTTTGAAGAGGGTATTGAAAAATGTTTTTAGTTTTGTATTGTTTTTTTTGACTGTGTGTGAAACATACAGCCTACAAGGATGTTTCAATGAACTATGAAAGAAGTCTCAAACTGCGGCAGAGGATGGAAATGTGGTGCTGATATATAGCATTAAAGGAGAGAGGAAAGCCTTTCAAATCTCAGAAGGAAGACAGTATGTTCAGTGATTTGAAGGTGATCTACTAGGTTAGATATTTGTATAGACCCCAGTCTACAAGTTGGAGACCTTCTTTTCGAAGTAAAGGATTGAAAGAAAATTGTTCTTTACCAAAGCCCAGGAGATAATTTATTAGATTGTTTTTCTGTCACTAGTTTTAATTCAACTTGTAAGGGTACTCTGTTCGTTTGTGGAGGATTTCTTATTATTTTGGGGATTAACTTGCATTTTTAGTTCCACTGAGAAATGTTAAAAATACATCTGCAAAGGAAATAGAAGAGTTAGTGTGTTAGCTAAAGCTAAGGTGGTAATCATGTTACAGTATGTAAGTCTGTCAAATGAATATGTTATACACCATAAACATACACAATGTTATATGTCAATTATGTCTTTTAAAACTGAGATCTAAAATAATAATAATAAATTGTATAAAAATAATTATATAAAAATAATGTGTGTGTGTGTGTTTTTTTAAAGAAGAGCCAGTATAGTGCTTGAAGGAAATAAGTGAACTAAATTGTAACTTCTTATCCTACCTCAGGGTAATCATTGCGTTTAGCATCTATTAAACTTTCATTGTTTATAGAAGAGTTATTTAGATACTGGTGTAAAGGACACTTCATGAGAGATTATATTTTACTATGAAGAAGACGTCCTGTGAACTTGATAGACAATTTTGAAGACTTTTGAGAAGGCATTTGACAAAAACAGCAGTGTAATGTAATATTTATGAGTAGTTGGAATTAAGCAGTACTTTGAAGGGTTAGCAGAAACATTATATTATCTACTTAGAAGAGATAGCATGCCACTGTGAAGGTTTGGTGTTTTTTTTGCTGCTGAATCTCTTTCAGGTGATATGAAGTTGAATTCCATATTATCAGTAAAGTGGTATTTGTTAATACCGGACATTCTTTTTGCTGCTGCTACTTCTTTTTTTTAATTTGGTTACATGTTTCAACTAGAGTGAACATACCTTTTGACTGAACTTGTAGTTGTGGTTTCTACTTGATCTCTCCTTAAAAAATTATAAAAAGCCTGAGGGGAGTTTCTAGTACTAAAGATTCAAGCTGTCAGTACATAATTTCACAGTGTTAATTGGCATTTTTCCAGTTTCTATCATATTTGAAACATTAATCAAATAAATAATAAAGGTGGATAAGTTTTTTTCCCCCATAGGAAGCCTTTAGTTTTGGTGTGTTGTATGCTCTAAAATTTAGGCAATTTTATAGTTCCTTGTAAATTAACTTTTTTGACGCTCTATTTTTTTCTCCAGAAAATATGTAACATATGAATATGGATGGATTTCTGAACTCTAAATGAAAGTTTGGCCTTGCAGAGGATACTGTAGGATATTTTCTCTTCTTGTTAAAAGAGGAGAATGTATTTTTGAAAAGTCTGAAAGTTGGCTAGGAGGGTCAAAGCAAGCAGAGTGTGTTATAGCAAGAACTGTTGAGAACTCTGCTGGCCTTGGTCATGAAGTCCACTGTTCTGACAGCCCTGTTCTTTCCTCCTGGGTTCTTGTGCCAGCTCTGTCACCAAGCAGATGCACGATCGATCATGAGCACATGATGTATCTTTTTGTTCCTCCTTTTCATGAACCTCTACTTAGAAAAATACTTATCCTGTCTGTCTCCTCTAGGCCTTCTGCGAGGTTTAAATTAAGTAGATAGTATATGTTAAGAGTGCTTCAGAAATTGTATGTAGCTGTAACCTAGAAGGTGGCAGTAAGTATTTTTTCCTTTTACTTCTTTCCAAATCTCTTGATCTTCCTCTTGATCCCAACACCAAATAGAAAGTGGCCCTTCTTACTGAGATCTCTCTCCTACCCTTAATAAGCCTCAGCTCTCTTTTTTTCCCTCTTATCCAGTCATGTACCTGTCACTCCACTTTGGCTTTATTGATTGTTTTCTTTGTTCCATTCTCCTGCTACCATCTCCTCTACTAATCCTCTGTTGGTAATGGATATTCATCTCTTCATTTGCCAAACCAGCAGCTTCTCTTTGAGAATCTTTAATATTCCCTCTGTTTGTGATAATGGCCCATGTAGGGTCTTTTTGAAACTAGTTAAAAGTAAAAAGAGAGATTCGATGGTATGGATTAGGAAGCCAATCTAATTTGTAATTTTTAACTAGCTACTATTTTTAGATCTGTTACCTACTAAATATGGTTTATGGTGATTTTTTTGACATCTTACTGGCCTTGGTTTATATTTTAGTTTTAATAGTGTTTTTTTATATAGGTGCCTCAAATTGATTAGCTTCAAGCATAAGTAGTCAGGTAATATAGAAGCATGACAGACCAGACTTTATTGCTTGAAAGTTGCAAAATTCTTTTACTTTTCTACACTTCCCTTTCCTTGTCCATAGAAGTAGGTTTATGACCACCTCAGCAGCTTTTTGGTTAAGACTAAATTCTTGTTCATGAAAACACCTGATAGTGCCTGGCCACACACAGTAGGTGTTTTAACAAGTGTTAGTTTTCTTTCCCCGTCATTGTGGGATTAAAATAGATATACTATTTACTTATATATGTTGTTTTTCTGCATCTTTTTTTTTTTTTCCAGAACTATTCCATGGCAGTGTATCTTGTAAAACAGTTGTCCTCAACAGTACTTCTTCAGAGGTTACGAGCAAAGGGAATAAGGAATCCGGATCATTCTAGAGCTTTAAGTACGTATAATAAACTTATTTCATTTATGCAGCTGAACTATTTTGGTAAGGTTAGAGTAGTATATTTTCAACGAAAGAAATTTTTTTCACTAGACCTTGTCATAGGGGATACAAAACACTGCAAACTTGTTTTCTGAATAAAGTAAATCAAAGCTTAGAGGTGGTTTTAATATCTTTGTTATGTATATTTTATATTTTAAATATCTTTGTTATGTATATTTTATAGTCTCTATTTTACTGACCTTAAAGGTAACTTTGGTAAGCCAGGAAATGAATATGGGAGAATATTTTATGAAAACATCACAAAATAAATGTTTATGGAATTCTAGGAGACGGGAAGGAAACCTTGGCATGTATTTCATGAGAATTATTTTATATTTAAGGTTTATCCAGAAAGAATGTACATGAGTATGTGATGACTATCCCTGCATTAATAAAATAAAAAGATAGTGGATCGTAAAAATAATAACAAAGCAGTTTCCGTTCATCAATTATGTAAGCCTTGGACAAGTCCCTGTCTTCTCTGAGTTTCAGGTTCCTCATATGTAACAAGAGGTTGTTACTGTGTGACTTCTAAAGTTCCTCCAAAGTCTGGGCTCATAGTTATGAATAACTAGATGGTTCATAGTGTTGCATAGAATTTGATTTGCAGAAAGGTCTGTAGATTAACCATTCTGGCCTCAGTTCTTGGGGATGAAGCCTAGAGGTTTGCAGCCTTTCTCAAGAGGAGAACTAAGTTCTTCTGTTGTTCTTTTCTTTGTGAGAGATAGATTCTTTATGGATGGATTCATGGATGGGGCTGGACACAGGGAAACCAAACTTCTACAGGCAAGGATTAGATAGCTCCTCTTTAAGGATTCTTGATGTGAGTTGATTAATGAAACCCACTCTCAGATTTGTAGTTAGGCACACTCTGGTGAAAAGAACTAAAGTAGTAAGGCCAGCTTTCCTCTGTGGTATAGCTTTTATCTTACTATGCTAACCTGTTTCTGTAGTTTATTGAAGGACTTTTCTGCATTAAAAGAACCCTTTTTAAAATGCAAATAATCCTGAGTCAGGAGGAGTACACTTTTGGCTGTTTGTGTAGACATTCCTCAGAAGACTGTGGAGAGCTAGAATGACAGCACTGGTTTGGGGTCTAGGGGAGAGGAAGCACCAGTGGGCAGGGACAAAGAAGAAAAGGGACAGACATCTGCTTTGAAGGAGAGTGCAAGAGAAGGAATTTTTTTTTCCACACTTGCTGAAGTCCGTCCCTGGTCATTCACTGGAGAATCTTTATATTTGCCATATAGCTGTAGAATCTCATCTAATCGAAGTGTTACAGAATTTGTGAGCTTGTGTAGAAAAAGTAATACCAAGAAATAAGGCAGATGAGAATGTTATATTTAATAATAATAGTAGTAGTAAGGCAAACCGTTTTTCCTCAAGCTGTTCACTCTTCTTCGTTTGTAGTTGTAGCACCATCTGGAGGGAGAGTAGGAAGGTGAGCCTAGTATTATTTTATTTTCTGGAAGGAACTACTGTTAGTCACTATTCAGCAGCAAAAACTTCTTAATTTAAAGGCTGTTTATTTCATCTCGATACAGTGTTGGAAGTGAAGAGTAGTAGCAGAGTGGGTGGGATTTTTGTGGCAGTTTATATCTTATCTTACTGGCCTGCAGAACCAATAAAACACTAATTTGGATCCTACTAGTAAGACATTCATTGTAATTGATTAAAGAACAGATTGTTTGCCTTTATACTTTCTATAAAGAAATAACTTTCTGAGTAAATTAATTGTGTAATTAAAAGATTGTATAAAACAACTTGACAGAAGAAAACGTTGACAGGTTTTTTCGGTTATTTTTGAAAAATAAGTTTACCTAAAAGTATATCCGCTCTAAGTCCTTCTTAATCTTATTAGTAAATTTTGCTGGCAGAGTTGTATTCATCAAATCATGCACTATTATGTTCTTGAAAGAATGAAGTTAGTAATATTGAGACTTTTCACAGAGACATCTGCTCTGATTCTTAGGATTTAGTAGATTTTTGTCTTGTGATTTCTGCCTTTTTGTAGAGTTTGTCCTCTCTATTGCAAAGGCAGGCCTTCTTAAATTTTTGATCATGTTCCTGTCTCCTCTCCTCCTTTCCTGCAGCAGTCACTTTAAACCCTGGCCATAGTTTACTCAAACATTATTCCCCCTCACTCAGCGTGCTACCCCTGCAAGAAAATTAGGGCCACAAGATGGGAATTCTCTCAAACGCCCATTTCTTCCTTAATCCTAATGCCACCATAACTGCTTTTCACCTTATCTACACTTGCACCTATCCTTACTTACTCTCTTCAGTCTCAGGAGGAAATGTCCCTTTTTCTGCTCAGAGTTAATCTTTTATTCATTTATTCTTCTCATTCAAGAAATTACATTAAGAGTCTGCAGTTTCCAGGCACAGGAGAATATAGCATTAAACAAGACACACACCGTCTCTGCATCCCTTAGAAGTTTGCAGTCTTGTGGGAAAGACAGAATTAAGTGATTGAATGAGTCATTAATGAATTACAGTTGTGACATGTGCCTTAAAGAAGAAAGACAAGGAATTCTGGAGGTAACAACAGAAGAACATAGTCCTCTCTGGTGCTGTGAAGTTTAAGACAAGATTAGAAGGGTGAGGAGGAGTTAAGCCCCAAGATAAGAGGGGAATATGCCAAGAGACAGGCCAGTGGAGCTAGAGAAGAGAGAACAAAGGAGAACAATGGCCTGAGAGATAGCCACGGGGTGAGTTCACATAGGTAGATGGTAGATACAGGTAGATACAGTTCATAAAAGTAGATGATAGAAAACCCTGAAAAGATTTTTAAGCAGAGCGACATGATCAGATTTGGGCAATAAGAAGGTTGCTCTGAACTGAATTAGAGAGAGGCTGGCCTGATACAATGAGTCCAGTTAGGAACCTGTTGTCCAGGGAAGAGGCAATGGTGTCTTGAACAGACGTAATGGTGATGGTCATAGAGGTTGATGGCTTGAGAACTGGTGAAGGGTAGCAGTGGTGGCGGATTACATGTGGGGAGTGAAAGAAAAGGAGAAGTCAAGGAGGAGTTACATGATAGTACCATTTGCTGAAATGGAAAACAGTTTGGAAAAGATTGAGATACAGAGGAAAGATCAGAGTGTATGTTCACACTAGTATTTGAGATGTCTGAGACATCCAAGTGGAGATGCTCAGAAGCAGTGTTTTAAGACCTTGCTCATTTATCTGCTCTCTGTCCCTCTATAAACTCTTCCTGTTAGCCTTCCCCATCAGGTCTTTTTCATCCTTTAAAAAATAAAAAAACAAGCTATTCTCTGTTCTAGATAGAGCTCTGTGCCCTTCCTGTTGTCCTCATCCTACTTTCTTCAAAGAGCGGTCTACACTTGCTATCTACCTCCTCACTGCAACCCGTTGTGCTCTTTTAACTCCGATCTTTCCACTGATGTCACTACTGACAGTCTGATTGCCAAATTTAAACTTTCTTTCCAGTTTTCATCTTAGATATTTTTGCCTCATTTCCTATCAGCCACTTTCTCCTTGAAAGTCTCTTCTCTATTTCTTCTCAATTAGCTGCCTTCAGTGGATTCTCTTGAGGGAGGCATCCTAAATGTTTGTTTTCCCTGGGGTGTCATCCCTGGTCCACTTTTCTGCATACTTTACCTAGAGATAATCACATCTAGTCTTACGGTTTAAATTAGCATGAACTCTCCCAAACACCTTCATCCCAGACTTTCCCCTGAACTTCAAATATAGATACGTATAGCTAGCTAACTGCCTTAACTGGAACATTCCACTGGTTCCTCAGATTCAATTATTTAAAACCAAACTCAACGAATCCTGTCAAACTTCCACCCTAAATATTTCTCATCCATCTTCTCTCTCTCTCTACTATTGCTGCCCTCATTTAAGCACTCATATTCTGCCTTTGTTTAAAAAACCTATTCTAAAATAACATATCCCTCTTCATTCTTATCCCCTCTTCATATCTGTCTCATGGTAGCAACCTAAGTGATTAATGCAGATCTAATCTTAGTATTTCCTTGCAATTCCATAGCTTCTTAACATCGATGAAGTAAAAACACCCAACTTAGCATGACAGATGCAGCTTTCCCTGAAGCTGCACCTGCTCTCTACTTCCCAGGGTCATCTGTATTTACCCTTCTTCTTATACTTAAATTCCATAAATACTGAATTCTTTTATGTACTGCTCTGCTAGTGTTGTTCTCTGTGCCTCTGAACTTTGCTCTTCTTTGCCTGACTCCAGTTATCCTTCCGGTTGTTCCAGGAGGCATCTCAGCACCCCTGAAGTGGGTGAGTTGACTTTCCGCTAGCTCCCTGAACGCATTTGCATTAGAGCACATTGCAGATGATCCCCCTGAGCATCTTTACTCTCCACTAGACTCTGAGTTCCTCTGGGCAGGAATTTAATCTTATTTATCTTTGAGTTCCTAGCGCACAGTTCCTGGTGCATAGTAGATTTCTGTTAAGGTAAACTGATTAAAAGAGATGTAGAATAAAAATCCAGCATCTGCGCCTCTGTTTCCTTGCCTATAAAATGAAGTACTGGCCTTAATGTGTTCAGGTGTTTACAGCCTTAAAGTTCTAAAAGGCTGACTATAAAATAATCTGATATTAAAGAATGATAGAAATTATTAGAAATATTAGAAAAAAAAAGTAAACCGCAAGAAAGAGATCTGTGATGATGGAAATATCAGCCCTTTGCACTGACCCATGTGGTAGGTACCAACATCATGTGGCTCTTGAGCTCTGAAATGTGGCCAGTGCAACTGAGGAACTGAATTTTAAACTATATTTAATTTTAATTTAAATATAGCCACGTGTGACTGACTAGTGGCTAACTCTCATAGGTCATGACAACAGAGGTTTTTTAAAAGAGTAAATGTGGCTTGCTATAACTTTATTATAGGTCATATAATAAAACACTGTTGCCACTGCCCTCATAGTGACACAGGAAAACTTTTTTTTTTTTTTTTTAAAGATTTTATTTATTTATTTGACAGAGAGATCACAAGTAGATAGAGAGG
Organism: Meles meles; assembly: GCF_922984935.1. Lineage (NCBI taxonomy): Eukaryota > Metazoa > Chordata > Mammalia > Carnivora > Mustelidae > Meles > Meles meles. Next base: position 51,927,687 of record NC_060071.1, read on the forward strand.
CAGGCAGAGAGAGAGAGGGAAGCAGGTTCCCTGCCGAGCAGAGAGCCCGATGCGGGACTCGATCCCAAGACCCCGAGATCATGACCTGAGCCGAAGGCAGCGGCTTAACCCACTGAGCCACCCAGGCGCCCCAGACACAGGAAAACTTTTAATTCTCAGAAGACTTCCCACACATTGGTTGATGTTACAGGGTAAATATTATGATTTGTCTTTATTTTTTACTTCCTTGCCCACACATCATGAGGATTTGCTTACATTATTTTTCCTCACCTTCTTGTGATGAAATTTAACATGGTGATTCTCCCCTCTTTCTCTTCTTTTGGGGGGGGGTGTTATGTTTCTTGAAGTTTAGTTTACAAAAGTAAAAATTCACCTTTTTAATTGTACAGTTTGATGAGTTTTATAGGTGCATGGAATCCTAAACCACTGTCACAATCAAAATACAGAACATCCTTCATCCCAGAAAGTTCCCCAGTGGCCTCTGGCCATTCATCTCATCCCCTTATTCCCAGTTCCGTAACCATTGATGTGATTTCTGTCTCTGTAGTTTTTTCTTTTCTAAAATGTCAGCTATCTGAAGTCCTGAAGCATGTAGCGTTTTATGTTTGGCTCCTTTAACTTAGTAAATGCTTTTGAGGCTCGTCCGTGTAGCTTGTTCTTCTTTATTACTGAGTAGTTTTCCATTTATCTGTACCATCATTTGTTTATCCATTTATCAATTAGTGGACAGTTAGGTTGTTTCCACTTTTGCATCATCACAAGCAAAGCTGCTAAAGTATTTACATTTTGCGTATGGATATTCCAATTTCGTAGACATATGTTTTGTTTCTCTTGGGTAAAGATTTAAGACTCAGATAGGGGTCACATGAAATGTGTATGGAAAACAGATTGGCAGTTTCTTAAAAAATGTATATGTCACTTGTGCATTCTTACCAACGAAGTATGTGATTTCAAGTATTTCTCCATCCTCAATAGTGCTTGGTATTGTCAGGCTGCTTTGATTCTTGGCTGTTCTGGTCAGTGTTTAGTAGAATCTCATTGTAGTTTTAATTTGCATTTTCCTAATGACTAATGATATATCTTTATAGCTTATTTGAGGCAGTGTCTGTTCGGATCTTTTCCCCATGTCTTTTAATAGTTTGTACTTTTTGTATACTGTGAAGTCTTTGCCTAACCAAAGTCACGAACATTTTTTTTCTAGAGGTGTTGCTTTTTTAGTTCTTGGATTTAGTTATGCAAATTATTTTAAGTTAATTTGTTTATATGATGCAAGTTGAGGTTAGAGATTCATTTTCCTCATATAGATACCCAGTTGCTCCAACATTTGCTGAAAAGACTACCTTTTTTGCCATTTAATTAGCTTTCAAAGATCATTTGACCATAGATGTAGAATCTTATTTCTGGACTCTGTAATTTTCGATTGACCTGTATGTCTATTCTTAGGGCAGTGCAACAGTGTTGATTACTACAGCTTGATACTAAGTCTTGAAGTCAGGTAGAGTCTTCCAACTTTGTTTCTCAGAATTTTTTTGACTAAGTCAACAATTCTAAGCCTGATATATAAAAAGATGATACAGTATGTCAACTATACTTCAATTAAAATAAGAGATAATAGATAGCAACCAAATAGAGTTTATTCCAGGAATATTAGGTTCATACAATATGACTGAAAATCAATCAGTATAATTCACCTCAGCAAACTTAAAAAAAAAAAAAAAGAAGAAAGAAACATCATATGATCATCTCAGTAGGTGTGGAAGGAACATCTGGTTAAACTTCAATATCCATTGTGATAAAACTCTTAGCAAAGTAGAAGAGAAGAACTGTTTCAGCCTTGCCCTTGAGATATTTTATATATATATGTGTGTGTGTGTGTATACATATATATATATATATATATATATTTTTTTTAAGATTTTATTTACTTATTTGAGAGAGAGATCACAAGTAGGCAGAGAGGCAGGCAGAGAGGGGTGGGCGGGGGGGGGGGGGGGGAAGCAGGCTCTCTGCTGAGCACAGAGCCCAGGGCTAGATCCCAGGACCCTGAGACCATGACCTGAGCCACCCAGGCAGGCCTCCCTGCCCTTGAGATCTTAGCCAGCACAATAAGGCAGGGGGAGAAAAGCATACAGTTTAGAAACGCATAAATAATTACTCTCTTTATTCAAAGATGATTTCATTGTCTATGTAGAAAAATATGAAGAATCTATTAAAAAGCTACTAGAGTGCAGATGCCTGGTGGCTCAGTTAGGCATCTGCCTTTGGCTCAGGCTGTGATCCTAGAGTTCTGGGATTAAGTCCCCCAACAGGCTCCTGGCTCAGCAGGAGTCTGCTTCTCTCTCTGCCTGCTGCTCTCCTTGCTTGTGCTCTCTCTTTCTATATCTGACAAATAAATAAAATCTTTTTTTTTTTTTAAAGGCTACTGGAACTAATACATGAATTTAGCAAGTTGCAGAATACACAGTTAATTTATAAATATCCGTTGTATTTCTGTTAGCACCAAACAACTAGAAAGTGAAATTCAAAAAAAAAAAACAAACCACAAAGAATTTACTGTAACATCCAGAAATATGAAAGACTTAGGGATATGTCCCACAAAATTTGTGCAATATGTATATGATGAGAACTTCAAAACAATGCTGAGAGGAATTACAATAAAGCTTGAATAATAATGCAGAGATATATCTTGTTAATAGAGCAGAACACTTAGTATTGTTATTGGAGAGATGTCATTTCTCTCCAAATTGACCTATAGATTAAATTCAGTCCAATCAAGATCCTAGTAGGATCTTTAAAAGTATATTTACATGAAAGGATTGACTAAAATTGAGCCTATAATGGCAAAAGGAAAAGACAAAGCTTTTTTTTTTAATGGAAATTGGCAAGCTGATTCTAAAATAATTTGTGAAAATTTTGCCATCTCTGAGAGAAAGTGAATGTACAAATCATTTTAAGTAGCAGTAGCTAATAATTACTGAATATAATATTGGGTTATTTTAAAGCATTTTATGTGCTTGGGCCCCACCTTACACAGACCTCAAAGGCAGTGTGGAACAATTTCTAAAATGATTGGAGTATTGCATTTAGGCATTTCCAGTCTCACTTCAGTGTTTGAGGTTTTCGGAAGTAGCATATGCCTCAGGATTCCAGAGAAGTATATAGGTCCTTGTTATATGAGACTGACAAAGTAACATTACTAATGCCTCCACTCTTAAGAACCACAGGAGGTTTGAGCTGAAAAGGCTTAGAGATTATCTAGGATGGATTCTTATTTTGCTACAAGCAAAATTAAGGTCAGAGAGGAGGATTGACTTGTCTAAGATAGCATAGTTTATGGATAAATAAATATAAAACTCAATTATATGGGGAAAAAGCACTGAACTTTTTTCATAATTTGAAAATAAAATTAATGTATTTTCATAATTTAAAAATAGAATAGAAAAATAGAACTAATGTATTAACATATAAAATGTAATAATATATTTTATTATCTGAGCTTTGAAAAAACTTATAAATGTTAGTTGTATAGTCCATATTGATTTCTTTAAAAATAATATTGGCATGAAAAATATTGGTCATAGTTTAAAAGAAAGAAAAACTTTATCCAGTTTCTCAGAGTTTATAAAAGGAAAAGTTTCTATTAGTTGAATATGTCAGCTTACTGTAGAAATTTCCTTTATGTTATTGCAATGCAGTTTTTGTTCCATGAATGTGAAATAGGAAACTTAAAGGAAAGTTAGTCAGTCTATAGATAAATGGTTGTTTTTCTTTTGCTTATCATAAAAATTATAAACCATGTAATTATTTTTATCTTTACATTTAGTTAATTGGAAATAATTAAACAGATTATTTTTGAGTTCATTTTCTTAATGGTTACTCATTTTAAGTTCCTTGTTCTTTTTCATGTTGCATCAGTGATGTATCTTTAATAAACATGTTCTGTTTGTGTGTTTTCTCTTCAATGAATGTCAGTTAAAGAGAAATTGACCGCGGATCCAGACAGTGAAATAGCTACAACCAGCCTAAGGGTTTCTCTACTATGTCCAGTAAGTGTTAACTAATACTTGCTTTCCAAAAGATTCAACATACATTTTTCCCCTTTTATGAAATATTTCAGTATTTGCAAAATGATGTTTACTTTTGAAATATGCCCACCTTTGTCACAGTTTATGAAAAGTAGAAAGACATTATTATTATTTAGTCATAGGATTTGGAATCTAACCAAATTTTTAAGTCTGTAAAAATGTCCTGCTCTTAGTAAGCTGTGTTTAAATATTGCTTATGATCAATGATTATCTCTCAGACTCAAGTGTAAATTCTTCAGATAAGGAATGGGTATTATTTTGGTATATTTATTAAAATTGAATTTTTAAAAATAGTATCCTTTTGAATAGAAATCTAGCCATGATTTACCCACACATTCAGTTTAACCATTTTGCCAACAATGACTACATTGTAAGAATCCACTAATTAAAAACTGTTCTATTTTGCCTGAATAACTGAATTGGTTATGCAGATAAAAATAACCTAGCAATATTTTTAAACCAGAAAAAGAGGTCAAAATCAATTGTTTGTACAAAATGAATCTAAGGTCCAAAACAAACCAGATGATTAAACTTGTAGTGAATAAGTTTTCCCAAAAAACGTGTTGTTAATATTTATTTCTTAACCAGCATGGTGTTAAGTCCACCAGTTGTAGGAATGGTAACTGAATGTGGCTTTCATACAAAAATATGTGAAAAAGTAGAAGTAAATTACTTTGACATTTTAATTACCTTTTGTTCTATAATTAATCAAATTAATCATATCTAAATTGGGGAGAAAGTATAAAGAAAAAGAGGACACAGCTGTTTCCTGATTTGCCTGGATTATTCAGGCATACTGAAAGTCTTTAATATTGAAATCTTCCTAATCTAAGATGAAGATGAAGTTATTGTATTCTTAAATAATTTAAACAGAAACTATATTTTATTCATCCTACATCTTAGTCTTTTATAACTTATAGACTCTCAAACACAAGATGAAAAAATCTTTAGCTCACAAATTAGTTTATAGTACTATATTTGATGTAGCTCTTAAAAAAACTTTTTTGTTTTATAATACTGCTAAGGGAATTCCTATTTTTAATCAGGCTTTTATAAAATTATAGAAATACAATGGAGTGAATAAAATTCCCCAAATACTATCATTTTGTATATATCCTATCTTTTTTATTCCTTATAATAGCCAATCTTTTTCTTAAGAAAAATATTTTGATTCTAGCCTTTTTAATATTGTTATAAAAATTCTTTCCCAAATATATGATGCAATCAATGGCAGAACTGAAAGGAGAAATAGAAAGCAACACAATAATAGTAGAAGACTTGATACCCCACTTTCAGTTATGAATAGAATAACCAGACAGAAAGTCACTAAAGAAGCAGAGGGTTTAAACACTATAGACCAATTCACCATATATATATATAACCCCACTTTCAGTTATGAATAGAATAACCAGACAGAAAGTCACTAAAGAAGCAGAGGGCTTAAACACTATAGACCAGTTCACCATATATATATATATAAAATACTCCGTACAACAACAGCACATTTACACATTCTTCTCAAGTGCACATGGAACATTTTTCAGTCTAGACCACAAAACAAGCCTTAACAAGTTTAAGTCATACAAAGTATCTTCTTTGACCACAGTGGGATGAAACTAGAAGTCAACAGCAGAAGGAAAACAGGAAAATCCACAAATAGGTGGAAATTAAACAACAAACTCTTGAACAGACAAAGAAGTTATCACAGGAATTTAAAAATGGAGACAAGTGAAAAAAAAAACACAATACAACAAAACTTACGGGGTGCAGCAAAAGCAGTAGGAAGAGGGAAGTTTATAGCAGTTGATACTTAACATTAAAAAAGAAAGATCTCAAATCAACAACCTAAATGCCTCAAGATTCTAGAAAAAGAAAAACAAACTAAACCCAAAGTCAGCAGAAGGAAGGAAATAACAAAGATTAGCACAGAGATAAATGAAACAGAGAATAGAAAAACAATAGGAAAAAACAATGAGACCAAGAGTTAGTTTTTCAAAAAGATCAACAAGATTGACAAACCTTTAGCTAGACTAAGAAAAAAGAGGGGAGTCCAATAGCTAAAATTAGAAATGAAAGAGAAGATATTACAACTGATGAACTGATAAAACAGAAATATAAGAGATTATGAGACTACTATAAACAGTTATATGCCAACAAACTGGATAACTTAAAAGTTAAAGTATATTTAACACCAATCATTTTCAAACTCTTCCAAAGAACTGAAGAGCAGGGAATACTCTAAAACTCATTCTCTGAAACCAGCATTATCCTGATCCCCAAATCAGACAAAACCAAACAACTAAAAAAAATCACACATCATGACCAAGTGGGATTTGTAGCTGGAATATAAATAAAGATGGTTCAGCATACAAAAAGTCAATCAGTGTGGGGCGGCTGGATGTTTAAGCATCTGCTTTGGGCTCAGATCATGATCTCCAGGTCCTGGGATTGAGCCCCATGGCAAGCTCCCTGCTTACCGGGGAGTCTGCTTCTCCCTCTCCCTGTGTCCCTCCCCACTGTTCACACACACACATACTCTCTCTCAAATAAATAAAATCTTTTTTTAAAAAAATCCATGTAATAATACCACATTAACAAAATAAAGGACAAAATCCACATGATTGTCTTAGTGGATGCAGGAAAAGCATTTTGCAAAGTTCATTACTCTTTCATCATAAAAACACTCAACTCACTAGGAGTAGAAGGAAGCTTCAGCATCATAATAAAAGCCATATAGAAAAAACTGACAGTAAACATGATACTCAAGGAGACAAGAATGCTCACCCTCACCACTCCTATTCCACATAGTACTAGAAATTCTGGCCAGAGCAATTACGCAAGAAAAAGAAATAAGACATACAAATTGGAAAGGAAGTACAGTGATCTCTGTTTGTAGATGTCATGATCTTCTATGTAGAAAACCCTACAGATTCCCCCCCCACAAAAAAACAAAATAGAATTGCAGGATACAAAATCAAAATACAAATTTAGTTGTGTTTCTAAACATTAACAATGAACAATCCAGAATGGAATTTAAGGAAACAGTCCCATTTACAATAGCATCAAAAAGAATAAAATACTTGGGAATAACCTTAGCCAAGGAAACAAAAGATTTACACACTGAAAACTGTAAAACATCGCTGAAAGAATTAAAGACATAAATAAATGAAACGACATCCCAGGTTTCATGGATTGGGAGGCTTAATATTATTTAAAATATCTATACTACCCAAAGTGATTTAAAGATTCAGTGCAATCCCTATCAAAATCCCAGTGGCATTTTTTTATTTTGCAGAAATAGAGAAAAGAGTCCTAAAATTCCTGTGGAATCTCAAAGGACCCCATAGAATCAAAAGCAATATTTTAAAGAGAGCAAGTTTGAGCCCTCACATTCCCTGATTTCAAAACATACTACACAGCAACAGTAATTAAGATGGTGTGATAATGGACATAAAGATAGATAATGTAGGAACGCCTGGGTGGCTCAGTGGATTAAGCCTTTGCCTTCAGCTCAGGTCATAATCCCAGAGTCCTAGGATCAGGCCCCGCATAAGACTCTCTACTCAGTGGGGAGCCTGCTTCCCCCTCTCTCTTCTGCCTGCCCCTCTGCCTACTTGTGATCTCTCTCTCTCTCTCTCTCTGTCAAATAAACAAATAAAATCTTCAAAAAAAAAAAAAAAAAAAAGATAATGTAGACTAATGGAACAGAATGGAGAACCTAGAAACAAACTCCTGCATTTATGGACCAAGTTACCTTTCAACAAGGGTGCCAGGACTACTCAAGGGGAAAACAAGCCTCTTCAACAAATGGTGCTGAGAAAAACTAGATATCCACATGCAAAAAAGGAAGTTGGGCCCTTACTTTATACCACATGCAAAAGAGGACTCAAAATGAATTAAAGACCTAAAGTGTAAGACCTTAAACTTTTAAACTGCTAGAAGAAAATGTAGGGGGATAACTTCATTGAATTTCACAGTGATTTATTGGACTTAACACCAAAAGCATATGCACAAAAGCAAAAATGGACAAGTGGACTAGACCAAACTTAAAAACTTCTGCATGTCAAAAAAAAAAAAAAAAAAGAGAGTGAAAAGACAACCTATGGCTTAGGAGAAGATAGTTGCAAATCAGATATCTGATAAGGTATTAACAACATAAGAAACTTCTCCAACTCAACAACAATAATAAACAACCTGATTAAAACATGGGCAGAGGACTTGAGTAGACGTTTTTTCCAAAGAAGATTTACAAGTTGCCAAAAAACATGGAAGGGTGTTCTGCATTGCTAATCACTAAGGAAATGCAAATCAAAGCAGCAGGGGTTATCACTTCGGACCTGTCAAGATGGCCACTATCAAAAGAACAGAAGATGCCAAGTGTTGGTGAGGATGCAGAGACACTGGAACCCTTATTTTATATCCCACTCCCCCCCCCCCCCATTGGTGGGGATATAAAATACTGCAGCCATTGTGAAAAACAGTGTGGAAGTTTCTCTAAGAAAGTAAAAATAGGTTTACCATATGATCCAGCAATTTCTCTGTTGGGTATATATCCAAAAGAATTCAAAGCAGGATCTCAAAGAGAAAATTTGCACAGGCATGTTCATTACAACATTCATAATAGCCAAGAGATAGAAACAGCCCAGATGTATATTGAGTGATGAAAGGATAAAAGAAAACGTGGTAAATACATAACAGTGGAGTACTATGCGCCATTTAAAAAGAAGAAAATCCTGTCATACGCTACAGCACAGGATGAACCTTTAAATCATTCTAATGAGCAAATAAGCCAGTCACAAAAACATAAACACTGCAATTCCACTCATAAGAAGTGTCTAAAGCAGTCAGAATCGTAGAAACAGAAAATAAAAGGTAGTTACCAAGGACTAAGAAGAGAAGGAATTAGTGTTATGGTATGCAGTTTCAGTGTTACAAAATGAAAAAGCTTGAGAAATCTCTTACACAATAACGTGAATATACTTAACACTACTGAACCGCATGCTTAAAAATGGATAAGGTGGTAAATTTAATGTTACATGTTTTTTTTACCACAATAAAAATATACAGGCCGCAGAGTCACACAGTAAGTTTTTAAGTAACCAGATAAATGGTGTTTTTTTGTTTTTTTTTTTTTAAGAAATATTATTTGGTTTTGTGAGGATATAAGCAGAGGGAGAAGCAGGCTCCCCACCGAGCAGGGAGCTTGATGCGTGACTCAATCCCAGGACCCTGAGATGATGACCTGAGCTGAAGACAGCATAACCCAGGCCCCCACCAGATAAATGTTGTAACAGATTATGGTGTAAAGGAAGCTGACATTTTTTTAACATTTAGGAAAACAGCTCACAGACCAAATAAATGGAAGATAGGAAGAAGACAAAGATTAAAAAAAAAAAAAAAAAAAAAAGGTATCCTGCTTATTCTACCCCCTTCCCTCAAGCCCCTATTTATGTATTTTCCTCCTCCATGTGATTTCTTGCCATCCCATTCCATTATAAGATACCAGTTCAGAGACTGAGAAGTTTAGAAAAGTACAGAAGCTTCATTTTCCATAATCACAGGAGGAAGTCTTGTTTTTCTTGAATCTCCTTTTAAAAGCATTTACAGTTGTTCTAATATATGTATGTTATCATTAGATGAAGCATTTATTCATATAGATAAGCACTATAATACAAATCTTGATGTTTTTACTTCTAGAACTAGTTATGAACTTCATAGTTCAGGTGATCTTTATCAGAAAATGTTAAGCATGTTTTGCCTCTCACACCTCTTAATTTAGTGGGACATCTTTAATTTTCTTACCATATTGCCTGTTTCCTCCCTTTTTAGTTGCAACAGCCATCTGCTTTTAAAATTCAGATCATAGAAAAAAAAACTCTAAATACATATAATCCATAATTATAATACTTTTATAGATTTCTGTTTGGCTAAAGGGAAAATCCCTTTATAATTATTCTGGAATCTAGGCAATATATTTTAGGTACGTTTTTATTCTAAAAAGTAAAACTTGGTGATGACAACTCATCTATATATCAAATTTATAGAACAATAAAAGAGATTTGTTCCCTCTGAAATATGTAAATATGACGTCTGACTGTGCATTTGAATTGCCCTTGTTTTGATACACACGGCTCAAAATAAATGAGTTTCTGTTGTTTGTGTGCCATTTAGCTAAAGGCAATGAAAATAATTAAAAATGTTTTTGCTCTTTGGGAATTTTTTTAGTTCTGATTTATTAAAAATACAGCTGGAAGAGGATCACCTGGATGGCTCAGTTGGTTGAGTGTCCGACTCTTGGTTTCGGCTCAGGTCATGATCTCAGGGGCATGAGATCAAGCCCCACGTCCTTGCATGCTTCATGCTCAATGGGGAGTCTGCTTGGGATCTCCCCCCACCGCCCACCCCGCCACCCCGGCTTGTGCACTCTCTCTCTTTCTCTAAAATAAATAAGTCTTTAAAAAAAAAAAATACAGCTGGGAGAATGTTTGAGAACCTACTTTGAGAGATACTCCTCAGACTTACGAATTTCAATAAAAATGACTTGGCATTGTTAAAAGAAAAAAATTCCTTGGAAATTAATTTATGAAATATTGATAATGAAATGAAATTATTCTTGTTATTACTATTCCTTTTTATGAGGAAAAACATATTATTGACTTTTTAAGGTCCTTTTGTTATAAGCTATAAACATATCTAGATAGGGTATTTTTCTCCTGCAGCATGCTCAGTTACTAAATAGCACTGTTATATGTTACAGTAGGGTTAGTGGCATTGGAAGACTTGTTTGGGGGCTGACTTCAGAGTGTTCATTTGCAAATGATGTAAATATCCACATATCCTGAAAAGGAAAGGGGGCATGATAATGATTATAAGATGAAGATGTTGTTTAGAACTCTGCTTTTCTCCTGATACCATGTGGAGAAATCCGTTTCCATTTGTAGATAAGTATTTAGGATTTAGAGATTGTTTTTAAAATCAGAACCATGAGGAGTATTATCACATAACACTTAGTGATTCTTTGAAGCAAAGCATTTCTGTGACAGCTAATCAACGGTGCATTTGGAAGTGAACTTTTCCTTTCTTTACCCATTTATAAATGTCTTCCCTGCATCCTTCACATAGCGGTTTTCATTCAAGACTCTGGGTAAATTTGTCAGTGTGGCTGATCATAAGGTCTTGAGAGTAGCTCTCTCACCAAAAAGATGAGCTGACAAGGGAGGATTAGCAGGAGGAATGTCTGTGAGATGATTGTTTAGAGAATAACTGCTTTTCGGAGTGTAAGATCTGCGGCCTGTGGCTTGGATTCTGAAACCAGCTTTATGTCTTACCTTCGTGTGCATGGTCTTCATAAACTATCCAAAGTGGTCTACTAATTCTGCGATACGTGCACTTTGTCTACAATTACTGTATTTGTCTAGGGTTTTCCAGTCTGCGGTTACTCTACTTAGTATTTAAGCATTGGGAAAAATATCTGCTCAGTAGCAATTTGTACTTCACAGGTAAGTTAAGGTCTGCTTTAAGATATAAAAATTTAATTTGGCACCACTAAGCAGATCTTTATTTGGAAAATGTTTCTGGACTAATGCAACATGTCTTGGCTAACAGTAAATATGATTCTTATGTTATAAGAACTAGTTTGTTCTTTTTTGCCTTTTCATCAAGTGCTTATATAAATCAAACCATAAAAATTGAGAGTAGAAGAGTAGAGGGGAGTAAAGAGTTGTTTAATCTTACTTGTGGACAGAATGGAAGAACGACTGAGCTGAAATATGGGTGTGTCTCCCATTAGCTTATGAAGTGATTTGAAGCAGCTAATGTTTCTGTACTTTAATTATAATGGGTGACATGTATTGAGTACTTACTATATGTCAGACACATAACATAATTTAACATAGCATAACACATAACTAAGTTTATTTATTTATTTATAAAAATTTCATTCATTTAATTGACAGAGACAGCGAGAGAGGGAACACAAGCAGGGGGAGTGAGAGAGAGAAGCAGGCTTCCTGCCAAGCACAGAGCCCAATGTGGGGCTCAATCCCAGGACCCCAGGATTATGACCTGAGCCAAAGATAGACGCTTAACAACTGAGCGACCCAGGTGTTCCCACATAACATAATTTAACATAACATAGTACAACATAACATAATTTAAATCCCACAATCTTATGATATAGATGGTATTTTTATCCCCATTTTACAAAGCTGAAACTCAGGGAGACTAAATGAGATTGAGGATTCCCATAGTAAGTAGCGGGGCCAGGATTCAAATCTAGGTAGAAAACTCCAGAATTCATACTCTGGCCTGCCTTGTAAAGTACTTTGTGCAGCCCCCACACGCTCCGTGAGTGGTCCCTCGTAGAGCTGCTCAGTGAAGCAGAGCCAAAGCCTTCGTCCACACACATGACCATCTTTCTGCTGTATAGCACATACATTTCCAAGTGCCAGGGATAAGGAATTGAGTCTAAAATATTTCTCGTAGGAGGGGACACATACATAAGTAGTGCATAATTACGCACAGGGTGGAGCTAGGCACACACACAGAGAAGGGAGCTGTCCGATTGCTCTGTGTCTCTCCTGTCCATCTCTCTGACACTATAAGCTGGCACTGCTCTCTTCTCATCAGCTTATAGCACGGCTGGGGCCTGTTTTGTTCTTCATCACTACATCCTGTTGAAGTAAGGAGGAAACAGTGTTACTTTGGAGATAGAAAAAGAGGCCCAGAAAGGTTAAGTGCCTTTCGTAGAGGTACAGTAAATCATTGGTACCAGAACAATAATTTAGGGCCACAGGTGACAGTTAATTTCCTTGGTAGACTTCCTAGGAAATTGCACATTTCCCTGAAATTCTTCTAAGCCAAAATCCTTTTCCTCTTTCTTTCCTCATTTAACTCATATCCTTTTCAAGCCTTTATGTTTTTCAAGCTTGCAAGTATGTGGGAAATTCTAGTTAGCAGACAGTGCGGTTATTGAAAGTAGGTAACTTCTCTACTGTATGGTCATTGTTGCCTCCGGGGGGCCCCACAGTGGTGACCCAGCTGTGCTCTGTGCAGTGGCCTCCAGGGAAGGAGCTGTGATGTGACAGCTCTCAGGGCAGTGTCTGTGCCTGGGCCCAAGCCAGCAACTCAGGGACCGGATGAAGTTGGTTTCATTTTTCATAGGACAGACTCTATTTAACCTCGGCTTAAACAACATTTACAGGGCAAGAAGAGAAAGTCTCATAACATGGTGGAGATGGTAGAGGTCTACGGATGTTTGTTGAATTGTCTGTGCTAGTGCCCAGTGAGGGAAGAAGTACAGAGTGCACGCACTTGACTTCCTTCTCAGAGCTGCCATTTGGCATCCTGGGGAGTGCTTGCCCTTCGTTCCGTTTTCACATGTGAACTACCCTCATTCAGAGATCAGGTTGGGTGACTTTATATCTGTATCCTCCAGTATTTAATAAGACATTCTTTTTCCATTTCCCAAATGCCTAGTAAAGTGGTTCTAACTTTTTTGGATCAGAGACTACTCAGAATTTACTGAGGCGCCTGGGTGGCTCAGTTAGTTAAGCAAAGCATCTGCCTTCAGCTTAGGCCGCATTCCTGGGATCCTGGGATTGAGCCCTGCGTTGAACTCCCTGCTGAGCAGGAAGCCTGCTTCTCCCTCTCCCTTTGCCCCTCCCCCCTTACTCTCAAGTGAATAAATTTTTTAACATCGTGGGGGAAAAAAAAAGAATTTGGTGAGAGTGCTCTCTCTGGGGAAATGTACAAACTTGCAGAATTTTGCATATAATTTTAAGGAGTTCATGGTTCTTTCCCCACAAAAGCTGATCTGTGAGCTTTGGTGGGGGAGGAGGGAATAACCCTTTCTGTAGACTTTCCATAGTCACTGTGTTTAATATCTAAAGAAATACTCTTAACTTTTTTAATGGGTAGGTTTTATAGAAAAATGTGTTTAACGTTCTTCCATATTGATGAAAAGTAACCATAGTATGCTTTAAGTCAGAATACATACGCAATGTGTTTCAGGAGATTTTTATCAAAACCCAAGTTGAATAACAGTTGTCTCATATTTACTTTTGTCTCCCTCTTTTAAAGCTTGGTAAAATGCGGCTGACAATTCCATGCCGGGCCCTGACATGTTCTCATCTGCAGTGTTTTGATGCAACTCTCTATATTCAGATGAATGAGAAAAAACCAACCTGGGTTTGTCCTGTCTGTGATAAGAAGGCCCCTTATGAGCACCTTATCATTGATGGGTATGTCCACTTAATTGTGTTTTCTTATACTGTGACATGACCGTCTATTATTTTGATTTGTCTTCATCGGGTTTAGGATGGAAATTCTATAGGTAGTGTTTTCTGAGTAATATATTTTTAGGATTTCCCTGATTCTAGAAATCAGTTCTTTTTAAAGTAAGTAATACTGTGAGCATTTTTCCTTTCTAAGTTGACGTCCTCCTGTTTGGGGATCGCACGCTCTTTGTCTCCTGACTTTTACCATTTAAAGTACCAGTGATTCTGAGCAGGGTATGGTTATACCTGTTCCTCATATGAATCCATCTACCCCTAGTCACGCAGACCATGTCAGAGAAAGAGTGAAAGCACTGAGAAACTCTGGCTAACTTGAGCTCATCCAAATTGGGCTTTTTAGTGGAAGGTAACCTGTTTTTGCAGATGTTTCTCGTGGTTCAGTTGTGGTTCATTATACCTGTTTCCCATCATAAGGGCTGCTAAAACTGATCAGCATGCTGAATAGCAGCTTTCTTGGTTTCTCTCTTTCCTCTGAAATACTTGTCTTTGTCTTGTCTGCCTCCAGCATCACAACAATCAGGGTTTTTTGTGGTGATTTTTTTTTTAACACTCCTGTGTTTTATCTGTCCTTCTAAACATCTTGTTGGAGTGTTTCTCTAAGTGTACCCCTTATCCTCTAGCCTCCTTCTGTGTCCTTTTTGCCACCGAACAAAGATAAATTGTGGAAAGAAGGATCTTCTTGGTAGTTGCTATACTCTCCAGCAAAACACTTAAGGCAGCTTATCTACAGCATTTGAGAAAACTCAGGAGTCTAAAGTTGTACCGGTTAGAAAGGGGATACATTTAGCAATACAGTGTCACCTAGAGCTTGAAAGATGGCAGACCAATCGTGGGGAAAAAGTAAATGTGTCACTTAAATGTTTTATGTTTAATTGTTCAGAAGTGACAGTGATCACTAATAAATCTAAGTTAAGTAATATTTTACCAATGCTTTGTATTACATAGCTTTAGATTCCCCCCTCCATCAACTGGGATCGTTCTTTATTTTAAAAAGCTAATGCTCACACACACACACACACACACACGTTATCTATACACACATTTAAAGAAAAATGGAAAAACTTAGGAAAATAAAAGGGCTTTGTAGTGTATTTTCTGATTTTTGTTTTTCTAGAATTGTGATAGTACAGTATTAATATTTTTTATCATTGGTTTCATTTCAGAATTTGATACTTCCACACGTTTTTTGCAAATCTCATTTCTTAATATCAGCATGGTATTTTTCAAGGAGATGTACCTTTCAGTACCTATTTTTCTGTGTATGTATTGTTTCAATAAGATATGCTTACTGTGGACAGTTCGGACAATGCACAAGAATGTAAAGGAGAAATGATGTCCCCACTCAGAAATAACTGCTGTTCATGTACCATTCACACACAAAATTTTATTTTCACACTGTAGAATTTTATTTCCTTGGCTTCTTCCCGCTGTCTGTGACTATTTACCCTATTCTTAAAAATCTTTGAAAACCACGTTTTTTATGGTTATGTAAGGTACCTTGTATAAGGTACTGTAATGTAAGTAATATTTCTCTAAAATAGGCCTCAATTTTGAGAACAAATAATTGTCTGTTCTCCTTTCTTCTTTCTTGTTTATACTTCTTCCAAACGTAGGAGATCTGAATGTTTTTTGAACAGCAATACTTCTAGTCTGTTTTCATTTAGAATGTGATATTCAGAGGACCACATATTTTTTGTAGCTTGTTTATGGAAATCCTAAAGTACTGTACAGACTGCGATGAGATACAGTTTAAGGAGGATGGCTCTTGGGCACCTATGAGATCAAAAAAGGAAGTACAGGAAGTCTCTGCCTCTTACAATGGAGTTGATGGTGAGTTGATGGTTTTCCAGAAGGGTAGGGCAGTCTCCCTGCTGTGGTATAGCCCTGCTTTTCAGTATTAAAACACGTGTATTTCTGGGGGCACCTGGCTAGCTCAGTCAGCAGACCATGTGACACTTGATCTTGGGGTCGTGAGTTTGAGCCTCACATGGGGTGCAGAGATTACTAAAAAAATAAAATAAGCTTTTTAAAAAAGTATATATTTCTGAAAAACACAGCAGTTTATGGGTAGCTCAGTAACTCTTAACGAAATTATTGATTAAACATTCAGAAGTAGTAGAGAACTTTTAAATTCACTTTGCCAGCTTTTAAAGTTTTGGGATATTGAGATTTAAAAGCAACATTATCTAGTAAGTCATTTCTAAGGTCATGCTTTTGAAATGGTATCCTTTTAAATTTTTAAGAGATTTGGTAAAGATTAATGAACATTTCTTCTTCATTTATGTTATTTTTCTGGGTTTTAGTATGTTTTTGCTAGAAGGAAACTATGACTTTTAAAAAATGTTATGATACATTTCTTAAGTATCCTGGGTATATATGTAATATATAGTATTTACCCTCAAGCTGCTTTTATTCTGAAATAGACATACGTTTTGATTATTTGCCCTAATTCAGAATTGTCTTTCAAAAAAACAAAATGAAACAAAAAAAACCCCTTTAACAACCAGTAATAAATAGTATCTTTAAACTTAGGGGACCAGAGCTACTACTCTCTGACCCCAGCAATATTTTAAGTCTAAATTATAATTGATCAACTAATCCATAAGGGCACACTGAAGAAAAAAAGAGAGGTGTCATAGGTCTTTTTTTGCCTTGTGTTTTGATCATTCCCACACAGGATGCTTGAGCTCCACATTGGAGCATCAGGTGGCTTCTCACCACCAGTCCTCAAATAAAAATAAGAAAGTAGAGGTGATTGACTTAACCATAGATAGTTCATCTGATGAAGAGGAGGAGGAGCCATCTGCCAAGAGGACCTGTCCTTCCCTGTCTCCCACATCACCACTAAATAATAAAGGGTAAGTGCTGAGACCTTGAAAAGTCATTGTGAAAGTTAATTTGCAAATACTATTTAAAAGATCTGCCAAAGAAAATGATTATCCATGATTGTAAAACTTAACTTGGTAGTCAAAGAATAGGTTGTATTTTCCCCAGGTGTGTGATAATCTTAAGGGGCTGGGATAGTGCATTCAAGGAGTCCCTTGGATACAGTATTTACCATACCGAAAGGTATTCTAGTGCAGTGGTTCTCAAACTTTGGTTTACAGCAGAATCGCCCAGAGAGCTCATTAAAACACACATTGCTGGGGCGCCTGGGTGGCTCGGTGGGTTGAGCCGCTGCCTTCGGCTCAGGTCATGATCTCAGGGTCCTGGGATCGAGCCCCGCGTCGGGCTCTCTGCTCCGCGGGGAGCCTGCTTCCTCCTCTCTCTCTGCCTGCCTCTCTGCCTACTTGTGATCTCTCTCTCTGTCAAATAAATAAATAAAATCTTTAAAAAAAAAAAAAATTGTTAAAAAACACACATTGCTCCCCTATTCCCCCATGTCTGATTCAGGAGTAGAGACTGAGAAAACTTGTCTCTCTGATCAGTTCTTAGGTGATCTTAATGCTGCTCATAGGATTTAAAACATTTACTCAGGCTGGAAATTATGCTATAAGATTAATCCTGAGTTGAATCTTTGAAGTAGAAAACTGAGGAAGACCAGAGGAATGCTTTAAGCCGGCCTCAGAGTGTGTGGGGTTTGCAGTGAAAGAAGTCAGACCCTGAAGTTGCAGGGCACAATGTCTTCTGTTTTGCAAACTCATGTCCCATATTTGCCATTAGTCTCATATCAGTAATAGTGTACTTTGGTTATGCTTCAGTTCAGTTTAGCAAACACTGTTACCTACTTTAGGTAAAACACCCTGTGCTTAACATGGGTGATAATAACAATAATAATAATAATAATAATAATAAGTATAGTCCTAACCTTAAAGGTTTAACATTTTGTGGAGGATAGTAACACACATAACTAGTTCTAGCTGTGCTCTTAAATAGACTCAGCCTCATGAGACACAGTAGGGATTCTCAGCAAAAAGTCTTCATGTTTTGCTGAGGCACAGTTGTGGCACACTAAAGGTGAATCTAGAAAGAGGTGTGCCCTTTTTTAGTTATGTGTCAGGAGAATGACGTAGCCTGTTGGAACTGAAAAGGAGCTATTCAAAAAATCTCCTTCCAACAAACAGTATGCCTGAAGAAGGAATGTTAAGTGGGAGAAGGCCTGCTGTAAGGTTGCAAGGTTCAAGGGGGGAAGTTAACAGCAGACCAAGAGCAGGCATTTCCATGTTCGGAGTGAAATAATTTTCAGGTTTGAGACTGTTGAAAAAAAAAGATCTTCCATATGAGAATATTTGTAATTACTTGAAAGGTAAAGTTGAAACAGTAAGAACAAAGTAGTGATAAACGTATCTGACTCGTTAAAAACTTTGACTGTTTCAGGAATCTTCAACCTGTTACACAGGTTGGTATTTTCACTCTAGAGGAACATCAGACAGCAGTAAAGACATTAATAGCAGTATCATTATTCTAAAGAAAAAAAAAAAAACGAATTCACTAATTCTACTTTAAGTCTTACTTCATGAAGATTTACCTCTGATGAAAGCCTACCCTGATGGCTGCTATCCAACAAGCCTGACCTTGTTACTGCCCCGACTTATTTTATAAATCTGATTGAGAAAAGCGAAAAGTCCTATGGCCAGAAGCTGGTATAGTTAGAACAGATATCGATAGACTCTTGATTCCAAGATATTTTATATATCAAAGCATACTGTGACCAAGTACTTATTATATTATTTCTTTAAATACCACAATTTGGCGACATGAAAAGATATTTCATAAATCTGGGTGTATAAATACCTTGTAGATTAAATGCGCCATTGTGTGTAAGTTAGTTCTACTCCTTAAAGTATTTTAGTAGTCATACGTATATGTGACCTGTGTGGTAGTTTTGCTCTCTTGACTATACATTTTTCCTTAAGAGAAACTTTTTTGAGTGTTTAGAAATCTAATGTTTCAATTCTTCAGGTATTTGCTTTGCTCTTTTTCCAAAAATAGTTTTGTTTATTATGTTTAGAAAATTATATTAGATGCATTAACTACTTCCTGAGCTTCCCAGTGAACAAGTAAACCCAGATACAATATTTACAAATGTCAGACCTTTCTCTGTTCTCAGATAAAAACAGGCAGCCTTGGGGCGCCTGGGTGGCTCGGTCGTTAAGCCTCTGTGTCCGGCTCAGGTCATGATCCCAGGTTCCTGGGATCGAGCCCTGCATCGGGCTCTCTGCTCCTTGGGCGGCCAGCTTGTCCCTTTCCCACTCCCCCTACTTCAGTTCCCTCTCACCGTGTCTCTCTCTGTCAGATAAATAAATAAAATCTTAAAATACACACACAGAGACACACACACACACACAGCCTGAAAGTTTATGGCATTTTTAGAAGGATACCGCCATATTCAACACTAGTGGCCATTTTACAGTAATGACTAGCCAATAAATAAAAACCTAAATTACCCTGAGCATATTGTATTTGTTACTGTGCAGTGTAAAAGTGGAAATGCTTTTTCAGAATATTATCACAAAATTGAAAAGAAAGTTGCCAGCCAGGAATTGGAGGCAAACATTAGTAAATGTAAAACATTTTGTTGTCTTTAGCCACCAAGTGTTTAGTATTCATCCAGAAGTGGGTTTTTTTGCTGTTTGGTATACCAAGATGTTTTCAAAGGCTGGCATTTCATCTGCTTTCTTCTCTCTCGTAATCCCTTAGGCATTGTCAGAGGAGACGGCTAATGGAAAATAGTGCTTTTTATAGATGTAAGAGGTTTAATTAAGTTTCCATTAGACAAAACTTTTTTTTTAATTTTTTTAAATTTTTTTATTTGAGAGAGACAGAGTGAGAGAGGGAGAGAGAGAGAGCATGAGAGGAGAGATGTCAGCAGGAGAAGCAGACTCCCTGCTGAGCAGGGAGCCCTGCGGGACTCGATCCCGGGACTCCAGGATCATGACCTGAGCCGAAGGCAGTTGCTTAACCAGCTGAGCCACCCAGGCACCCTAGACAAAACATTTTTATGAGGTAGATGAGAGTATATTTTATGCTTCATATTCCATTCATGAAAATATGGTAGATGGTCATAATTAGAACTCTGTTCCTAGACATCCAGCCTTGGCCTCTTTTGAAATATTCTGATCTTGCACTGCACCACTGAAATTGCGTCTCCACACCCAAGTACTTTTTATGTAGTTTTTGCAAGAAAAAAGCAGCCTTTCTTTTCTCTTTATTTTCCAAAACATACATGCCTATTAGCCTCTTCTGTGGTTGGGATAGGACATAACCCTTATATTCACACTCAGGGCTGTTAGAATTCTTTTTCTTTACAAAATTATTTCAAGTCTTCCTTTCCTTTTTCATTTCTTTCTCGCTTTTTACTTAATTTTTTTGTGGGGGAAAAAAAAAAGATTCAGGGACGCCTGGGTAGCTCAGTCAGTTAAGCATCTGACTCATGGTTTTGACTCAGGTCATGCTGTTGTGATCATGAGATCAAGCCCCTGTCTGGCTCCACACTCAGCATGGAATCTGCTTGGGATTCTCTCGCCCTGTGCCCCTCCCCCATGCTCACTTGCTCACACACACACTCTTTTCTCTCTGGAATAAATAGTAAATGTTAAAAAAAAAAAAAAGAATTTAACTTCTCAGCTACTGAAACATTTCATGCTATTCTCCCAGAATCCCTTTTTTTTTGGTCATTCCCCACCCCCTACACACACAGTTCTGTTCTCCCTTTAAAACCTCTCCACCACCTGTTCATTTTGGAGTATCTCTTCATTCCTTCAGCCGGCCTTGTATGCAAACAGTGTGCTGATGAGTGTGCGGGGCATTAGGGATACCAGGATAAACAGTTCCTTGTCTCTATTCCATAAAGCTTACAAGTCTGGGGGCCAGCTGTTAAATCCACTGCTCAGATTGCTACCATTTCCCAGGCTTGTCTATACATGTTTTCTTTGCGAGGACATACCTATACTTTTTACCAGACAGCACTCAGTGCTTATTTTTAAAACGTTTCAGAATCGGGGCACCTGCGTGGTGCAGTCGTTAAGCCTCTGCCTTTGGCTCAGGTCATGATCCCAGGGTCCTGGGATCAAGCCCAGCATCGCTCTCTGCTCAGCGTAAAGCCTGCTTCTCCCTTTCTAACTCCCCCTGCTTATGTCTCTCTCCCTGTCAAATAAATTTAAAACAAAAAACACCTTAAAAAAATAAATAAAAGGTTTCAGGATCTCAGCTGCCATAGATATCTTCTGCTAATCTCTCACTGGAGGGCCTCAGCCGTGCATTCCGAAAGTGTAGATGAAGCAGCATGTGATCATGAATGTCGGACATAGCGTTGCACCCATCTATTTCCCCCTGTAGCCCCTGCAAACGGCTGCTGTATATGCAGATTACTTCCTAGTCATTGTGATAATCTAAATTATATATTGCTTTGGTTTTTTTTTTTATTTCCAGCACAAAAGGTATGATTCGTTTTGTGAGATGCAGTCCCTTTGTTAAACCTAAAAGTTCAACTAACTCATGAAAATTATGCAAACCTTTCCTTCTTCTAGCATATTAAGTCTTCCACATCAAGCATCTCCAGTGTCCCGCACCCCAAGCCTCCCTGCTGTAGACACAAGCTACATTAATACATCCCTCATCCAAGACTACAGGCATCCTTTCCACATGACACCCATGCCTTATGACCTACAAGGTGAGTCACCAGTTCTTCTCTGTTGTCACACAGCATTATGAATACCTTTTATCTCCATAGTTTTCCTCCGGGTGAGTCTAAAGAAGGATGGAAAGATTGATAAAACGGGGGCTTGGGCTTAAGGAACTGGGGGAAATGCATACTGTGATCTTAAATAAATAGAGGCCTAGTTTCTTGTTTGTACCTTTATCAGTAGCTAGTGCTTTACTGTCAGTAGTGAAAATTGTGTGATGATCTTTAGGTTTTGTGAGCTTCAGAATAGTCTGCAGGTTGTTTTGGGGTCAGTTTCTTTATATTGCTTTGAATTTTGGTATTTATGAAAATTATTCATTGTTCCCTCCCTGGATCCAGTTATAATGCAACAGGCATGTGGGTAACTCTGTTGTATTATCTTTAAAATAGTGCTGAATTGAGACATTGACAGTTTTAACTTTTGTTCCAATGAACCTGATTCTTCCTTTTAAAAGTAGTTTGAAATGTCAGTGTACTCATTGCACAATGTATTTTGAGTTGATAATAACCATTTACATTATCACAAAATTATTCTCTTATATCTTTGTAATTTAATAATTTATATATCTAGGAAGATTTTTATTTCAAAAAGCTATATATGCCCATTGTAGAAAATTTAATACAAAAAATGTAAACTGGGAGTTGTCCTTCGCTCCGCGCGCGCCTCCCACCCCCGCAGAAGAATCCGGTGCAAAGATTCCCGGAAGCTGAGTTAGTTGAGTAGGTTCTTAGTGATTGTTAGGAATGCCCTGTTTGAGCTCTGTCCAATAGCACTTTCCTTGGGGAGGGAGATGTTATAATTGATAGTGACCGTTAGCCCCATATGGTTATTGGGCATTTGAAACATAGACTACTGTGTTTAAAGAACTGAGTTTTCCATTTTATTTTGTCTTCATAAATGTAGATACCCACATCATGTGGCTAAGGGCAGCCCTGTTCCTCACTTAGGTTACTGCCCTTCTCACTGTCAGGAACCATGGTGCTATCCGTTTTGCAGGTCCTCATGTTATCTGTTCCAGTGTAGATAGTGGATGGATCCCCAAAGTATTTGTGTTGTCATATTTTTCACTACACCTGCTTGTTGTCCTTTCCCCCAAGTTGAGATCTCATAATAAAGCATTTTATTCACATGGGTTTTCATGTTCTTCATTACGTTACGCATTGAGTGATATGGACAAGAGTGGGAATTAAAGAAGGGGCAGCCAGGAATCAGTGCTGGCCCTTCTGTGATGCACCACTCCAGCAGAGAGGTATCCCCCCACCCCACCCCCGCAAATCTGTTTTCCTCCCTCCTGCCGCGGGAGGGTGTCTGGGTTAGAATCCAGTAAGATAGTGGTGAGTGGGCAAACTTAAGAAAGAAAATCTGTGCTCCAGGTTGCTGAAATTTTTCTATGTAAAACTTGTCTCACCCACAAAATGAAGCCAAAAATAATGACCTACCTCGTAGGTGCTTGTGAGGAGTAAATTCGAGTAGTTTGAAATGTTACTTGAGAGGAGTCGATGAGAACATTTGGTGAAAAGTGCTCCGTCAGTTTAAGGGATCAGTGTTGGATCCAGCAGGGCAGCTGTGGCCCAGATCGCACAAGGAGGGCACGTCATGACTAGAGCTTGGACTTCAGCCTCGGTAATCTAGAGATGAGAGAGATGTACAACATTCAGCTCCACTCTTCTTGTTTAACTTCTAAATGACTTTAGAATTAGCATTTTAAGATTTTTGTTTATTTCTGGAGTATTGGGGGCACTAGGGAGGGTTTTTTCTTTTGTTTTTCAAAACTAAAACAATTTTTTTTCTCCTCACAGGATTAGATTTCTTTCCTTTCTTATCAGGAGACAATCAGGTATGTTCTATGAAAAAAATGCTGTTGTTTTAATTGCACATTGGAATATTTATAAGTATAATATGTAGCTGAGAAAGAAGATAAATTTCTTGGGAAGTTCAGAGTAGCCCTACTTATTATTGTTAAGGTTTTATGAATTTAAATAAAAATACCCTTGTTTCTACTGTGTCTGAGTATATAGTAGGAACAGTATCTATTTGTTGGTTCCCCAGTACTTTTTTAATAAAGAAACAGGGCAGTAAATCAACTGGTAAATTCTTGGCCAAATATCTCCATAAGAGAAAGAGGGTCGACTGTCTTCTTTCCTGCTCCTTCTGAGCGTATGCCTCTTTGGAAATAGAATTTTGAGAATTGTTTGTATTACATTAAAACAACAACAACAACAAAATACCAATTTTATTTTGGTATTCCCCCCGCCCCAGTTTAAAATATAGAAATGTCTCTCAAGTTCAAGGATGTGATCATTATATAAGGACATCTGATTCTGCAAAATGTTTTATTAGGTATTTCAGACATAGCAGATACGCAATATATATTAAATTTAGGACTCTGGGGATGCATGGGTGGCTCAGTGGGTTAAGCATCTGCCTTCAGCTCAGGTCATGATCTCAGGGTCCTGGGATCGAACTCCGCTTGGGGAGCCTGCTTCTCCCTCTCCCTCTGCCTGCCACTCCCCCGTTTGTACTCTCACACTCTCTCTGTCAAATAAATTTTTTTTTAAATCTTTTTAAATTTAGGACTCTGTTCTGCCAAGAAGAAAGTTTATGAATTAGAACTGATGGGTTTTGTGTCTTCTGTTCCCCGCCCCCCAGCATTATAACACGTCCCTCCTGGCTGCCGCCGCCGCAGCAGTGTCAGATGATCAAGACCTCTTACACTCGTCTCGGTTTTTCCCGTATACCTCCTCGCAGATGTTTCTTGATCAGTTAAGTGCAGGAGGCAGTACTTCTCTGCCAACCACCAATGGAAGCAGTAGTGGCAGTAACAGCAGCCTCGTGTCCTCCAACAGCCTGCGGGAGAGCCATAGCCACACCGTTGCAAACAGGAGCAGCACGGACACAGCCTCCATCTTTGGCATCATACCAGACATTATTTCATTGGACTGATTCCCTTGCCCCTGCTGCTCCCGCCCCCACCCCAGATTAAATGAACTTGGCAGAAAGAAGAGAACTTTGTGCTATGTTTTACCTTATTCTGTTTAGAAAAGTACACAAGCGTGTTTTTTTCCTTTTTTTAGGGAAAAAATTAAAAGAAATGTACAGAGAACAAAACTATATTTTCAGTTTTACTTTTGTATATAAATCTAAGACTGCCTGTCTGATAAAACACTTGTAAAAAACAAAAAACAAAAAACAAAAAAACAAAAAAAAGGAAAGAAAAGAAAAGAAAAAAAGAAAAAAAAATAGTACCCACAAACCACCTTCAGTTCATTTTTTTTCTGGATTCTGAAGATTTTTTTCCATCATTTGTCCTATGGTTTTGGTTTTATTTTACTTCAATGGCATTATTTTATTTGCAATAACAGAAAAGGAATTGCATGTATGAAGTTTTAAATTGTGGGCTTTTCTTTGTTGTGGGGAGGGAGCTGGGGGGATAGTTTTCATTTCCATTTTCTAAAAAGGACAGACTTGGATTCTGTTTGTGTGTGTGCATATTTTATCCAGCCTTAAGTTATAAATCTCATCTGTCCCACTGCATTCCCTGTGTATTTTCAGGACCTAGCTCGTGGGGGTGTGTGTTCAGTGTGTGTGTCTGTGTATATTTTTCTGTTGTTACTGTCCCTTCTCCTCCCAAGTTTGCATTCAGTTGATAAATCAGTTGCCTGCTTCTTTCAAAGTGCTTTGAAGGTCTTGAACTCATATATGAGCATCTTTATTGATATCCCAAGTGCATGTTCTCCATCACATATTCTCTCTTATTTGCTAGATACCCCCTGGGAATATGTTTTAGAGATTTGGAGTAAAGCTGTCTGGGTAAGGAGTAGGCTTGGCAGACCTGTGAATAATATATTTTAGTCTCGTTCTTTCTTCTAAATTTGGATTGCCAGTATTATGTATTTAAACCAAGTCTGTGAACACCTGCCTTTTGGCCACAGGGTAACAAGTTTTCATGTAAGATCTTCATGCCAAAGTAGGAAGTAAAAATAGCTTAGAAAGTCGTGTTGGGTGTCTTGTGCAGCTGACAGAGGTAAGGTTACATCACCTCGAAAAAGAAAGAAAGACAGTCAGTTATCCTAGAAGTAAATTCTCTTTGGAAAATACAGTGCACCACACATGTCAGTCTAGAAATCCACTATCTGATAAACAGTTGAAATGCAAAATAGGCTTGATCCTTGGTCATTTTTACTCTCTGGATCTGAGTGTACTTCTTTTCTTAGCCTAGCTATCTTGTTTGTTTTATTTTTTCTTCACCTTTTAAAGAAAAGCATGACATAGGAAGTTAGTTCGTTCTTTCTTTCTTTCTTTCTTTCTTTCTTTCTTTCTTTCGAATTCATGGATCAATCTGATCTATTTTATTAATAATGGAACATGTAAATATAGTGAGAACTGTTTTTCAGGAGATGAGTGTGGGTTGGAGGGAAGGAAGGTGGTTCTACCTGTGTCCCCAAATCCTCATTAGAGAAGGTGTGATGTTCTTCAGAGAGCACCTGAAGGTGTGGAAAGTATCTTCTAGCTGATGGAGAGGTTTAGCTGGTTTAACAGAAAAGATACAAAAAAGGAAGGGGCTTAACAATTACCAGTTTCCTAGGCTGGATCTTTCTATCACAACTGTTCAGGTTCTCAAGAGTTGATGAGGGACCACCTTTGTGTATAAAAGTGTTTCAACCCTGCAGTGGTAACAAAGTGACCTACTTTTTCCAGGTAGAATTCAAGATGGCTGTATCTTCAGTTGTATGATAAAATTAACGGTTCACATGACTGTGTGGCATCTAAAAATAATACCTGTTTTTACAGCATCTCTCTGCCACTAAATTGTTGACTTGAATTTTGAAAAACAAGTTGGTGTTGATATGTATATGTGTGTGTGTATATATGTATTTATAGACAAGTGTGAGTGACACGTGAGTTATATAGTCTTCCCCTACGCATGTGTATTCCACACATACATGGCTGAGTTGTAGTCACTAAACAATCTGCAATAAAAAACAAAAGATTCATTGTCAGTGAAAACAGGAATTAGTTAAGTTTTTTAATGAATATGCTATTATGGTGAGCAAACTCTTTAAGAACTCGCATCGCTGTATTAACTTAGGCTAATACTTAATGGTACCATAATTTGTGTCTAAATTCAGATTGGGTTAGAAATCACTCAAGTTGTGGGGTGTTGCTTCTTATTTCACACTGTAATAGGAAACATTTCTGTTAATTCAGCTACCTAAAATGAATAGTTTTCTGTATTCTTTTTGTTTGTTTGTTTTTCTGTCGTTGTTAGTGGTCTCAAAATTCTGATCAATAACTTTGTGTATGATGCTGAATTCCAGACTCTGAATGATCCAGTTGAAAACCCATCCCTCTCCTTTCTTCAGCCCAGTTTTGGGGATGGTGAGTTTCCCTCAGTGCCCTGCAGTATATCGACCTAAGGGAAGAACAGGTAATAGGGAGAAAGAAATGTCTGTCTGATGGCTTTGGTCATGTCTCCACAAGAGAAACGAACTATTTGATTGTCTTGATGTTCATTCCACTCTAAGGAGTTTGTTTCTTTGGAAAGTTGTTAACTTTCCCAAGCGTTGCATGAGTGGTAGCTATCACTCTGTTGGTCTCGTGGTTGATACTGGTCAATCAGACTGTCATGATCTGTACTAGTTACTGGTAGAGTCATGCAGTGCACTGTTCTCTTCTAAGTTAAAAGAAGTGCATGGTCATTTCGTCTGTTTTTTCCTTAGCCTGCCCTCACTCCCCGACCCACACCAACACTGACATGCTGTTTGTGGACAAATAGCAACTCTTAGAGTATTTCGGCAAGTTGCCACCATCCCCTTGCCTTGGTCATTCGTGATAGGTGTGCATACGATTGTGTTTCTGTATAGTACTCTGTGTGTGTGTGTGTGTGTGTGTGTACATGCACACATCTTTGATAAAGTAGCTGTTTGACTTAGCAGGGTTGAAGTGGCTTTTAATTATTTTGTGGGCATTATTGGACAGATCTTTTTAAAACAATCTGAACCTTAACCATACCACACTTGGTTGACTAATTTATTTTGAGCATTAAAATTTTTCTTCTGTTAATTGAGATGTTACCACATTTCTGTATCATTACTGACTTAAGAAAGATTGCACTTAATCTTCTGATAAATGTGATTTCCTGGCAGATTTTCCGTAGAGACAAATGTCTGAAACTGAATGAAAATATATCCCAATTTTAAATGGGCTAATTGTGGAAAGAACATTTTTAAACAATTCCAAGTTTAAATACATAAGACGCTTCAAGATCTTCAGGACTTTAAAGCACATTTAAAATTATTTTAGTAAGGATTTTGTTTTATCAATACATGTTGAATTGTTTTTTAATTAAAAAAAAACACAAAGCTTAGATTTCAGAAAGAGGGAGGGAGAATAGCTGGTGGTCCCAGAGTGTGCTGCTGTTAATTGTTTAATTAACAAAGGGGAAATGTATATAAACAGATAGAAAAGTTACCATAAATTCCATGAACTTAAATCTGTGATTCATTGCCTTAAAACTTTCTCTCTTAGAAATTTCCATACCGCATGCCAAACCAGTAAAATGGCTTTTAAAAATGTATAGTAGACCAATGTCAGTTTGTATAAAAGTACCAAGTGAAAATATTTATTACATGCATTGGAAAAAAAATTGTTTACCTATTGAATGTTACCTGTTTATGTAGAGCTCTTTAGATGTAATAAAAGAAAAGCCTTCAGTTAATTTGTCTTCTGTAAAATATACTGTGGGTATTCAAGGGACAATCCCTGTGAGAAAAATGATAACGCTTTGTGCTTCCAAAGCACCTTTCATCCAGAGATTTCAAAGCATGGCAATTAACTAATTCTCTCGCAACATGCTTTGAGGTAAGTAATGCATATACAGCCATCGTTCCCCTTTCTTACTGAAATATGGCAAGCTTTGTACTGAACCATAGCATCTGTTTAGTTTTAAATCTGTTTAGTAATCTGCAGTGTGAGTGCTAAGAGCAGTGTGGCCTTTTTTGTAAACAACTCTAGGTGCTAAGTAAACCAACTGGAATTTCAGGAATGAACAAGAAACCTGGGCTTACGGTAGTGTAAAAAGCCTTTCCTGGGGTAGAGGTTTACATCAGGACGTGTCGCAGGATCTTAGAATCCTAGCCACCACGTACCCTTAATTGGGAGCACTGAGTCAGGGGAGATTGCCTCAGGTGCTGACGGCCGCTGCACGCCACTTAGGTGCTTTGGGCAAGCTGTGCTTCGGATTCCTATTTGGCAACTCAGATTAATAAAACTTGCTTTAAAACCATCCTGGGACCATTCAGTGACAGAGACATTTTAAAAAAGCCTTGAGGGTAAGTACCCTTGTTTATTCTGGCCCAGGACTTCCTTTTCCTGTCCCTCCAACTCCTGGGTATCCCTGTCTCGTCCGTGGTGTTCAGCTCGCTGTGCAGGACTTGCTTCATAACGTCCATGATGAGTCAGAAAGAGATGTGGGGGCAGGCCCCTTAAGCCTTCCCTGAAAGGGAAATGCAGCGTTTCTCGATGGGGAGCCCGAGGAGCCTTCGACTTAATGTAAGTTTAAGCACCAGTGTGTGCCCTGCCCCCACTTCGGCCTCTAGAAGAGTCCTGGGAGTAGCCCTAACAATTATGTACTTCTCTGCATGTATTCTTGAAAGAAGGCCATCCAAGAGTATAAGCCTCAGACCGCACAAAACCTGGATGTGCCCTTGCACCGTGTGAACCTGGGCTTTCCCAGCCAGACGGTCACGACCTCACCTGCCTGGTGTCTGAGCCACTTGCTGCCTGCCTCCTACAGGACCTTTCTATAGCTCCTAGGAATTCCTGCTCGCTCCGACTGGCAGTTAACACTGCTAGGAAAATGAAAGTCTCTCCTTTCTGAGGACCCTGGTTACATCTGAAAGCTAGAGCATCGTGAGATAATTGGCAGATTATCTGATCTGCGCGGATCTGTCCCCTGCAGTTTCCCTGGCACTTAGCCCTTAGATTTGTGTTTTGTGTAACCTCCCAAAAGGCATCCTCCCTCTTCATTTGGTTTTCTTTTTCTTGAGCCACTAAGGCACCAGTAAACAAAGCCACAGCCTAGAGAGCCCAATTTTGAGACATATAAGGATGAAGATCTCTGTACTTAGAGCTCTGGCCTCTGCCTGCTCTGCCTGGTGTGGGACTCCAGCCCTTTTTAGGGCTGTGCTGACAGTACCAACAGGATCCACAAATGTATGAGCACACAAGCAGTGCCAGCCTGGCCCCTCCTGGTTACAAACCTCACTGAAAACCCTGCTGGGGCTGGAAGAGGTCCCAGCGGGGCTCTTGCTGTATCCTGGCTATGGCCTGTTCCATCCCTTTATCACTTTCCATCTCTGATCAATTTGGCCCATCATCCTAGTGCCATGACCCTCTCTGATAAGAGGAGAGCTCAAAACGGACGGGAGCTCCTCTAGCTCCGCAAGGCTCTCATGAAGGCAGCATGTCACATCTGGTGACCTGTGGTGTAGGCTGCAAAGTCCCATCGCCCTCCCTGCCGTCTAGCTGATGCCTCTTGTTGTAATGTGACTGTGTTCGCTCTGTATCTGTGTTTATGAATGAATATCCTGAACCATGTCACTGTGTGTCGCTCTGGGAATAAGGATGTGTAAGGTGGCCCCATGGTGCTGCCAGAAATGTTAACCATACTTGTTCGTTCGTTTGTTGTAGCTCTTTGCTTGATGCTAGTTCTCTGCTCAGCACTGGCTTTACCTTGGAAATGTGGAAGATGATTCCAGCACCAAAAACAGACACCCTCAGTAGGCTCCATGAGGTAAGAAGTCGGAGTCCACCTTGAGTTTAGGGATCCGACTGAGATTTTAAGGGGTGAAATGACTTACCCAGAGTCACACAGCTGCGACGTGGCAGAGTCAGAACTGGAACCCAGGCCCAACAACAAACCAAAGACTCTCTTGATGCCGTAAAAGGCTGAACTAATGGCACTTGTTAAAATCAATACAAATCTTTTATTAAAGACTGCTAATGCCAGGCCGAAACCATTTCATGTCATTGCTGAGTTTCCCCCGCCCCGCCACCGCTGCAGTCGGCTCATCCCATCTTGCTGCAGCATTTACCAGCCCCCCAGGGTAAAAGAGCCTTCTCTTTTTAAAAACTTCGCAGTCTGAGTTTTCAGGCCTGGGGGAGGCTCTCTTGCAATTCTCTTCATTCAGTAGTCCCACACAGGAATGGTGAGCTTGTGGATAAATTCATCGTACTTCACTTTGCCATTTGGTTCGATATTTGCTTCCTTGAAAAGATCATCCACTGCAATAAATCACATTAATTTTTTAGTTTGGCTATAGTGTTACATTATAGGACATCGAATTAGTTATTGGGGGTTGAAGCTCCCCAAAGGTCTTTCCTGGTGTCCAGTGGACTGTTCCTGAAGACCAGGAAATTAACCAGTGAACAGGACGACTCACCCCTATCCCTGAAGACACAGATTCAGTTTTGAGTGAATCAGGCTTTCTGCAGGGGCCCAGGTAGAGGGCAGGGATGTGCTAGTGATGAGTCCGTCACTGAAGCCACCTGGTGCTTGCTTGCTTCTATGTCCTTTTTTTTTTTTTAATGAAAATATCTGAACCCTGCGCCTGTATTTCCAGAAACATTTGGTATGGATGTTACCCTCTATAACCCACTCCCTCAGTCTCCCGGCAGAACAGCCCCATCCTGGGCCACCCTGGCCGTAGCTTTGGCCTGCCCCCAGCCTGCCTGCCTTCCCTTCCTGCCCCACCCCAAGTGGGGACTTGGTGACAAGTGGTGTCTGCCACCATCACCTCTTTTTTAAAACGTGTGTGTTTAGGGGGTGTGTAGTGGGAGAGAAGATAAATTCAACTGTGTCTAAAGCTCAAAGTGTACAAAAGTGTCATTGTTCTCTGACATTGCTCAAAAAAAAAATCATTTACTTCTTCTGGTTCTGGATTCTTGGGACAAAATACTAGCTTGTCCCAGATATTGGCAAGAAAGGTCATTTTCAACCTCCATTTCTTCACAGTGGCCTCTTGAGCCAACCTACTTTTGGCTCTTTGGGCCCATCCTCATCCCCTTGCAAAAACTGTTTAACTGCCCTGTGTCAGCTTCCCTGGCGCTAGACGTCCCTGAGATATAATTCTGGGCAATTGGAAAATCTCCTGTGATTCTCTTCTTAACCATCCATCCTCCTCTAAAATGTAATTACTATGCTCAGTGCCTAAGCTGATGGTAGTTCTCAGTATTTTTAGAATGTTGAGACTGTAATTTATCCTACTTCATGGAGAAGCTTCTACCCATCAGCCATTGGGGTCAACCGTTTCCAGTGGACAGTCCAGTGGCAGCTGCCACTCAAGCATACAGGCCCCTCCTGTCCCCAAGA
This sequence comes from Meles meles, assembly GCF_922984935.1. Taxonomy (NCBI): domain Eukaryota; kingdom Metazoa; phylum Chordata; class Mammalia; order Carnivora; family Mustelidae; genus Meles; species Meles meles. The sequence goes on from NC_060071.1 coordinate 51,960,064, forward strand.
GGGGCTGCACTCCTCAGCTGAGCGCTGACCACACCTTCTGGGTTCATTTGGACCCCACAAAGGCCCAGGGGGCTGAAATCAGCCTGTTCCAGGCGTTAGAATGGAGGCCTCCCGGCAGCCTCCTCCAGCCTTCGGAAGATGCTTAATAAACTTGAAGATGTTCTTTTAGTCACCCAGGGTAAAGGATTCCTACTTCTCATATCATGTTTCCTCCCTCCCATAGCAAGAGGAAGGGAAGTGGGTCTTCCTGCTTGTCTGGAACACATTACCAGTTTGTTTGGAATGTTTCTTCCCTGGTTAAACAAGAGATGGGTGTGAGTCTGGGGGGCCAGGGCACGGCTTCAGACAGAGATCATTAACTGTGAGAATGAGGGCTTCGGCTGCCCCCTCCCCCGCCAGCACTCCACCTGCACCATAAGAGGCTGAGCAGTGTCCTCAGAGCCTGAGCGCGAAGGAGAGCCCATGCGTCCCGCGTTCCCATGAACGCAGCCACAGTGAAAGATGAGCTCACAGTCGCTGCCAGCCCGAAAAAGCAGGGAGAGCTCAGTGTGCCGTCTGTAGCGCTATTTTTAAATGCTCTGTGCTGTGCCTTAGTGACTGCAGATAAAATCTAAGCAGACTGCTTTACAGAATGCTAGCTCCTGAAGGGACCTGAGGGATTGTCTACTGTACTGTTGTTTCCCAACCAGGAAACCATGGAGGCTGAGAGAGGTTAAGAAACACCTCTGAGGCCTGCCCCCAGAATGAGGGGGATCCAGGCATCAAATTGAATTCAAGCCACCGGTTTGTTGTGATTTAACCAAAGGCTAAAGGTCCACCATTCCCGAAGGCTTTCCCTCCACCCGGCCTGTGTCCCAGCCCAGCATTCCCGTCCCCGCTGCCAGTAGGCCCAGCAGCCTAACTGGAAAGGCCAGCCTCTGGTGGCGGCCCCCAGACAGCTGCTGTGACAGGGCTGAGGGGCAAGGCTGGATGAATACCAGCTGATGGCCCAGCATGGGGGTCACCCCCTACAATGGCCAAAGGGCGTGCCCAGAAGACCCCAGCCCCTCGTCCTGCTCCAAGGCAGGAAGGCCCACTGGGCTGCCGGAAGATGCGAGGCAAAGGCCACTGCAGACGCTCCTTCTGGAAGAGCACTTCAAACCGGCTGAGTCATGAGAAGGGGGGCAAAGTAGCATCTCAGTTTGGAAACTCTTGGCATCAGCAACCACTTCAGAAGACAGCTTTGGCAAGGGGAAAGAGTCTGAGGGGCCGTATGTGTGTTGAACAGACTTGCATTCACATCCCAGCTTGTCACCTGTTTGTCAGTATGACGGGGCACTGGTGCCTCCAGCGGTCTTGTGGGCACTAAATGAAGGCCCAAGTAGATCCTAGCATGCTCTCCCCAGGCCTTCCCTCACCCTGGCAGCCTTCTCCCGTCACTCTCGGGCCCCGACTTTTTCCCTTGGGCTTGAGTTCACTGAGCGTGACACGGAGTCACAGCCGTTTGGGTGAACATCACCTGCGGTGTCTGCACAGTCCTGCCGACCGGGCTTTGCTGTCCTTCCCCCGGCCCCCCAACTCCTCCCTCACTGTTGCAAAAGAGGGACTCAGGCCTTTACCTTCCTTGTGAGTGAGCTTCTCCCCCAGTTTCATGAGTTTGGACCGCAGCTCAGACGCCATGATGTAGCCTTTCTTCTCCTTGTCTGTCATCAACATGGCCAAAAGAATTTCTTTCTTTGGATCCTCTTGTTTTATTTGCGAGTGCATGATGGTCAGGAAAGTGGAGAAATCCAGCTCTCCGTCTCTGTCTGGGAAACCCCCAAACACAGCAGACTGAGCAGAGAAGAAGACGCTCTTCTTGGAGAAGCTAAATGGCCTCCTGCCCAAGTCTATGGCCGGCTCAAGGGCCCTCAACTCAGAAAGTGCCATGCTGGCGACAGAGTTATCATGAGGAGGATGCAGCCCTTCCTACGGAGCCCCCCCCACCATGGATTTGCCTCGTGAATCCTCTCAGGAGCCCTCAGTGACCGGGATGACCCTTGCCCCATTTTGTCCACTAAGGCGACAGAGGCCCTGGAGCATGGAGTCACCTCACAGGGCGGTGGCAGGACCAGGATGGGGCACACTTCCTCTGCTCCCAACCGGGGGCTCCCCTCCTGCCCTGAGCTGGAGGGAGGTACTCTCTGCATCCGTCCTTCCTCGGCGGCCACTGCAGCACACCCACAAGGACGGACAGGTGACCCCACCCGAAGCCTCAAGCCCCAGCCTCACCCCCTCTTCGGCCTTCCCCCTCACTGCAGCCTCTGCCCTGGTCTCCCCAGGCCAGGCCCCTCCTCCGAGCATGCCTGCAGGCCTCAGCCCAGGCTCTGGCCAGCTACAACTGCAGGAAATCAGAACTTCCCCTGACCACAACTTCCTGTTTGGAGGTCACAGAAGCCAAAGGAAACCACCACCCCATTCAGAGCTGGAAATGGGGATCTCAGTCACTGAGCACCCCATCAGCCGGCTCCAGATCTTCAGAAGCCCTTCCACCCTCCATGGGCTCCCAGTGCTGCTGCAGGTACGCTCTGATGGGACCTCAGAGTAACCCTAGCCGATGGGTGAGGAAACGAGGTCCAGGCACCCAGAAGTCACCTCTGGGTTCCAGGTCAAGTGCACTTTCCAGTCCACCTCCTTCCTCTGGGCCAGGCTTTCCTTCCTGTGTGTCCAACTACCAGGGCAAACATCCATCCGGCCTCTGATACCTCTCATACCTCTCTGGTTTTTCTCATTTTTGTTTTTTTAAAAAATAAAACCTTTTTCTGGTTATAAAAGTCCTAGGTGTTCCCATTGTCAAACATGCAAGAAACAATAAAGAGAATGAAAATCATCCCTAATCCCATCACCAGAGAGAACAATTATGGTAGTATCTTGGGTGGGTTTTCTTCTACCTTTTTTCTCAGAGTGTTGCACAGTGTTTAGGAGATCGGTCTTTGAAAGAAGACTTGGGTCCCAACCCTGATTCCACCACTGGGTTAAGAACTTGGGCAAATTACCTAATGGCTCTGAACCTTGGTCCTTACCTGTAAAACAGGAGGATGGTGTGTACTTCACAGAGTTGTTTGAGCTAAGCATGGGACAAATACTCAGTGAAGGGAAATTGTCCCAATACGTGGGATCACTGTTAACACAGTCTTTACTGCAGGTTTGTGATAATGGAATGCCTAGATCCTGTGGTCCTCTGTGACAAACGGGCATGTCGCTGGTTGCTGTGGGGCTTCCAGGAAGCCTGAGTGATACACAGCACACCTGGCCAGATGTCTCCATAGCTTCTGCTGGTGAGTTCCGACTCCCACCTGCCCCTCAAATGTCTGAGCTCTTCATACCCCACCATCTGTACCCACCTGCTGGGCCCTGCCCCAAGACGCCAGCTACAGGACTTGCCCCCCCCACCCCAGCCCAGCTGGTGTGTGCCCCTCCAGCAGCCACATCTGGCCCAAACCACTCACCGATCCCGTGGATCTGCAGGTGCCGCTGCACCTCCCCTGGTGTTGGGCTAGCCCCCAGGCACCTCATCACCACCATGAGGTCAGTGGCTTTTATCTTCCCCCGCTGCTCCTTGTCATACAGGGAGAAGCATTCCTTGTACTCTGTGCACAGCCCAGAAGGAAGAGTCAACTGCATGTAATTGCCCTCCGCCCCCATGCCTTGCCTTGCCTTGCCTTGCCCTTCCCCTCCCCTCCCCTTCCTTTCCCTTCCCTTCCCCTTCCTATCCCTTCCCCTTGCTGACTCTCCTCTTAGAGTTTCCAGGCACAGCAAATAAAACTACAGGGCTGCCAAGTTAAAACTGAATTTCAGATAAATAGGGAATACATTTTTAGTATAAGTATGCCCCACATTTTGCATGGGATATACTTATATTAAAAAGTTTTTGTTGTTTATCTGAAATCCAAATTTAACTGGGTAGCCTATATTTTATCTGGCAACCCTATCCCCTCCCCCTCCTGACTTCCCTTCTGCCTCCTCCGTCTCTCTCCCTTCCTGCCTCTCCCTCCCCCCTTTCTTCTCTTTTTTCCCTTTCCTCTTTTCTCCCCTTCCATAACTGACTAAAACCAAAGGAAAGCAGTCCTACCCTCCAGGCCAGCCCATAGAGACCAGGAGTTTACAGCAGGGCCTGCACTCTAGAGCACCTTCGCAAAGACAGCGTATGTGGGAAACCAGGGAAATTATGCCGCTGGTAGAAACCCCCTCTGGGAAGGCCTGGCAGAGAATGGCTGTCCTATCTGGTGAGTTATTATCACATCTGTGAGCACTGCTGTGTCCACTCTCCAGCCTCCCACCTCCAGGCTGCTGAACCCTCAGGCAGTCCTCTGACACAGATAGCCCTGTCCTATTCTTAAAGACTCCGGGGGTTCTCCCAGGCTTGGACTAAATCTGGCTGGCTGCTCTCCTGACCCCTCCTCCTGGGGAGGAGATGCAGTGGCTGCCCGAGCTAAGGCTCCCCAGACCCAGTCTCGTGGCCCAGCAGAGCCCAGCTCCCTGCTCTCTGAGTCCAGCAGGGAGCTGGGGAGGATGCCCCCGGCCCACCTCCGAGATTCCCAGACAGGCTGGGGTGGGGCTGTGGGCAGAACTGGTCAAGAGCTTCCCTGGTGACTCTAATCCCTGAGCCCCACAGCAGAGCCCCATCGGGGCCTCTCAGCATTCAGCTCCCCTGTGCCTCTCACTGCTAGCTGGTGCCTCTGAGGCCCCCGCCAGCCGCTCCTCAGCTGATAATAACAAAACCAATGGCAGGTTCACTCTACCGAGCACTTCCCCTGGGCCTTTGTTTCATCCTGCCATGCCCTGTGATGCCCAGTGCAGTGCCTCTGCTGTTCCCATTGTCAAACATGCAAGAAACAATAAAGGGAATGAAAATCATCCCTAATCCCATCACCAGAGAGAACAATTATGGTAGCATCTTGGGTGGGTTTTCTTCAGTGCAGGGGGGCCACTGAAGGCTGTGGCAGCTGAGGGCCTGGGGAGGAAGGTTGATGGGGGGAGGCAGTCTGGCCCCTAAAGCAGAGCTCCACCCAGGCCACTCGGGATCCTGGGTTCCCAGGCAGAGGCCACCAGAGGGTAGACAGGAGTAGGGGGAGGCTGAAGGAAGGTCCCCAGCTTCTGCCCTAAGGCCCTTTCATGTTCCCCAATTGAGGCCTCTCCTTGAGGATTTCAGGGGCGCTGCTAATAAAAGGCAGCTTCCCTGGTGGGGTTTAGGGACAATTAGCCAACTTTGTGACTGTGGAGAGCCTGAAGGGGAACGCCTAGCCCTTTCAGAACCTTCCAGAGCCTGGGCTTGGAGAGCACCAGAACACATGAACAGGGGACAGAAACTGAAGTGGCCTAGAGGAAACAGCACCAGAGCCTGGCCCAAGATCCCACCTTTGGTTCCTGCAAAATTTGATTCCCTCCAAGAGGGCCCCATGCCAGTGGGGGTGACGCCACCACTAATGTGGGGGCACCCTGAGGGAGCCACCCTGCATGTAGGGCTTAAAACTCCCCCAGCGCCCTTCCTGGGGACCTCTCATGACCACCCACCTTGTCTTCTGAGTGTGCCCCTGAGACCTCAGCCTGTGACAGTTGTCCCTGCCTGATGCCTGATACACCCTTGGGACCTAGAATTGGCCAGACTTTGCAGACAGGCAGACGGCCTCTCCCACATGGATGAGTGACTGGGACCATGCCCCTGACAGCAGCGGGGCCAGGGGCAAATGGAGTCCCATCTCCTAACTGCTAGATAATTTCTAATAACGTTCTGTCTTCCCACAATGACAAATTTACCATTGAAAGACCCGGAAGGCCACAGCTGAATGGGGACTCCCGAGCTAGAGCAGGACAGCAGGCTGTTCTCCTCGCAGTCCCCTTCCACCCTCCATGACTCCCACACCTCCCTGCTCCCCCTTTCTGGCTTTTCTTCTGAAGGCAGGCCCTGCAACCTCCCATATATGTTATTGCTTTTGGTGTCCCCTCCTCCCTGTGTGTGAGCAAGTGAACGGATTTTGTCTGTCGGGTTTGCTGCCATGTTTTAGTGCCTAGACCTGGGCTGGCACAAAGAAAGGACGCATATTTGGTGAAGGAAAGAATAAATTGGTTCAAGATCCCCCTCAGGTCTTCCCTTTGGGAATGCAAAGGCCCTGGAGCAAGAGAGAAGCCTCCCTAGGGCCTAGATTAACACCAGTTGTGTGCTGGTACAGGTGTAACAACCAGCTCTGATGGTTTATGTACACAAGTTTATTTTGACATTTACAGACATCAAGGACATGTAGCACACCATTTATAAGTAATGATAAAATGTGCACTATTCTTTATAAGTTCCGTTCTAGCCAGCTGATTGTCACAAGTGAGTTTTGCCAGCTCTCGTGTCCCTTGCCAGCCTACAGTTTCCATTCAACCATGGTTCGCCGAGGGAGGCCGCATGCCAATGAATGCAACTCTTTGCCCAGTGAATGTATGGTCATTAAATCTGGTGAGTTACCATTACTCACCCTTGTACAAATTCATTAAACTGAAACCTCTTTCAAATCTTCAACACTGATGATAGGGTTATTTTAAAACATTCACTGTATAGATGCAGAGATTGAAACACTATTTGATGCTACATTATTTAATAATGACTGATTTTAACAAGCCGCTCAAAATATTCGTACCACCCAGCTCATGCTAGCTAGAGTGAGTCTGGGTGACACCATGTGCCTGACTGACATCCTCTCTGCCCCTTGCTCACAGTGTCATTCTCCCTACTTCACAGAGGAGAAACTGAGGCTCAGAGATGATGGAACCCCCAGTCTGCTGCCTCCAAGACTCCCGCCCTCCGCTCACTCCGGTGAGCTACCTCTGTGCAATCTCTCATTTGTGAAACATTAGTGGCCGCTTTCTTAATGTCAGATACAGGGATACAAAGGGAAGCGTCCCTTCTTGCCTTCTGGGAGTTTCACAGATCCTGGGAGGGAAGGCAGTGAGCCTCAGAACTAAGCCTGGGTTGGTGGAGGGGGGTTCCTGAGGCTGACAGCTGGACTCTAGCCTTGAGTCACCACTCAGTCTGCCCTTAGACTTGGGCAAGAGAGGCCCTTGCCCTGGGCCTTATGTTTTCACAGTCCCTGCTCTGGCCCTCTCTTAGGATGAGGATGTTGAGCCATCTAAGACAAGGTGCCCACCCAGAGCCTGCACCCTCTACCCCCTACCCACTCTAGACCGAGCTCTGGGGGCCCAGAACTCTGGCATCCCTGCCCAAGAAGCGCTAGGCATACCTCCAGCACCTGCGGGACCCTTGCTGGGCTCTGGCAGGCCCCTGGGTTCTGTGTAACCCAACTCTCCCCTCCTGGCCTTCTGGAAACACAACTCCATGCTGTGCTGAGGCCGGCTGGGGGCTTGGGTAGTAAGTGCTCCAAACGCTGCTTGATGTCAGGGCACAGGGGACTGCAGAGGCCAGCTCAGCCCACCCCCATTTCACAGATGGGGAGACTGAGACCCAGAGAGTAGAAGTGCCTGCCTGAGAGCGCAGACCAGGGCTCTCAGCCACAGCCAGTTAACGGGGGCACCCCCATCTCCCATCCCTCCTCCCAAATCCAGCTATCCGGTCCTGGAGAAGCCCCTAGCAGGAGCCCTCTCCTGTCTCCCCCACCGCTAAGTCCCACTGACAACTGTAACACCAACACTTCACCTCTGAGCCCTACCCCCTCCCCTGCAGCAGGCAGCCCCCTGCCTGTGGGTGGGCCTGGCTCTCCCACCAGCTGCCCTCCTTCCCACCCACAGAAAAAACGGGCAGAGCAAATTGCCTAATGAGACCCACATTTTGCTGCGAGTTGCTAATCAAAGAGCAATGCCAACCTACCATTAATTTGGTCCTGGGAAAGGAACTTGGCCTGTAGCAGAGAGAGGAAAACGGTCAGGGAGAGGAGCCCGTGAAAGCGCCCCCCCACCCCCCCCCACCCCCGTACCCCCAGCCCCAGGGCAACCAAGCTCCACAACGTCACAGGCCCCCACTCACCATCCTGGGCCTCAGGCTGTCGCCTGCGGGCTTGAGGCTCCCACAACTGCCTGCTCCGTCCCCTTCCTCCCAGCTTCAAGTCGAAAGTCCGCCACGCTGGGTGGAGGCTCCGTAATAAATCCGCGGCTGCCATGGAGACCAGGCCAGGCGCCAGCCGGGGTCAGATTCCAGCTTCCCCTGTGCCTCGGATGCCCCCGCTGGGGCGCAGGTTTCGCTGTGAGTCAATGGGGGTACAGAAGGGCCCCCCACCACTCGTCCTGCTTCGGGAAGCTGGTGCTCTCTAGCAAATGGACACATGCCGCAGTTCCTTCCTGGGGGGCCCTCCATGGACGGGGCAGGGTTGGTGATACCCAGAAAAGGGGTGCCTCGGGGGTCTTTCCTGTCTCTTCCCTGGGGCTAAGATGGGGCTGATTACAGAAGACCCATCGGACAGCACCCTCTGGGCCAGAGAGGACCCCTCCCATGATGGCACAGCCAAGCAATGGGGGGCGCCCCCACCGCCAAGGCCTTGGGATGCCCTCGGGAGAAGGGGCGCAGGCTCCGTGCTCTTGGGCTGGAGTCCAGTCCTTCCCTCAGGTCCATTTGCTGAGTGACCTTGGCGCATCATTTCTCTGCGCTGTGCCTCAGTTTCTGCACCCGGCCTCATCACAGGGCTGTTGAATCAAAGGGCCAGCACATAGTCGGTTCACCCCTTCCTTCCTTCTGGACACCCTGAGAGTAGCGGTGGGGTGGGTGTGTGCACTGTGGTTCCAGGGCCCACAGTTGAGCTACCCCATGGGCTCACAGGGAGGCCTCTTAAGTGACTTTCCCCAGCCGAAGGGCTCCTCTTCTTCATTTCCCTCTTCTGCTCCCCATAGGCGCCCCCCCCCCACCCTGCAGAAGCTGCTGACTGTCCCCATGTCCTTGCCCCGGAAGTGGGGTGGTTCCCTGGGGCTGCGCACTGAGCACAGCTGGGTCTCACCCTGGCTCTCCTCCACAGCTGCTGGCTCCTTCTACGGGGCTCCAACTCCAGGGCACCCCCCGCCTTGTCAGGATTGCCGTGGAGGGCTGAACAGGCTGTACTCTGCACAAGGGCCCCCGCCCAGGGGACGCCTGGGACCTGGTGAGTGGCTGCGCGTGCCTGCAGGAAGGGGGCCCTCTTGGTAATGTGTACGTGGACAGGGGGACCTGCCCTTGGTCTGTTCTCCCTCCCTCCTCCCCTGACCGCCTCCGCATGGAAGATTTTCTGTTCTCCAAAATGGTGTCTCCTGAGTCACCTCTTCACATCTGTTTCTAGACCCAGAGAATTTCAGCTGGAGGATTTGACTCCTCTCTGAGGGAGCTTCTGCTGGCAGCCTTGTGGGCAGAAGTGAGGCAAAGTCAGGCGGGGCCTTGGAGGCCAGCGGGGGGTGGGGGGGGGTGGGGGGGCCGAGCTGAGGCTTGTGGGGAGGCCCCCAGGGGGCCCCAGGCCAGAGTGCTCGGCTCTGAATGACCCTGTGTTTGGGATGGAGCTCATGGGGGAGCCAAGGCATTTTCTTGGGTCTAGGTCAGTGCGTGATCCAAAACACCTGTTTGGGGGGGTTGGCTCCACGAGGAGTTGCTACAAAAATCCACCGAGCTGTGAACTTCACTGCGTTGTGTGTCTGCTATACTTCAGCTCAGCGTGAAAAGCAGAAAGCCCCTCCAACACCACCTGGGGCCGAGACTTCGTTCCCCTGAGGGGCCCCATCACCAGTTTCTGACGCGGCCATTAGAATGGGACAAGAGGGGCGCCTGGGTGGCTCAGTGGTTTAAGCTGCTGCCTTCAGCTCAGGTCATGATCTCAGAGTCCTGGGATCGAGTCCCGCATCGGGCTCTCTGCTCAGCAGGGAGCCTGCTTCCCTCTCACTCTCTCTGTCTGCCTCTCTGCCTACTTATGATCTCTCTCTGTCAAATAAATAAATAAAAAATCTTTAAAAAAAAAAATGGGACAAGAATTTGTATTTTCTTCTGCCATCCTGATGCTGCCAGTCAGGGCCACACTTTGAGAACCACTGGCCTCCAGTCAGCGAGGTGGAGTGAAGCCAGGTTGCAATTAAGAAGTATTCCTAGGGAAATGTTTCCAGCAAACTGCCCAAAGAGATCCCAGTCAAGGGGGACACGAAATCATTCTAAACATTCACTTTCATACCTATTTTTTTTACGGTTTATTTTAGAGAGAGACGGAGAGACAGCAAGCATGCCCTGGGGTGGGGGGAGGGGCAGGGAGACCCTGAAGCAGACGCTCAGCTAAGCTAGCTGCAGAGCCCAATGTGGGGCTCCGCTTCATGACCCTGAGCTCGTGACCTGAGCCAGAACCAAGAGTTAGGCACTTAACTGACGGAGCGCCCCCAGGTGCCCCTCATACCTAATTTTTTATTCTTTTTTTTTTCTGTTTTCTTATCAAGGACTGCCCTCCCTGCAAGTTGTATGAGCTTCAGGCCCCTCATGACCAGGCCTGTGCCTGCTCGTAAGACACCCAGCAAGTCTTGCTGTCGAGAATGGCCAGAGACGCGGGTGGAAGGGGAAGTGTCCTCGAGGCAAGGAAGGGATCCGGCGAGGTTGCTGGGCCGGTGGGGGCACACAGCCTCCGACGATGCGAGCATCAAACGTCTCCTGTCCAGCATGGCCCTTCCTGCTCTGTCTGCTAACAGGAACCCCTGCTAAGTCCAGGGAGCTGGGTGGTGAGTCTGAGATGCCGAGAGAGTAAGCAACTTGCCCAAGGCTCAGGGCCTACCTCCAACAAAACCGACTCCCCACCTCCCCCCAAAGGGCACCTTTCTCTGTTGCAGCCTCTGGAATGGGCTGACAGTCCAGCTGGGAGGCCTAGGGGCCATGTCTGAGAGGTAGGCCTGGAGAGGCTCTCTTCTGGCTCCCCATTCCCCATATGCCCCAGACTCCTCTGAAGAGAGCTGGGACTGACTGAGAGAAGCCCTTCTTGTCCCCCACCCCCAGCATCCCACGGAGTGGCACGGATGGCCAGTGGGCAGTGGTGGCGCCTGCTCTCGGCCACTGACAGGCCTCGCACCAGCCACTTTCTCCCCTGCCCCAGGGAACTCCCTCCTGCTGCCCAAATTCACACGCAAAGCAAGCAGCAGCCACCAGCCAGGTTGGGCTCCACACTGGTCTTTATTCACACCTCTGTCTGTCTGTGGGACCCGGGGCTGGGGACCTCTAAGGGAGCTCCTAAGGGACCCCAACATGAAAGGAGCATTTGAGGCACGAGGCTCCCTGAGAACGCAGGAGAGGAGGCAGGGCCTGGGGAAGGCAAGGCAGGAGGCCCCCTGAGATCCACAAGCTCACCGAGCCAGCGCTGGCTGGAAAATAAGACTGGTGCCGGCAGCTGTGTGGGCAGACCTGGCCCCAAGGCCCAGGGGAAGGTGGGCCCTTTATTCCCTACTGGGAATGAAGTTTCCTTTTTCTGGAAGCAAGGCTGCGAGCAGAAGGCATGAGATTCAGGCTGAGACAAGGTCTATGGGGGAGAGCCTCCAGATCCCCCTCCCAACATCCTCCGAAGGCCCCTGGCCCTATAATGGGGTTCAGGGCACACTGCAAGTGTTTGAGAATGCAGCGTTCAGCTGCAGCTCAGACCTCCTGGTCAGGGTGCCAAGGGTGCCACAGTTCCGGTGGGGAGCAGGGAGACAACTTCTGGCAGAGGGAAACGGTGCTCAGGGGAGTGGGCTGGCCTCTGGCTCTCCAGGGTCGGGGCGGTGCAGCACTCCACCTGACGTTAGTTTGGGTGAGGATCTGCAGTGCACATACCCTTCCCGGAGTAGCAGAGGGCAGTGACAAGAGAGAACGATCTGTCCATCCCAAGGCTGCCCCAACAACCAGCCCACAGACACACTTTGGGCCCTGGTCCCAGCTAGTGCAAAGGAGGCCCAGAGGAGGGATGTGCTTTGCTCAACAATATGCAGGAAGTTAACTTAACCTTTGTAATCCGGCCTCCAGGGTCAGGGCAGGTCTGAGGGGTGAGCCTGGTTGCAGAAGACAAGCCCAGTCCCCTCATGGCTGCTGCCCCACCCACTGGGCCTACCCAGCATGGCTACCAGAAGCCTCCCCAGGAAGACACCAGCCCTGAGCAGTAAGTGAGAGTGCCCCACTCCGGTCAGATGCACGAGAAGGCGAGGCCCAGACCTCGGCCTGGACACACGGCTTCAAACTATAGCCCAGCCTGAAAAGATCCAAACCAAAGAGAAACTTGATCCAGACAATTGCATATTACAATGAGGCACTCTGTACATATGTGTGTGCACGTGTGCGTGCACACACACACACAACCTGTCCTTGTGCACGTGTATCCTTACCAATGTTCTCAGTTACCAGTTACACACACACAACACACACATCCCATCCATGTGCACAACACGTATCCCTACCTGTGCTACAACTGCATACACACGGGCGGATACACACGTAGGCGCTCACACGCTCACACGCACACACGCACACATACACTCCCTGCTCAGATGCTCTCTGGCCCATCGCCCGCCAGGCAGAGCACTGGTGAGTGGCTGGTGCTGGGGACTCAGCGTCGGCTGCTGACATGGAGGGTGTAGAAGGCCCAGGGCTCAGGGACATAGATGACACCCGGGTACTTCTTCCTGAGTACAGGGTCATTCCACAGCCAGGCGACCCACAGGGCCACAAGCAGGAGGGTGAGGGCGAAGGAATGGAAGAGGAAGAGGCCGTTGCTGTCCAGGAAGAGGCACTTGCGCTTCTGGTGTAGGACGAGGGCCAGCATGGCGAAGAAGGTGAAGATGAAGAGGATGAAGATCTGGCCCTCGGTGACCAGGTACCTGAAGAGGCCAGTGGGGGAGGTGAGGCCGGTGCTCTCTCTGCCCAGCCTCCCTCCCTGTACCCACATTCCAGGATGCCCCCTGCTCAGGCAGAGCAGCTCATCTCAGGCGAGGTGGAGAGAAGTATACTACTTGGAGCCACAGCCCATAGGCTGCATATTAATTTGGCTTGTACAGTGGCTATTTTTTAAAAAGTTGAGTTTGTTACCAACATGTACATAACAGCAGAAAATGTGGATTTCTGGTTTCTTTGGTCACATCAGGCCTCTATTCCCACTCGACAACAACTGATTAGAGGAGAAAGCAGCTGTCCCCTATAGAAAGAGAATGGTTCTCTTTGCCACAGTCTCCACCATTCCCTATTGCCTTACTGGATGCCTCCTTGATGCCTTTCTGTTACTGGCTTGGTTCCTATAGGCATCTGAGATTGGGAATACAGCTGCAATTCACAGAGGCTGTCATTACTGTCTCCTTGGCGGCTGGGACAGTCTCAGGTCTCCCAGGGTTCTCTGTAGCTCCTAAGGCAGTACCTAGCACATGGCCAGGAATCGAGTCACATTTGTTGGAGGGCTTCTAAGAGGTTGTCTGGTCCATGCCCCTGCCTCTAGAGAGAAACACGATGCTGACCCATTCGGTTCAAGGAATGACAGCTCTGCAACTCAGTGGATGTGGGACGTTGGGGAATTTGCATGACATCCTGGAGCCTCTGTGTTCTTACTTAGAAGGGGGGAATAAATGCCCCTATCTCTGGAGACATAAGACACTGACAAGAGCTGTGTACGCCTCTCACTTGGAAAAGCACGTTGTTCAATAAATGGTTGCTGTTCCTACTGTGGTTGTCTCAGCACTAACATGCTGTGTGTGTCGAACCACTTTCCTTCTGCTGTGGTTGCCACTCCCTTCTTTTTCATCCTGTCCTCAGCGGCATACAGATTGGTTCTGGTCGACCCTCTCCACCCAGTCCCGGACAGACCCAGGAGGGGATCTAGGAAACTGGCCCTAGGAAAGAAGGCCCTTTTCATTCTAAGGCAAGCTTCCCATCAGAGAAGGATCCAGTCCTTCCTATGACCCCCACCAATGCTCAGGGAAAGCCTGTCCCCAGGGCAAAAGTGACAGAGACGTAGGGCCTGTCTGAGGCTGAGTCCTCTGAAAGGGAGAAGAGCTCTGAAAGGCACAAAGAAACCAGAGACGCCTGTGTGGCTCAGTGGGTTAAACCTCTGTCTTGGGCTCGGGTCATGATCCCAGGGTCCTGGGATCGACCCCATATTGGTCTCTCTGCTCAGCAGGGAGCCTGCTTCCTCCTCTCTCTCTCTGCCTGCTTCTGATCTCTGTCAAATAAATAAATAAGATCTTTAAGAAACCAGGCAAGAAGCTTCCCCCTTATCTGTCCTTGTCACCTTCAGAGTGCTTTATAGTTTATGAAGCCTCTTTTCCTCCTCCTAGATCCTCACCATCTCCTGAGAGGGAGACAAGCAGGGGCTGTCCCAATGTCACAAAGGAGGAAACAGGCCCACAGGACTAGATGGGCTCAATATTACAAGTGGGCTCGACTGGGCCGCACAGTGGCACTGGGGTTCCGGGAGGTAGGGCAGAGGAACGTGAGAATGGAGAGGAGCACTCAGGCCTGGCTTCCTGGGGACAGAGAGCCTACCACAAAGCACTGTCACCACCCCCACTAAACCCAGGCTGAAGCAGGAGCCCAGAGCGGGACTGTGGTCAAGAGCACTTTTTTACCACCCGGCTCCCTGAGTGCCCCCCCCAGGTCCAAGGTCCACTCACCAATAGTACAGGCCACTGGGCATCACCAGGAGCAGGGCCACCCCTGGCATTGAACTCTCGGCTTTGGTGGGAGTGAAACAACCACTGAAGTACATGAAGAGGATGAGGAAGAAGGGGATGTACCTGCAACAGGGAGGCTGGGACCTCAGAGGCCTGCCCAGCTGCCCCGTCGCCCCTCCACCCAGCCCTTGTCCCCACCTGTCCTTGCACCATGCCATGCAGGCCGCATCATAGTTTACCAAACGCCTGGTTTAGGTCTGGGCACTCATCCCCACCAGACTTCACAGTGCTGGGGGCCCTGGGGGCAGGTGTGCAGGAAGGAGGCAGGAAGATGAGGCCTGCTCCCTGGCATATGCAAATCAGAGGCTCACAGGCCATGGTGTGGGGAGGACCCCCCCCCCCTCCACGGCCCTGAACACCTCACTCCACGTGGGTGTGTGTGTAGGGGGTGCCTCTGTCTCATGCTGGCACTCCGCACACCCAGAAGAGGTATACTCAGCAGGGCTGAGGAGGGAGAGCCTCCAGGTCCAGGTTAAAAAAAAAAAAAGAGAGAGAGAACCATACCTGCTCGGGTCCTCCAAAGGGCTCTGTGAAGTCCCCTCACCCATAGCAACCAGAGCCTCACCCCTTCCCCACACACAGCATCTTACCCAAAAGTACCAGCCTCTCCTCTCCACACAGGATGCCTCTCCCACACCCCCTTCTCTCAGCTACCTTGTGTCCCCCTCCCACAGCCCCCATTTGCTCCCAGCCCACCCCCTCTTCCCTTCCCAAACATCTCTGGGCAAAGGCCTGTCCAGGGTCCCTGGACTCACTGCCAAGAGGACCAACTTTGCCTGTTTTAAGTGGATCCCGGAGGGCCTCCTGGGGGCTCAGTCAGTTGAGCATCTGCCTTTGGCTCAGGTCATGATCCCAGGATCCTGGGATCAAGCCCTGCATTGGGCTCTCTGCTCAGCGGGAAGCCTGCTTCTCCCTCTCCCACTCCCCCTGGTTCTGTTCCCTCTCTCACTGTCTCTGTCAAATAACTAAATTCTTAAAAAAAATAAAAAATTAAAAAATGGATCCTGGAAACACGACTGTAGGCCTGGTATGACAGGAGCCAGCCACCTCACTCAGGGGTGAGGCTACGGGGTGCACTGGCTGCTCCCCCACACCCCCCCAAACCCTCTCACTGGCCCCAGTTCCTCCTGTAAGGTGTGGGGCAGAACAGACAGCTGACAGCGGCTGGGGCCCTGGCTCTCCCGCGGCTGCGCACAGCTGGGAGGTTTCCGCCGCCTTTGGGGTGAAGGGGGCCCCTCCCAGGAGTTTCAGAAGCAAGGCAGACAGCCCCTCCCCCCATCAGTCCAGTTGGCCCTCCTCGGCTTCATCCCGACCTCACTCCCAAAGACCGCGTCCTGACCCGGTGCGGGTCCCCCCTCGGTGCCCACCCGCACCCCACGGCAGCGAGAGGGGTGGGACGTAGCCTGCGCCGCGCCCCTCCCCCGCAGGCTCCGGCAGGGCCCGGGAGGGACAGCCGCTTGCTGCCCTCTAGTGGCCGCCGCGGGCACTGCCGCACTGGGACGGGGAGGGCCTGGCACCCCGCACCCAGAGGCTCGTGCAGTGTCCTCTGGGGCCGGACCCGGGCCCCTGGGGAGACAGACCGGCTGGCGCTGCCTTTCTGGCCCCGACACTCACCACATGGAGTGGCCCAGGTACTCGTCGTAGTAGTAGAGCAGCTCGAAGGAGTCGATCTGAGGGCGGTGGGCATGGCAGGTGAGAGCAGCAGGTGAGTCAGGGCGGGTGCTGGGGCCCACGGGGCCCACCCTTCCCGGGGCCCGGCCCTTCCCCCAGCAGCCCTCATTCCCCACCCTCAGTCTCGCCCTCTACTGCAGGGCGCCCGGATCGCAGCCAGTCGGGGCCCCTTCCTATAGTGTCAGAGGCATCGTAGCTCAGCGGGTACAGTGCCCTCCCCTAGCAGAACGCTTAGTGGCTCAGGTGCAGTGACGCTGGGGGCCAGCTCTCTGGCCTCTGGGTCAGACTGCCAACAAGGCTTTACATGCGGGGTTGGGGGGGGGGGGGTGCGGCTCACCAGCGTCTCTGGCTTGAGATTCCTGATGATGGGATTCTCCCGGACGGACAGGTGGTGCTGGTAGCCGCTGAAGAGCAAGCGGTGGTTCACCGAGTCGCCCACCAGGTGGATGCTGGCGCCCATGACGAAGGTGATGATGCTGAGGTAGATCATGGCGCGTGGCAGCGTGCGAGGGGACCGCTCCATGAGCTGGGGTCAGAGGGGCGCCGGAAAGCGTGACTCAGCCTCCACCACAACAGGAGACAGCCCCTTGTCCCTCCCGCATGCCTGGGGTTGGTCGGATGCCACCACTGAAGAGTCACTCCGAAACTGGGTCCCTGCAGCAGGCTGAGCCAGCCTCCACAGTCTCCTAGGATCCCCCTGAAGCCAGCACGAGTTGGGAACCAGCACCCCCATTCCTCAGAGAGCACCCCCAGCTGCAGAGGGATGAACTGATTGCCCAAGGTCGCACACTGACCCTGTGCTGGCAGTGACAGCCAGGCCTTCGACACAGGCACCCAGGCCTGGCCCTCTCCCCACTCCCAGCTGGGCCTCGGGATGGCTGGGCTGGTTCAGCGCTGCAGGACCCTCTCATTTCGGAGCCACTGGTCCATGGTAAACACCAAGAAAATGTCAGGGAAGTGGGGTGGGGTGGGGAGGATGCTTTAGAAAGGAAACTTTAACTTAAGACTCCTCTGAATTCTAATTTTATACCCTTCTTACTTTTGGTGATAAGACACATCTAGAAACAAAATGATGGGGATGGTATGTGGTGATAGTTATTTTAAGCGCCCTTATCTGGACCTGCAAAGCCAGCAGCCCGGGCTGGCTCTGTGCTCCCAGGATCATCTCTAAGTCCCGGATCCCCAGGTGGACCCTACCTGCCTTCCCGACTTCTCCCCAGACAACCAACCCACTCATTCCCTCTGCCTCAGCCTCCCCAAATGTAGTTTCACAGCATGACCCTGTCTTCAAGTCCTTTTGCTTGACCACCTCTCCTACATCATCCCCTGGCACACAAAGCTGAAGCCCAAATCAAACACCCCTCCTTGGGGAGGGCTTCTCCATCCCTCCTGGTCAGGCCTTTGGTGTGTCCCTTGATCACAGCCTTCACCCCCCAAGCTCGGGCAGGGTAGGCCTGCTTCCATATCTGCTTCCATGACTCCCAGGGCTTGGCACCAGCTTCCTGCCAGAGAAGGAGGAAGGAATGAGGGCGGGAAGGGAGGGCAGGGAGCCGGGGACTGTACCTTGAGCAGGAGGAAGGGCGTGATAATGTTGTAGGCCATGTGGAAGTAGTCCCCCACGCTGGGCTTGTTGAGTGGAAACCATTCGAGAGGGAATACCAGCTGGGGAGCAAAGGGAGGAATGGTGTTCACCCAGGCAGAGCCCTCACCCAAGGCCCTCAGGGAGTCAGCCCCCACCTCCTCCACAAACACTTAAGTCTTTTTGTGACCTATGGGGATCCTCTGGGCAGCCCTGGGGTACCCAGACAGAGAAACTGAGTCCCAAAGAAGGTAAATGGACCTGTCCCCAAGCACACTAGTAGGTGCAAATCCAGGGCCTGACTCGGGGCCCCGCCCCCAATGGGTACGAAATAAATGTCCCTGGGTACTGGTCTGGGAGCTGGAGGCTGATTTGGGACTTCATGGTGACCCCTGGCAAGTCCTTCTCTTTTACAGGCCTTGGTTTCCCCCTCTACAACATAAGAGATGTGACCTAGGTGGTCTCTTTGGGCCCTTAGGGGTCTGACAGTTCAGGTCCTATGATGATAAGGTCTCCTGACCACGAGGCCCCATGCTGTGTGCACTGAGCAGATGGACTGCAGGCGGACTGCTTCCAAATCAGGTCAAAAACGTACATTAGGAAACAAGGAGAACGTAAGTGAGTCCTACAAAGTAGCTTCAGTTCTTTCTTTCTTACCTTCCCTGAGATAGGAGGCAGGCCAGGGGCAGTTCCTCTGCCTGGGAAGCCCTCTCTTACTGGTCTGCCCCAGTGAGTCCTGGCCTTGTCAGGGTCAGTGTGAAAACCCCCGTGCAAAGACAAAACACGTTATGACCCCCAAAACTATACTTCCAGGATCTGTTCATTGAGAACACAGGCAATGACTACAAGTTTCAATCCAAATTATAAATGTTTATCTCTTTTAACTCAGAAATGCCATACTGGGTGCCTGGGTGGCTCAGTGGGTTAAAGCCTCTGCCTTCTGCTCAGGTCATGATCCCAGGGTCCTAGGGTCGAGCCCTACATTGGGCTCTCTGCCCAGCGGGGAGCCTGCTTCCCTTCCTCTCTCTCTGTCTGCCTCTCTGCCTACTTATGATCTCTGTCAAATAAAAAAAAAAAAAAAACCTTAAAAAAAAATGCCATGCTTGTTAAAACTAACCCGCACAGGGGCACCTGGGTGGCTCGGTGCGTTAGGGCCTCTGCCTTCGGCTCAGGTCATGGTCCCAGAGTCCTGGGATCGAGCCCCGCGTCGGGCTCTCTGCTCGGCGGGGAGCCTGCTTCCTCCATTCTCTCTGCCTGCCTCTCTGCCTGCTTGTGATCTCTGTCTGTCAAATAAATAAATTAAAAAAAAAAAAAAAAAAAAACTAACCTGCACATATAAAACTCCCAGGACACAGGGTCTGTTCCTCTCTTTCTTTCTTACTCGGTGTTTATCTCTGTATCTTCAACTATATCAAGGTAGATATGTTGGATACATACACCGCATCTTCTTTATCCATCCATTTATTGAGGGACATTTAGGGTGCTTCCATCATTGGGCTATTGTAAATAGCGGGGTACATACCTTTTCGAATTGGGGTTTTCATTTTCTTTGGGTAAATACCCAGTAATGGAATTACTGGATTGTATGGTATTTCTATTTTTAATTTTTTTTTAGGAAACTCCATACCGTTTTCCCCAGTGGCTGCACCAATTTGCATTCCTACCAACAACACATGACGGTTCCCTTTTCATCCCATCCTTGCCAACACATTACTCAGCCATGAAAAGAATCTTCCCATTTGCAACAATATGGACGGACCTAGAGGATATTATGCTAAGTGAAATAAGTCAGAGAAAGAAAAATGCCATGTGATTTCACTTATACGTGGTATGAAAAAAACCACAAATTTCAGTGAACAAACACAGAAACAGAATCATAAATACAGAGAACAAACTGGTGATTGCCAGAGGGGAGGACGTTGGGGGATGGGCAAAACAGGTGGAGGAGACTAGGAGGCACAAACTTCCAGTTATCAAATACATAAGCCACGGGGCTGGAAAGTACGGCATGAGGAACAGTCAGTAGGTGCTGGGACGGTGCAGCACGGTGCCCACACTTAGTGTGGCGAGTGCGGCATGATGTGCAGAACTGTCGGGTCACTACATCGCACACCTGAAACTAATGAAACACGGTATGTCGATTATACTTAAATTTCTTTAAAAAAGATACATACGATGGCTGAAATACTCTTTGTGATAGCAAAATACTAGGGACAGGCTGACTCTTCAACTAACGAGGACAAGCTCAATACATCACAGGGCATCTTTGCTACAGCAGGTGCGGTAGCCATGATCAGAAATGACACCTGATAGCTACCGACATGGGAAGGCAGCCATGGTGTATTCTAAGCTAAAGCTAGCAAGTTGTAGAGCAAGGCAGAAAGTAAGATCTCATTTCTGTTAGAAAAGGAAAAAGAATATGGAGAAAGGGGCGGGTGCCTATGCGCCAAACCGTCAGGGGCGGGCCTGGGAAGGGAGACTCTCACACCTCTGCGTACACCCAGGCATTACTGACTTGTTACAACCGCTACACACTACTTTTATAACTTGCACGGGTTCGGTTTTCGTTATTACAGATTCGGGAATGTCGTGCCGACATTTCAAAAGCTCCAGTGTATATATGGGCTTCTCAAATGTGTACTCTCCTAACAAGCCCACTGAGGTTGCTGGGCAGGCTGCGGAAGGGATTCGCCCTGCAGGAGACCACCATGGCCAGCTGTGGCTGAGTCCTAAGGAGCGAGAGCAGGGGACAGCCATGAGCCTGCTCCAGGCCTCATTTTCCCCTCTCCATAGCATCACTGTGATGGCCAGCTCCTTTGGCCCCCGTCCGTGGGATTTCATGCCGGAACAGGGCTGGGAGCAGCCAGGCCAACCAGCCTCCTTACAGATGAGAGAACCGAAGGCCAGCAGACAGTGAGTTGCCTAAAATCACCCACAGAGGTAACCAGATACCCTGACTCCTGGCTCTGTTTCTTTTCTTTCTCCCACACTTTTTTTTTTTTTTAAAGATTTTATTTATTTATTTCACAGACAGAGATCACAAGTAGGCAGAGAGGCAGGCAGAGAGAGAGGGGGAAGCAGGCTCCCCGCTGAGCAGAGAACCCGATGCGGGGCTCGATCCCAGGACCCTGAGATCATGACCTGAGCTGAAGGCAGAGGCTTAACCCACTGAGCCACCCAGGCGCCCCACTTTCTCCCACACTTAAACAGCATATAAGCCTTACAGAGTCTGCAGGAAGGAGAAACAGCATCCACCCCAAACCTACAGTGCAGCCAGAATGGCTTTTTAAAAATTTTTTTCTAAATATTTATTTATTTGAGAGATAGAGAGAGAGAGACAGCGCACGCAAGAATGAGCCGGGGGAGGGAGAGAATCCCAAGCAGACTCTGAGCTGAGTGTACAGCCTGATGCGGGCTCGATCCCAGGACCCCGAGATCTTCTCCTGAGCCAAAATCAAGAGTCAGCTGCCTAACGGACTGAGCAACCAGGCGCCCCAGAAGAGCTTTCCATAAACCCCTTCCAGTCTCTGACCCATGTGTACCAGGTGTTGAGACTGTCACTGACCTGCAGTCAGGTGGTATGCACACCACTGCCACACCTCTCCTCTCCTAGAGCAACCTGGGTCGTTGGCTGCTCTGGGGCACTTAGGGATGCTCTAGGGCACCTAGGATTCCTACGTCATGGCCAGATAACGTTTTTTATACCAGATACCGAAAGTTGTTCTACTCAGTCCCTACCGCCGGACACTGAAGTCACGTCCACGGTAAGCAACACTGCAGTACAGAGGCTATTGTCTTCTTGCTGATTACCCCTTCAGGGCAGATTCTTGGAAGGGGTCTTACTGGGTCAGGAGGGATGAACATCTCAGGGTTCTGGGTATACCCATGACAGGAAGGGGGTAGGCTCTGGGGCTGGATACCTACGTGCTGATGCTGGCTCTTCCATGTGCTACTTGGGTGACCCTGAGCCAGTGAGCCAGTGACTTGCCCTCTCTATCCTGAGTCTTCCCATCTATAAAATTGAGATTAGTAAGAGGGCTGAGCTGAGGATTCAGTAAGTTTAAACACATACAGAGTTTAGAACAGAGTGAACACTCAGTGTACGTTAACCGCTGTTTCTACTTTCCCATTATTATTATCACGATCGTCGTTCCTTCAGTAAAAGTGCATTGAGGGATGCCTGCGTGGCTCAGTCGGTTGAGAGTCTGACTCTTGATTTCAGCTCTGGTCATGATCTTGGGCTCCTCAGATCGGCTCTGCATCAGGCTCCATACTCAGCAAGGAGTCTACTTAAGATTCTCTCTCTCCCAAAGGGGAACCCTCTTACACTGTTGGTGGGAATGCAAGCTGGTGCAGCCACTCTGGAAAACAGCATGGAGGTTCCTAAAAAGTTGAAAATAGAGCTACCCTACGGCCCAGCAATCGCACTACTGGGTATTAACCCTAAAGATACAAATGTAGTGACCCAAAGGGGCACGTGCACCCAAATGTTTATAGCAGCAACATCCACAATAGCCAAACTATGATATTCATCAACAGATGAAGGGATAAAGAAGATGTGGTATATATACACAATGGAATACTATGCAGCCACCAAAAGAAATGAAATCTTGCCATTTGCGACAACATAGATGGAACTAGATGGTATTATGCTGAGTGAAATTAGTCAGTCAGAGAAAGACATTATCACAGGATCTCAATGATATGAGGAATTTGAGAAACAAGACAGAGAATCATAGGGGAAGGGAGGGAAAAATAAAACAAGGTGGGACTGGGGAGGGAGACAAACCATAAGAGACTCTTAATCTCAGGAAACAAACTGAGGGTTGCTGGGGGGAGCAGTGGGGGAAGGATGGGGTGGCTGGGTGATGGACGGGGAGGGTATGTGTTGTGGTGAGTGCTGTGAATTGTGTAAGACTGATAAATCACAGACCTATACCCCTGAAACAAATAATACACTATATGTTAACTTAAAAAAAAAAAGATTCTCTTTTTCCCTCTGCCCCTCCCCCACTCATGCGTGCACACCAGTGCACTCTCTCTCTAAAATAAATAAATCTTAAAAGAAATAATAAAAATAAAAATTCAGGAAGCACTTATGCTAGGCACTGTTCTAGGTGCCTAGGTGTCATCTTGACAAACTGCTTTCCAAAAGGGCTTTGCTAATTTGCTTATCACTAGCCGGTGCAAGATGTCTGTTCCAGGGTTGGATATGGTTATTGTCAACACACGTACACACAAATTAACAGCTTGGTTCATGGTGGTGTCTCACTCAATTCGTTCACATTCTGTAACCTGTTTATCTATCTACGTATATCCTTATTACAAGCCAGGGGCTTGGGTGCTCTTCCAGTATTAATCTCTCTGGAGGCCACCACTGTCCACTGATGCATGGAGTATCCTGGAGGGAAGGGGATGGTGGCATGAGACAGCACTAAGACTTACCTGAGGCTCAGAGTCACACATAACATGCAAGATCAGCCTATTCTCTTTACCTCCAGAAAAACGATATTATACCAAGGCCGTGGGGATGCTCTGCTTTCTTTCCCACGCCCCATGGTATGACTTGGTGATTTGGTTAAACCCGGGTGTAGGGCGTTGGGGTGGGGAGTGCACAGCATCCCTGTTTAGAGCCACCAGTTCCCCTGTGAGAGTGAGGGCGCAATATGACTATGCAGGTCGCCAGGACCCCCGCTTGCTGACACAGTCACAGAGCTAAAGGAGGTGTAAGCATCCGGGCCTATTCTTGCAGTTTACTACAGGGAAAATGACTTGTCTAAGGTCACTTGGCTAATACTGTATCCTCACTGCTGAGAGGGGCTCTGTCCATGGCTTCCCACTCACCATGGCAATGGGGCGGCCAAAGTCCAGAATCCAGTTCTGCAGGGTGAAGTAGAACCAGAGGTCAAGGTGGAAGGGAGCTGTGCCAGCAGCTTCATCAGCCTTGACGGCACTGTGCCTGGGAAGGAACCAGACAATAGGGGTCAGCTCTTCTCTCCTCCCGTGAGAATCTTCCCCCTGAGATGAGCCACAGAGAGGTATGGGGATTGGAGGGCAGGAGGATTAATTTCTAGGAAGAGTTTTGTTGGAAACACTGGCTCCGAGGCCAAGGGGAACGTGTCCTGGGAATGGATTCTGGCTGCCCTGATGTTAGCTTAGCTTCTCTGTGATTCAGAAAACTGCCACACCAGTATGGGGCATTCTCACCTAAGAATGACTGGGAAAGGAAATGGGTCAAAGGATGCAGTGTGGGTGAAGAATGGGAATCATGATGACGGATGACAGCAGTGAGCCTGTATCGAACACTTACTATAGTGCTGGCACATGGCATGCATTATCTCATTTAACTCTTTTCATCCTCACAGAAATCCTTGGAGGTTGGAATATTACCCCCATTTCACACAGGCAAATATTTAAGCCTAAATGATTAGGCTCCATAGCTATACTTTGAACCTCTCTGCCATCATCACGTCCACAGTGATTGGGCCACCAGATGGGTACGTGACCTGAGCCGAACCAGTCAGAACCCTCTAGTAAGATCCGCCTTATAGACCACAGACTGGGATCAACGGGCCCTTTCCCTCTGTTTCTGAATGAGGAGGAAGAACAGGGCTGCTGGTGTTACTCTTCTCACTAACCCACGGTGCAACGAGCCAGCGGGGGACAAGCTAATGCAAGACACACGGTGAGAAGTGGAATGACATCTGACAACACGTCTTTGGATGCCTGTCCCTCCTGCAAAGCAGTTAGCCAACTGCTTTCCGCAGAGGAGCTAAAGTTCAAAGGCCAGTGCACATGCCACTTCCTCCAGGAAGGCTTCCCTGATGAAGCTTTTCCCAAAGCCCCACCAGCCCCACTACAGGGGTGCGTCATCTCTAACTCTCAGTCTAGCCATGACATCACGGGCCTGGAGTTTTGCTTTTACCCAGCTCCTCAAGAAGATGAGCGACGTTTAAGGTTCTCTCAACTCACCCACCTCCTCATCACAGTCCAAATCCTCTTTACAATGTCCTGACACATCTTGCATGCCTCCAGCGACAAGGAGCCTGCTACTTCCTAAGATGACTGAGGGGTGAGTTTTATTGTTCTCTCTGTGCCAAGAACAGAGCTGTGTGAGTGGCGCATGTTACCCAGAGTTCTCAGCTCAGCTCCTGGTTTATGCTTAGCGATTACTGGCTGATTTAGGACCATCTCAAGGGGTGCCTGGGTGGCTCAGGTGTTAGGCATCTGCCTTCGGCTTGGGTCGTGATCCCAGGGTTCTGGGATTGAGCCCCACATCGGGCTCCCCACTCAGAGGGAAGCCTGCTTCTCCCTCTCCCACTCCTCTTGCTTGTGTTCCCTCTCTCTGTGTCTCTCTGTCAAATTAATAAATAAAATCTTTTAATGAAAATAAAGGGGGCACCTGGGTGGCTCACTCAGCTGAACATCTGCCTTCAACTCAGGTCATGTTCCCAGGGTCCTGGGATCGAGTCCCACATCGGGCTCCCTGCTTGGTGGGGAGCCTGCTTCTCCCTCTCCCTCTGCTGCTCCCCCTGCTTGTACTCTCTCTCTCTCTCTCAAATAAATAAACAAAATCTTTTAAAAAATAAAAATTAAAAAAAATTAAACCATCTCAATGACTAGTCATTCATTCTTTTTGCCGGCAGATATTAGCTGAGAGGCGACATGAAGGTCTTCCTCTTCTCAGGGCTACGGTTGCTTCAGTAATCCTTTTCAGCCAATTGAAGAATGGCCCACAGGGGGCCGGTAGAGCAGCCCAGAGGCAGAGGGGCAAGCTCCTGGGGAGGGGGTGTGTGGGGGGAGTGGGAGGGGGCGTTCTTATCATCCTCTGATGGCAGGCAAGATGAGGTGGGTGGGGGTGGGCCTTTCTTGGGTCAACTAAGCCTTCCTGTCCCTTCTACTTGGTGCCCCCCCCCCCCCACCGAGTACTGTGTGCTGTGCTCAGAGCAGCAGCACCTGCATCATCTCACCGAATGCTCACAGCAATACCAGGAGGTCGGTCCCCTCTTGTGTGATAGATGAGGGTACTAAGGGGCTAAGAGCTTCAATCACCCGCATAGAAAGGCTCTAAATCAACTACTCCTTTTGTCAGTCTATTTCCCACTCCATGCTTCTAGTAAGAGATGATGTTTCCTTGGCCACAGGGAGTGCTGGTGACCTAAGCCAGCCCAGGAGGACTTTACCAACTAGAGTTGGTGGAAGGAGTGCCTTCCTTTCTGGGGTGCTTAGGATGCAAGTTCAGGGCTGCCTGTGGCCAAGGTACCAGCCTCAAAGGACAGTCAGGCGAGAACAAAGAAGCCTGCAGAGAAGACCAGGGGAAAGGAAGAGGAAAAGCCCTGAGAGTTCTGGGCAGCCCCCACGTAACGGGTTGGCCACAAGAGCTAACACATTCCTTTTTGCTAAGGTCGCTATAGTTCACACTGGCTTTATGTCACTTGCAACCCAGGGGTCCTGAACAGCTTAAGTTCAAACCTACATGAACTCAAGAACTGTGTTTCCGGGGCACCTGGGTGGCTCACTGGGTTGGGCCTCTGCCTTCAGCTCAGGTCATGATCTCAGGGTCCTGGGAACGAGCCCCACATCTGGCTCTCTGCTCAGCGGGGGGCCTGCTTCCTCCTCTCTCTGCCTGCCTCTCTGCCTACTTGTGAGCTCTGTCTGTCAAATAAATAAATAAAATTTAAAAAAAAAAAGAACTGTGTTTCCTCTTCTGTATTATAATAAACTATGTGCCATATGAAGAGATCAAGACAGAGAGGGTCAGTAAGGCCTGGGGCGGAAGGGAGGAAGGCGCTGCATGGAGGTGAATGCCTGGGCTTATTAACAGGGAGGAAGAGAAGTGAGGGGACTAGCTGGGCTTCAGAATGGGCAGGTAGAAACTCACTGTAGGACTGCTCTGAGATGGGTCTGAGCTGAGGGACTGTCTTAGAGGGTCCACCTGCCCTTCCCCTTAGTGACTGTCAATCAAGGCCTCAAAAAGCAGAGGTGAGGGCGCCTGGGTGGCTCAGTGGGTTAAAGCCTCTGCCTTCGGCTCGGATCATGATCCCAGGGTCCTGGGATCGAGCCCCCATTGGGCTCTCTGCTCAGCAGGGAGCCTGCTTTCTCCTCTCTCTCTCCGCCTGCCTCTCTGCCTACTTGCGATCTCTGTCAATTAAATAAATAAAATCTTAAAAAAAAAAAAAAAAGCCGATGGTAAGAACCTCTAGGCCTGAAGAACTTGGTAGGAGAAAGAGGATAACAACCCTCAGTGTTTTATTCTGGAAACCTCCAAACTGGACAAGGAGTAGGATGTTTCCTACAGAGGAGAAAAGTATTTTGAAAGCCTGGGGAAGCACTTAGATATGGGTCTCTGGAAGCTGTGGATACCAAGCATATACTGGGGGTCAGTAACTGTTTCCTCCTCTACCCAAGGGGGCATCTCAGCTAATGGGGATCCCTGTCAGTAGTCCAGCCTGGCTTAGCAGTCAGGAAGAAAAAGGGCAAATACAGGGCACTCGACTTGAAAATCAAGACTGGTTAGCATCTGACTGGTTTTCTTCTGTTGGGACTGTGACCACAGGAGACAGATTACGAAGGGTGAAGGCGTCCTCTCCCCTAGTCCTTGTCCTGGGGATGAGCAACCTCAAGCCTGTCCCAAGTTCCTGACCACAGACTTCACATACTGGGCCCCCAGCCTGTGCCAGTTCTCGATCTCAGTCATCAGAAACTGCAGCCGAGAACACCAGTGAATGGCAGGTAACTCAAGACAAGGATGGCCTTCTCTCCCTTCCACAGCTTTACGAGTCTACCATATGGGGGGACCCGATACCATGACAGGTGGGGAATACATAACATACAGCTGAAATATTCAAAGCAGTCAGCATCTGCAGGATTGTCTGGCAGAAAAGGAAGGAGTCAGCCATGGTGGAGTCAAGCAGGGACCCATAAATGGGAACTACAGAGGGATTAATTTTGGTTTTACGTAAAGAATGGTAAAATACCTGACACGATGGAAAGCCTGAACAAAAAAATGAGAAAATGAAGGCAAATAATAAGAGGGGAAAAGATAAGGCAATTAGAAACCCCAGGAAAAACAAAAAACAATATAAGACAGCATATGGCACTGTTAAACATTCCTCGGCTTTATAGGGAATGTTTACATGGCTTGACTGATTAAAAACACCGTATACTGACTTTCAAAGTTTAGAATCCATGCTCACCCAAAACATGGAAGACAACTATGCCTAAAAACAGCAGGTAAATACCATTAACCTTGAGAACATGAGAGGAGAACTAAAGAGTACAGGCGTTAGAGGAAAGGGTAGGGAAAGTCAAATGTTAGGATAGGGGACTATTACTCTCCTCTGAAAAAGGAATCAAGAGATAGCGCCCATACTTCCTGAGAAAGGAAATAATGGTGTATGCATGTTCCCTAAGGCTACAAAGATTAACAGAAGAACTAAGAATAGTTTAAAAACTGAGAATAGATGAAAAGAAACATCTTGTGAAGATGAGGGAGGTAGAAGTGAGGCAAATCTAACTGGAAATCAGCAAATATTATCTTAGAAGCTACAAATGATAAATCAAGGGGCACCTAAGTGGCTCAGTTGGTTAAGTGTCTGCCTTTGGCTCAGGTCATGATCCTGGGGTCCTGGGATCAAACTCTGTATCAGGCTCCCTGCTTAGCGGGGAGGCTGCTTCTCCCTGTCTCACTGCTGCTCCCTCTGCTTGTGCACTCGCTCTCTCTCGCTCTCTCTCTCTCTCTCTCTGTGTCAAATAAATAAATAAATAAAATCTTTTAAAAAAATGATAAATCAAGAAATATCAGTTAAGCATAGCGTTTAAGAATATGGACTTCACCAATGGGAAAAAGACAGTGTTGGGAAAATTGGACAGCCACATGCAGAAGACTGAAATTGGACCATTTCCTTACATCACATACAAAAATAGACTCAAAATGGATGGAAGACCTCAATGTGAGAAAGGAATCCATCAAAATCCTTGAGAAGAACACAGGCAGCAACCTCTTCGACCTCAGCCACAGCAACTTTTTCCTAGAAACATTGTTGAAGGAAAGGGAAGCAAGGGCAAAAATGAAGTACTGGGACTTCATCAAAATGAAAAACTTTTACAAACAGCAAAGGCAATAATCAACAAAACCAAAAGACAACTGACAGAATGGGATAAAATATCTGCAAATGACATATCAGATAAAGGGCTAGTATCCAAAATCTATAAAGAACTTATCAAACTCGACACCCAAAGAACAAATAATCCAATCAAAATGGGCAGAGGACATGAGCAGACATTTCTGCAAAGAAGACATCCAGATGGCCAAGAGACACATGAAAAAGTGCTCCACATCACTCGGCATCAAGGAAATACAAATCAAAATCACAGTGAGATATCACCTCACACCAGTCAGAATGGCTAAAATTAACAAGTCAGGAAATGACAGATGCTGGCGAGGATGCAGAGAAAGGGGAACCCTCCTACACTGTTGGTGGGAATGCAAGCTGGTGCAGCCACTCTGGAAAACAGCATGGAGGTTCCCCAAAAAGTTGAAAATAGAGCTACCCTACTATCCAGCAATTGCACTACTGTGTATTTACCCCAAAGATACAAATGTAGGGATCCGAAAGGGCATGTGCACCCCAATGTTTATAGTGCAATGTCCACAATAGCCAAACTATGGAAAGAACCTAGATGTCCATCAACAGATGAATGGATAAAGAAGATGTGGTATATATATACAATGGAATACTATGCAGTCATCAAAAGAAACAAAATCTTATCATTTGCAATGACATGGGTGGAACTAGAGGGTATTACGCTGAGTGAAATAAGTCAATCAGAGAAAGACAATTATCATATGATCTCTCTGATATGAGGAATTTGAGAGGCAGTGCGGGGGGGATGTGGGGGGTAGGGAAGGAAGAAATGAAACAAGATGGGATCAGGAGGGAGACAAACCATAAGAGACTCTTAATCTCAGGAAACAAACTGAGGGTTGCCGGGGGAGGGGGGTAACGGATGGGGTGGCTGGGTGATGGACATGGGGAGGGTATGTGCTATGGTGAGTGCTGTGAAGTATAAACCTGGCGATTCACAGACCTGTACCCCTGGGGCAAATAATACACTATATGTTAATTTTTTTAGAAAAGGATATGGACTTCAGAGACCACCTAGGTTCACATCCTAGCTTTGCCACCAATCAGATCTTGAGCAAGTTCCTTAACCTCTCTTGGGCCTCCATGTTGCCATCTATAAAATGAGTGGTAAGAGTCGATCCTATCTCAAGAGTTGTGATTGAATTATTACACGCAAAACTTTAGAGTGGGCTCTGGTTCATGGAAAGTGTTACACAGTATTTGTTGATAGTATTTAAAATATGAATTTAATTCTAGTAGAAACGGCTAAGAAAGGCTACTGTGGTTAGCTCTGGTGCCAGGGAAAGGTAGAACAGAGAACTACTGCCTTTTACTATAAGCCCTTCTGTGCTATTTAACAATAAGCATGTATTACTTTGATAGCAAGACAGACACTATCAACAGAGCAGGCAGAAACCGGAATGGGCTACTTCGAAAGATAGCGAACACTGTGTCATTAGAGGCATGTAAGCAAAGCATGGATGCAGCGGAGGAAGTCCAAGCATCTTAGGAAACGGACAGGATGATTCTACCTACTGTCTTTTTTTTTTTTTTAAAGATTTTATTTATTTATTTAACAGAGAGAGATCACAAGTAGGCAGAGAGGCAGGCAGAGAGAGAGGGGGGAAGCAGGCACCCCGCTGAGCACAGAGCCCGATGTGGGGCTCGATCCCAGGACGCTGGGATCATGATCTGAGCCAAAGGCAAAGGCTTAACCCACTGAGCCACCCAGGCGCCCCTCTACCTACTGTCTTAAGCAACAGTGATACTGAAAATGGTCCTACAGGTACGCTACAAGGGTGGTGGGGAAACCCTGGAAGTGAATCAGTCCTTGTGCCATCCCCAAAACACCCTGGCTGGTAGTGAGCTCCTACAGGAGGAAAGAGGAACACCACTCCTCAGCAGCCCAAGTGGAACAGAACAGAAGCCCTGGGTTTAGACCCTGGTTCTTGCCAGCAAATGATGTAACCTCTCTGGGCCTCAAACACAAAACATTTTTGCACATATACAAAATATGTATATGTTTTCACATACAAAACAGGAAAAAGATTGAGTCAGATACTGCATATGGAAGCCCCACATAGGAGATAAAGTGGGATCATATCTGATACCCCCAGATTGTTCTAAATCGGCCACCACCATTCAGGGCAGTCAAAGACTCCCAACTTGAAGAGGATCCTGAACTGAGATGACCCTCGGTAGCAGGAGAAAGAGCTATCCCCAAAGCCAAGTCTCTCAGACTTCTCCCCTCATACCAAATCATACCACAAATGTCCCAAAATTGACTCTGAGCACACTCCTGCTCAAAAACCTTCCATGGCTCCCCTGTGCTTACCAGAAAAAGGCTGCATTTTTAACCTACCATTTAGGGCTGGAACTAGGGTGAGGCAAGTGAGGCACATAGGGCTTAACATTTAAGTAGGCACAGGGTACCTGAGAGTGAGAGTCTCCTTAAATTTCCTTAAAACTTGCAGTCTAGGCCTTCACTCTAGTCCCAGCCCTGCTGCCAGGAAAGGCCCTTCCCAGTCAGTCCACTTTCCCTGGCCATTGTACACCAGAAAGCTCCAGAACCACTGACCACTTGACTCTCCCGTAACTTTCCACCACCTCCTCCCCTCACTGGATGAGCCCTTCTTCGGATTCCCCTACTGAATACTCGGAGACTAAGCTCAAGTGCCACCTCCTCCACGAAGCATTCCAAGATGACCTCTCAGCCTCTTCTGGTTTCGCGTCGCCCACCCCTTTCATGCCTCCACAGCACGGGGCACACCGAAGATGCTTTCTGGCCTGTACAACAGAATGAAGGCTGAATGGAGGGAAAGCCTAAAAGGTGCTTTCTGAGCTTCTTCTGCTCCTCCTGGTGTCAACTGCATAAACCTGTAACTTCTTCCCCTTAGTGAGAGAAGGGAACAGCGGAAGTGAGAAAAGCCCTTAGTCGTTCTTTCTCGGGAAGGGAGCTTCCACACACTTCACTGTCTCCTGAATTTCCAT
Organism: Meles meles; assembly: GCF_922984935.1. Taxonomy (NCBI): domain Eukaryota; kingdom Metazoa; phylum Chordata; class Mammalia; order Carnivora; family Mustelidae; genus Meles; species Meles meles. The sequence goes on from NC_060071.1 coordinate 51,992,047, forward strand.
TCTCATATTCTTGGGATAAGAAGCGAGACCCCCCCTCTGACACCAGAATCCAACTCCTATTCCGCTTGGAGGGACCCCAAGAGCTTGGTGGGGCCGGGGGCGTGCAGGTGCATTGCGGGCAGTGTGCGCCGGGAACCTGGGGCACGCCTCCCCACCCCGAACTTCTTGGACCCCTAGACTAGTATGTCAGAGGCTTGTCCCAAGCCGGCCCGGGAGGCGGGGGCTGCCGAGCCTGCCTGGTCCCAGGGCGTCCCCAGGAAGAGAAAGGGCTGTGGAGACGCGGCCCAGGCGCCAGGGCGCAGCGAGTGCAGCGCAGAGCAATCGGACTCCGGCGGCAGTCCCCGGCCCACCCCCGGCTTCTCCAACCCGGTCCCCGCCGCCCGCCCCGCGTTACGTGGGAGCCGCGGCCTCGCTCCCAGTTCCCCCGCGCGCCCACCTGGCCTGCAGGAAGGAGACGCCCGGCTGCGCGGCCGCGCCACCCGCCGCCCCCGGATGCTGCCGCCTCCGCGCCGCTGCCTCCATGGCTGCCCCGCCGGCGGCCAGGGTCTCGGCCAGCTTTCCGACTTGCGGAAGCACTCTACCCGCGGGTCGGCGGCGGCAAGCGCTGACACAGAGCAGGGGGCGGACCCGGGCGGACGGGGGCGCGGGCAGGGGCGGGGCTAGGGGCGGGGCCGGTGCGGGGGCGGGGCTGGCGGGGAGAAAGGGGAGGGACGCGGGGAGGGACTGATGGAGCCGGGGAGGCTGAGCGCGCCCCGCCAGGGGTTGAAGGGACGGCATGGTGGTGGCGTTCCCGGCGGGGAGCGGGCACTGGCCTGCGCGCGCGACGCGTGTGGTGTGGCCCTGTGGGGGCTGGGCCGGACGTCATCGTCCGGGCGGGAAGCTTGGCCTTGGCTGCCTGAGGCCCGGATTCTAGTGGAGCGGGTTGGGGGGTGGCATAGGGACCTGGGGTAAGACTCATTTGATCCAGATGCTAAGGCTGGATTTCCCTTGTCCTTGAGGACAGGGACAGGGGTGGGGAGGATTGTGTCCTCCCACCCTGCGCTACGCGCTTTCCTTTTTCCGATGGAAGATGTCGCTTCATAAAATGACACCTCTATGGCACTTGACGCTAGGAATTAAATAATGGGCGGGATTAGAGGGTAAGACAGAGAGGAGCACCAAATTCTTTCCAAGTTGGGGTGGCCTGGAGTGGATTGATGCAGATTCTAATTATGGATTTGTCATTCTCTTGAACTTTGTGGCTTTGGAAGTCACTTGCTCTCTCTCCCTTCCAAAGATGTATTAACTCCCTGCTGTGAGCAGCTCACTGTGCCCACAGGAATGACAAACCCAGCTCTAGTAAGGCCTACATTGATGGCGGGAAGGGGGCATTGGTAAAGGGTGTGGTGAGAAAAGTACTGAGGTGTGAATATAGACTTGGAGCAGGTGGGATCAGACCAGGCTTCTGGAAGACCAACATCTCAGTTGTGACTTTGGACTTCTGAGCTGACAATGAAGTCTGAGCAGCAGTGGAGGGAACACAGGGAGTGTAGCAAAGTTTTCCAGGCAGATGGAACAGCCAGTCAGGAGGCTTAGCATCCAGAGAGAAGCTGTTGTTTGGAGGAAAGAAAATTTCAGCCAGAGCAGCAGAGTGCAGGAGGAAGGGCAACGGGAGGTGGCTCAGATGAAGAGGGCCCCTGTCCTGGAACAACCGGAAGCAGTTCCAAGAGTTCTAGGGTAGGGAAGTAGCACCATCATATCTGCATTTTAGTGTGGGGTAGATGAGAAGAGGCAGGACCAGAGACCCCCAGGTGGAGCACATGACGTGCGTTTGTTCTAGCGACGGTCCTGCACTGCTAGCTGCCACGGCCACAAGGAGAAAGTTGATGACCTCAGTTGTATGGAGGGTACCATGGTGGTACCTTGGGTGTCAGGGGTGAGGAGAGCAAAGTCCAGGCTCTGGCTAGGTTCTACAGCTGGGTGGGTGGTGGAGGTGCCCTCTGGAAAGTGGGTTAAAGCAAGTTTAGGATAGATGAGAATTCTTCCTTGGAAGAATACTTGAGTTGGGTCAGGAAGGCTGTTGGGCCCACGGATCTGAAGCTCTGGCCAGACCTGGGAACAGGGCAGACTGACTCGTGAATCAGGGGAATACAGATGGTAATCTGACCCTAAGAGGCTGCTTTGGGAGACATGTCCCTTGGGGAAGAAAGAACAAAGGGCAAAGCCCGAGAACAATCAGGAAGCAGACTGCCTGGGTTTCAATCCTGGTACTGGTCCTAACTAGCTGTGACACTTGGGTAAATTGCTCAACCCCTCCCAGACTCAGTTTCCTCATCTGTGACAAGGAGAATCCTGCTGCATCTACTGCACTGGGGCTGTGATGATTTCATGACGTCATGGAGATGGAGTGCTTGGCACAGAGCCTCCCGCTGGTGGGTTTGTTCTTTACCATAGTCTGACCCTGAACCTGATGTTTCCTGAGTGAGATGATGGATTTGAGCCTATTTCCATTCCATTTTCTTGCCTGTGCTTTCCTTTGGCAGAATTTTACAGTTTCATTCCTTCTCATTTTGATCAGAGCCCATGTCCTATCTTGGCTGTGACTGGGGCCTGTCTTGGGGTCATTTTCCATTGGCACCCCCCCCCGATGGTGCACAGCAGCCCACAGGCCGCACATCCCAGTGCCCACCCCAGCCCCACAAAAGGGCATGTTGGCTTTATAGCTTTTTTTCTTTCATTTGCTCTGATGTCCCTATTTTGCAGCAGAGAAAGCCAGTATCCTGAGCTGAAATAGCATCCCCAAGGTCAGCCAACAATGCTTAGACGGGATCCCAGGTTTGATTTGGGACAGTCTGCTCTTCCTTCTACAGATTGCTCTATGTATATGCCAGAGAAGAAGGATTGAGGCATCTGGCTCTGACCCCAATCTCTTATTCTCTGCTGGTTTTGCAAGCCTGCTGGGCTTCAAAGGAAGGGCATGAAGTGCCTATGATGTAATATCAAATTAATAGCACCAGGGTTGGGCTTCCAGCCATTAGAGGATGAGGCCATGTGGAGGAAGCTTCTCTGGCCCATTTAATCCTCCAATCCCTTAAATACTAACAAATCTACCTCCCATCTGGAGCCGGCAGCTGCCCCCTGAATGGAGGGGACCCCAGCCTAGCAGCAGGGCCAGGCCTGCCTGAACGAACATGAATACCATGCCCCCCCCCCACTCCCGCCTGGTGGGATTATCAGTCCCTCTCTTTCCTGTCCCACCAGAGCTCTTTAAGAACATTATCTTCGGGGTGCCTGGGTGGCTCAGTGGGTTAAAGCCTCTGCCTTCAGCTCAGGTCATGATCCCAGGATCCTGGGATCGAGCCCCGCATTGGGCTCTCTGCTTAGCGGGAGCCTGCTTCCTCCTCTCTCTCTCTCTCTCTCTTTGCCTGCCTCTCTGCCTACTTGTAATCTCTATCTGTCAAATAAATAAATCTTTAAAAAAAACCAAAAGAACATTATCTTCATGTGCTCTCAAATTGCATGGACATTTGGCGGGGGGGGGGGGGGGCATCTAGCATCATTGATGCTCATGGTGGCCACCTCAGCAAATCTCTCTGTCCTCACCTGTCTCACCCCTTTTCCTCACTGCAGCTTCCCTGGCACTGCACTCCCTCACCACCTGCCTCGAGCTCTGCTTCTAGGGAACCCGGGCTAAGGCAGCATCTGGCAAGGATGCTCAGAGTAGAAAGGAGATACAAGTGGGGCCACTCCAGAGTGAAGAGAAATGGGGCCCCATGGGGCCATCCCTTTTCCCTCGATAGGGTTTCCAAGGTGATGACCCAGGCACCTCGACTAGGGCTCCCTGGCAAGCCTTTGATCTCATCTATTTCTGTCACTCAGCAGCCGAAGCAACTGAAACTTAAAGTCACACAGCAAGTTAGAAGTGAGGCCAGACCAGAATCCGGTCTCCTCACTCTGAAGCCGGCACTCTTTCTTTCAAGTCCATTTAAGAACTTCTGAAAGTGTTTCTTTTCTCCAAGCATCTCCCCACACTGGCTGCCGGGGAGACTTTGAAAGCCCCATTAAACTGTAGCCACCACCTGGGAGGTATGACACACACAGCCACAGGGGCAGACAAAGAGGAAGTGGGACAGGGAAGAAAGGTAGTCACGAAATCGCCGGTCCAAGGACCTCTGCGGGCGAGAACCAGGGATGAGGTGTGTTTGGAAGGCTGCACAAGGACAGACTCCGGAGAAGAGTAGGGGACAGGCCTGGGGGGAGAGGGAGGGGCCACAGAAGGAGCTGGAGACTGGCCTCCCCTGTCCACCGGTGTTGCCTGGGGGGCACCCTTGTCTGGGCTGAAGTTGCCCTCCAGGAAGCTGGGAGGGTGACCAGAAGTCACACCGAGGGGAAGGAGACAGAAAGAGGTGCTTGCCTCAAGTTGCCTTCATGAAGATTCTTGGGACTGAGACTGCTAGAAATAACTGGGGACAGGTTAATGACCAAGGGGGATTGTATAGTATAGGGATACAGGGACATCTTAAGAAATCTAAGCACAAGGATACAGCTGGGTCTTGGAGAAGAGATGAAACCCAGGGCCTGGGTTTGGAGGACTCAGAAAGTCACTTTCCTCCAACTCCGTTTCTGTTCCATCTTTCTGTCTCCCTGAAGCCTGGCCTTCCCTGCATCCTAGGGAGCATGACAGCAAATGGCCTCAGCCAGCAGCTTCCAAGCACACCTCTCTTCCAGGGTGATGAGCAGAATGAGCCTGGAGTCTTCTGGGCACAATTCTAAATCATCAGGGAGAGATTCTGGTTGGCCTGGCTTGAGGCAGGAGCTCACCCTAGGCCGGCCAGTGAGGCCAGGTAGTACCTAACCAGGGCTGCTCCCTCTCTGACCTGACGGGTAGGGGAAGAAGAAGGGAACAGTTCACTATCTTGGGCTTGCACCCTTGAACAAAAGCTCCAAGCCAGGAGATTCTGCGCTCTTTCCCAACTCCTTAACGATCTATGTGTGGCTGTAAACTCAAACCTTGTCTAGAAGCCTGCCTGCCTCAGTGCAGCCTACAGGTGAATTGGGCTCAGCCAGGCCCTCGCGTCTCCCCCTGCCACCCCATCTGTTGCTGAGAGCTGGAAGAAGCTAAGAGGGCCCCAGCGCCTGCCACATATCCTTAGCGCTGAAATGAACACTAGTGAAGTTTACTTTGCTTTGATTTTAGACTCTTTTTTTTCAGTCAGGTCAGTGGGCCTCAAAAGAATTCCCAAGGACCTTGTTCTGAGCCTGTGGTGGGAAAGGCTATTGGAGGCTTCTAGAACCAGAGCTTATGTGGGGTTTTCTATTTTGGGAGTCCGTAGTTTCAAAGCCCAGAAAGGAATTCAGGGTCCTTTTCTTTCAGTTCTAACTAACATTTATTGCACAATTACTGTGTGCTATGTCCTGGTCCCAAGGCTTTTCAAGATTTTTTATTTATTTATTTATTTATTTATTTATGGGGCGCCTGGGTGGCTCAGTGGGTTAGGCCTCTGTCTTCGGCCCAGATCATGATCTCAGGGTCCTGGGAATCGAGCCCCACATCTGGCTCTCTGCTCAGCAGGGGGCCTGCTTCTCCCTCTCTCTCTACCTGCCTCTGTCTACTTGTGATCTCTGTCAAATAAACAAACAAAATCTTATTTATTTATTTGAGAGAGAGCAGGAGTGGGAGGTGGGAGAGGGAGGTGGGAGGGGAGGGGCAGAAGCAGACTCCCTGCTGAGCAGGCTGGATCCCAGGACCCTGACTCCCTGACCTGAGCCACCCATGTACCCCAAGGGCTTTATATATAGGAGGATTTCATTTAATCCTCACAACTGCCCTAAGGGGTAGGAATAACTTTTCTCTCATTGACAGATGAGGAAACTCAGGCACAGAGAAGCCAAGTCACCTGGCCAAGACCACACAGCCTGTCAGTGGTGTAGCCCTTCCTCTGGGGCCTCATGGAGTCCAGAATCCCCCACACGAACCAATGGGATGGGCCATGCAGGCCTGAGGGAGTCTTTCCCATGGCCATAGCCAGCAATGAGTAATACCTGCTTCTAAAAGCGGTTTAAGAATTATTATCCTGAACTCCGTGTTGTAGGACTCTGAAATGTAACCACCTACGGGAGTGTTGCAGAGACCCAGAGCTGTTAGTCTTCAGAAAAACTTAGCTTCTTAAAGTAAGGTTCAGAGGCCTGATCCTTTAAAAGTAGGAGAGCCCGTCAGCGGGTGGACAGCTTGCTGTGGAAAGTGAGGGCTTTGAAGAGAGAAGCCTTAGGCAGGATCTGGCCCTTCTGGGTTGATTCAGGGCTGTGTGAACCTGCAACAGCGACCCAAGATCTCTGAGTCTTGGTTTCTTCACCTACAAAACAGGGACAATGACAACAGCTGCCTTGCAAGGTCCTTGGGAGGCTCCATGAAGGCGGTAGAAGATTGACAACTCGTGATCATCATCCTGGTGGCAAGAAATATGTCTCCTGGGTGGGAAGCTCTGGGAAGGTGATGCTTACTCTGCAGGAAGTGCTGACTAGATCAGCGGCGCCTCCATGGCTCATTCGGTAAAGGGTCTGACTTGATTTCAGCTCAGGTCATCATCTCAGGGATGTGAGATCAAGGCCTGTATCAAGCTCCCCACTTAGCAGGGAATCTGCTTGAGGATTCAATCTCTCTCCTTCAGCCCCATCCCGCCGGGATCATCTGAAGGACTTTGGGGTCCCCTTGAGCCACACCCGGTGGTTCCACATCATAGGAATGACCCGAATTCCTTTCTGGGCTTTAAGCCTGCAGACTCCTGAAGCAGAAAACACCATGTAAGCTCGGTTCTAGAAGCCTGTAGCAGCTTTTACTGCCACAGGGTCAGAACGAGGTCCTAGGGAATTCTTTGGAGGCCCATCGACCTGCTTGAAAAGGAGTCTGAGATCAAACTCCAGTATGGTTCACGAGTCTTAGGTCTTAGGTTTTACTGAGAGACAAACATGATAGGTGCAAGTTACATAATTTTTTTGGTACTTTATTTTTTTTCTTAAAGATTTTATTTATTTATTTGACAGAGAGAGATCACAAGTAGGCAGAGAGAGAGGAGGAAGCAGGCTCCCCACTGAGCAGGAAGCCCGATGCGGGGCTCGATCCCAGGAGCCTGGGATCATGACCTGAGCCGAAGCCAGAGGCTTTAACCCACTGAGCCACCCAGGCACCCCCATAATTTTTTAAAAAAAATGTCAGCTTCATTGAGGTACATTGATTTACACACAATGAAATTCTTTAATTTTAAGCACAATTCAATAAGATAGGAGAAGTGTATATTTTCACATAACCACCACCACAGTCATGTTACAGAATAATCATATCACCTCAGAAAATTCCCCTGTGCCCCTTTTAGTCACTCCCTCCCACTTTCCCCAGCCCCTTCTAGCTGACCAGCCCAACCGCTGAACTTCTTCACACCATTATAGTTTTGCTTTTTCTTAAATTCCATATAAATAAAAATCATCTAGCTTTTTCCATCTGGATTCTTTCACTCAGTGTGACGCTTTTGAGAGGCGTTCGTGTTGTCGTATAGATCAAGAGTCCAGTTCTTTTTATTACAGAGCAGAATTCTCCTGCTTAGATGGATCCACTTGTAATTCATGCTCCAGTTGAAGGACATCTGAGCTGTTTCCAGTTTGGGGCTATTATGATAAAGCTGCTAGAACATTCACCTACAAGTCCTTGTGTGGACAAATTTCTCTTAGATAAGTACCTCTTGGGTAAATGGGATTGCTGGCTCATACAGTGAGTGTATATTTCACCTCATTAGAAACCGCACAGTGTTTCTGGAAGTAGTTGCACTCTGCCTGGCAGTAGGATCAGAAAGATTACCTCCCGGACTGTAGCAGAGGTGACCACCGCGTATCCTCATGAATCAAGTTTGTGTTCATCCCTGATGGCTGGGAGTTTCTTCATCCCTGCAGAGTGAGAGGGAAGCTCTAAACTGGGTCACTGACCCCTACCCTCCCCCTCGTCCCCCCTACCCTTCTATGATCTTGCTGTGCTGGGCACTGGCATGAGTGCCAAGCACAGAAGCGGGTCAAGGCAGTTCATACATAATGTATGGATTGTCTGGGAATTAAGTTTCCACCCAAAGCAAAAAACCCTAGTTGCCTGGCTTTCAATTAACTATTCATTTGTTTGGCTACAGGATCCCCCATTGAACAACAGGCAAGTCATAATTCTAAATGGACCCAGCAGACAAAGCCGGATCCCTTTTCCTAGCTAGACAATTACCCAGAACCAGTTCTCAGTTACAGTCAATAAACACTTGTTAAGCCACACCAGGATAGTGTGCAGGGAATCAATATTTCTTGAAACCTTACTGTCCTTGCCCAAGCACTCTGTGGATATTGTCGTTGTTCCTGGACAGATGATTAAATGAAAATTTGGAGATGGGAATTAATCTGACTGAGGCTTCCTGGCAGAAGTCAGAGTGGACTCCCAGGTCTTTCTCCTATGCCATTTCTTTCCTGGTGGCCCTGAAAGGTAGCCAGGGGGTAGGAGTGGGGGGCAAGACTAATGTGCATGAAACAAGACAATCCAGCTTTTCACCTGGGGCATTCCTAAAAAACTGACCATTGCATAAAACTGTTTTCCCCATAAGGGAATTGTTTGAGTTGGGAGCTTGTTCCTTGTTACGGTCTTAGCATAAATGAAGTGACGAAAATCTCATTCATATAAGCAAAGTTATTACAAGTAGAGACTCTTATAATAACTTATTAGTGAAATTATGCTCAGTCTTTGTGAAATAAGCATAAAGACAGTGTAGGCATTAATTACACAAAGGGGCCTATCACCCTGCAAATTTTTTTTATGCAACATGAAAAACCTGACTAGATCTTTGATGTAATTTAAAGCTAATATGCTGAAAATGGTGAACAGTGAACATTTAATTAGAGATGCTTTTATTTGTCTTTAGAAAAGCATTGGGAAAAAAATCCCAATGACTTTGTCTTCTTTATGAAAGTTGGGCTGAGATTTTGTATGAGACCTTATTTCTCTTTGGTCACATTCTTACTCCCCATGGCTAGGGTGGGCGAATGTGCATCAGGGGTCTTTGAACCACCTGAAATTGTACCCAACATGATTTGAGGATGTATTTTTTTGGTAATTATAGCCTTTGTCAGATGAGGCCTCTGGGATACAGCCACAAGTTTGAATCACTTCTTTCTCAGTTTTTTTCTCTCGCCAGCAGCAGCATCAAAATTACTCCACTGACTTTATGGGAGTGCTCAGAGTTGGAATCATTTTCTTTTAAAAAGTATCTGGATCAAGGCATCTGGCTGGCTCAGTCAGTGGAACATGCAACTCTTCTTTTTTTTTTTTTTAAAGATTTTATTTATTCATTTGACAGATAGAAATCACAAGTAGGCAGAGAGGCAGGCAGATAGAGAGGAAGGAAAGCAGGCTCTGCGCTGAGCAGAGAGCCCGATGCGGGGCTCGATCCCAGAACCCCAGGATCATGACCCAAGCCGAAGGCAGAGGCTTAACCCACTGAGCCACCCAGGCACCCCTGGAGCATGCAACTCTTGATCTCAGGGTCAGTTAGTTCAAGCCCCACATTGGGCATAGAGTTCATGAAAAGAAAAATAAATAAATAAATAGACAAAAACCTGAGACACACCTAAAATAAAAGGACATGGAAAGGTTGAAAATAAAATGATGAAAAAAGATATACCAGCGACATGCTAACTAAAAGAGAGCTGGTGTAATTATATAGATATGAGACAAACTAGACTATGAAGCAAAAAGTATTATTAGGGCTTTTATCATTATCATGATAAAAGGTTTAATTCATCAAGAAGATACCATAGTTCTAAAGTTGTAGGTACCTTCTGAATAGCATTCAAACATATAAAATAAAAATTTATAGAACTATAGAAAAAAATTGACTAATCTAATATAGGGGGTGTACATTTTATTAGTACAGTGCTTTCAATTATTGTAGGTTAAGAAAGATTTATTTTTTTATTTTTTTTTAAGATTTTATTTATTTATTTGACAGAGAGGGAGATCACAAGTAGGCCCGGAGGCAGGCAGAGAGAGGGGAAAGTAGGCTCCCTGCTGAGCCGAGAGCCCGATGCAGGGCTCAATCCCTGGACCCTGGGATCATGACCTGAGCTGAAGGCAGAGGCTTTAAACCACTGAGCCACCCAGGCGCCCCAAGAAAGATTTAAATAATTGAGTCAACCAGCCTGATTTATTGGATGTTTACAAATTACTCTGCATCCATTCATCAAGGAATAGACATTATTTTCAAGTACACATGAACATTTCTAAAAACTGACCATATAAAAGGTCATAAAGCTAGTTTCAACAAATTTCAAATAATATGGTTTACATAAACCACTTTTTATGACCTATGACCAAGCTAAGTTATGCAATTAAATTAGAAATCTGAAACAGAAAGAAAAATGACACCCTCCCCACGTTTTAGAAATTAATTAGAAAGTGCACTTCTAAATAATTTATGAGTCAAGTAAGAACTCATAATAAAAACTGAACACTGTATAGAGATAGTTACATGATGTGATAAGAATGTTACATAACAAAACTAGTGGATGCAGCAAAAATGGTAATTATAGGGAAATTTATAGCTTTAGATGCTTATATTAGAGAAAAAAGACTGAAAATTAGTGAGCTAGAGGAAAGCAGAGTGGAGGGAAAGGAAAAAAGGAAAAAGGAAAGAAAAACCCCACCAGGAACTCAGAGCATAAGGAAGAGGTAAAGATGAGAGCATAAACTAATGCCATGGGCAACAAATGTACAATAAAGATGACCAACAAGCCGACACCAGATAAAACAGACCCTCTGGTAAGAGTCATTAAGAAAGGGGCGCCTGAAAAAAAAAACAAAGAAAAGAAAGGGGCGCCTGGGTAGCTCAGTGGGTTAAAGCCTCTGCCTTTGGCTCCGGTCATGATGCCGGGGTCCTGGGATCAAGCCCCGCATTGGGCTCTCTGCTCAGCAGGGAGCCTGTTTCCTCCTCTCTCTGCCTGCTTCTCTGCCTAGTTGTGATCTCTGTCTGTCAAATAAATAAATAAAATCTTAAAAAAAAAAAGAGTCATTAAGAAAGAGGGTAATAGCATGCATGAATAATAGAGATAAAGAACAGAAGAAAGCTGCAAATACTGAAGGAGTTAAAAAGATAGGGTGAACACACCACGGATAACATTACATCAGTGAATTTAAAAACTTATTAGAGGGGCGCCTGGGTGGCTCAGTGGGTTAAGCCTCTGCCTTCGGCTCAGGTCATGATCTCAGGGTCCTGGGATCGAGTCCCGCATCGGGCTCTCTGCTCAGCAGGGAGCCTGCTTCCCTCTCCCTCTCTCTGCCTGCCTCTCTGCCTCCTTGTGATCTCTCTTTGTCAAATAAATAAATAAAATCTTAAAAAAAAAAAAACTTATTAGAAAGGTAAACTTTTCTAGAAAAATATAGTTTGTCAAAATGATAACAAGAAAGCCAGGGGGCACCTGGGTGGCTCAGTGGGTTAAGCCGCTGCCTTCGGCTCAGGTCATGATCTCAGGGTCTTGGGATCGAGTCCCGCATGGGGCTCTCTGCTCAGCAGGGAGTCTGCTTCCCTCTCTCTCTCTCTGCCTGCCTCTCTGCCTCCTTGTGATCTCTCTCTGTCAAATAAATAAATAAAATCTTTAAAAAAAAAAAAAAAAGAAAGCCTGAGTTTTCAATAGTGTTACAGAAATTGAATCAGTGGCTTAAAAAATAAAATTAAGCTTCACTGGTTTTTAGGCAATTCCTAGCAGGTTTTCATAGGATACATTTATTTTATTTTATTTTATTTTTAAGATTTATTTATTTTAGGGAGAGAGAGAGAGCTAGAGTGCATGGGAGGGTGGAGGGAGAGAATCTCAAGCAGACTATCTGCTGAGCGCAGAGCTGGGAGCAGGGCTGGATCTCAAGCCCTGAGACCATGACCTGAGTCAAAATCAAGAGTCGGACAGTTAACACTGAACCATCTGAGACACCCAAACACCTCTATTCTAATTTTATACCAACTCTTATAAAGAATATCAAAAGAAGCAATTCTCCCCAACTCATATTAGTATAACCTTGAAATAGAATGAGCCAAGATTCTGCAAGAAAGAAAGTAACAGACCAGAATCCCTCATGAACATAGACGGAAATGCTATAAATAAAATATTAGCAAATCAAACCTAACAGTGTATGATAAAGACAATTCATCATGAGTAAGCTGGATTTACTCCAGAAAAATTAGGATGATTCAACATAAAACCCTGTAACGTTAACCCTTCACATTAGTGGGTTAAAGGAGAAGTTATATGATTATCTCAAGAGAAGTAGTAAAGGCATTCAGTAAAAGTCAACATCCAATCATGGAAAAAGCCCTTAGTAAAGCAGGAATAAAATGAAACATCCTAACATTAAAGGGTTATTTTTTTTAAAAAGCCTTCAGTAGTCAACATTCTTAATGGCGAATCATTGAAAGTCGCTATTCCTTTAAGAGCAGAACAAGATAGGGGCGCCTGGGTGGCTCAGTGGGTTAAGCCTCTGCCTTAGGCTCAGGTCATGAGCTCAGAGTCCTGGGATCCCACATCCTGCTTCCTCCTCTCTCTCTGCCTGCCTCTCTGCGTACTTGTGATCTCTGTCTGTCAAATAAATAAATAAATAAAAATCTTAAAAAAAAAAAAAGAGCAGAACAAGATAAAGGTGGTAGCTGCAGCTACTGTAACTGTGTACATAGAAAACAATAAACGAATCTACAAATCAGATCATTGAAATTATTAGAATCATGAATTGGTATAACTGAAAGACACTTTGCAATATTTCTTAAAACTGAACTAGAATAGATTACGGAGAAATCCTTGTGCGTGCATAAGAATATTCGTCGCAGGACTGTTTACAACAGCAAAACAGCAAAAAATTGGAGGCTACCAAACGTCCATTGAGAGAAGAATGTATAAATAAAAAGCCTACACATTCAGTTAGTGAATGTACTACAGCTACACACGTAACCTGGTCGAATATAATTAGAACATTTATATTTTCAAATATAATATAAAACAAATACTTTCCACATAAATTTTTTATAAACCTGAAAAAGGCAGGTTGCAGAAAATGGCATTGTCACGATACCATACTTATTGTAAAGCTCCAGCAAGTAAACTAAACAATATTTTGTTTGAGGTTGATTACGCATATGATAAAGCTACATATTAAAAAAAAAATTTTTTTTTTAAATGGGCACCATAAAATTCAACCTACTGTTCCCTGTGGTGAGGAGGCAGGACAAGATAGGAACAAGGCACCAAAAGGTATTTTGGAAGTTCTTAAATTGAGTGGTGGGTTTCCGGGAGTTTATTTTATGCGCATTTATTCTTTTGATGTATCAGACACTAGGCATTAAGCATTTTGTAGAGCGGCCTGTAGTTACCCTCGTTCACCACTACATGACAGGCTAGTCCGTCAGTAAAGTCGTTCCTAAAAGGAAAAGGCTGATGAGAGGGGAGATGCTGCGTAATGGCTGCGTTCTAGCAGCCAGGATCCTGCTGGGGAATTCTGAGTGTTTACACGCACAGTGGGGCAGCTCAGATGTGCCTTACTCTGGCTAGGATCTCGAAGCCAGGGAGCCAGGCTTTGTTTTTTTGCCTTTCTTCTGGCTTGGCTATGGAACCATTTTGCAAACTTAAAAGTGTATCTGCTGGAATGTTGATTCTTATTTCTCAGAGTTTTTCCGGGTTTCCCAAGGTGGTGGTTCCTAAACGAACAACATGGGGCGTGAGGTATATTACTTGATCTCCCTCGTGGCAACTGACACGTCCCCTTCTGTGTTTATGGATCTGGGGCTATTGTTTTTCAGCACTAGCATTAGAACTACGCTTCAATAAACATCTGCATGACTTGGTAATCATATACACAGGAATATTTAAATCTTGGTAGCAATTGTTAAAATGGCGAAACAATAGTCATCAAAATTACTCACAGAAATCATGATGCCCAATAGCTTTTTCGTGTGATGTGCTTGCCTGAGGTTGGCAGAGACTTGTTTCAGCGGCCAGTGTTAAGACAGCAAGTGGCAGCAGGACCCCAGTCACCCCTTTCTCTTTTCATTCTCTAGACCTGCCTCGCTGGTCCACTACATTAGCCACTAAGCCACATGTGGCACTGAACGCTTGCAGTGAGATGCGCCCTAAGTGTAAAATACACCTTGGATTTTGAAGACTTAGTATGGAAAAAAAAAAGGTAAATATCTGTTAATAATTATTCATATTAATTACCTGTTGAAATGATACTATTTTAGATACGTTAAGTTAAATAAAATATACTATTAAAATTAATGTCATCTGTTTCTTTTTACTTTCTTAGAAATTTTAAAATTACTAGAATATTTTAAATTACTACTGCACGGCTTACATATGTGATTCATATTATTAATTCCATTGGACAGCACTACTCTGGATGTTACTGCCAGTGCTTGCGATCTCTGCCTTCGGGACCAACCTCATGGCTAAGGCCTCCACCTTCCGCCCGGGGAAGGGTCCTGGGGGCCCTCGTGGGGGCGGTCAGGATGGGGTGCTGCAGTAGCCATTCCTTCCTGGCGCTGCTCTCGCCTATTCAGATCCAGGGGCGGAGCGTGAGTGGCGCCGCGCGGAGGTGACGGTCGCGCTGGGAGTTGCCTGTCTGCCTAGTAGGGGCAGCGAGCCCTTGGGAAGGTGAGACACCTGGCCTGACTGTCTCCAGACTCGGCCAGGGCTCGGCACCAGCGTCAGCGGCTGGAAGGAGCCACAACCCACCAGCACGCCCGTCTGAGCTGAAAAAGAAAGCTTGCCCTGGTCGGGTTTTGAGCTTGGGGAGAGATTGGGGGGCGGGTCTTCCTCCTTCCTACCATCCTCAGTCTTTCTTGTGTTTGTCTCTTCTCCGCAGCTCTAGGCACTCCCTGGAGACAGGCCAAACCACGAAAATTGTGGAATTTCTATGATTCCGCCTGTGGTTAAATACTAATGATATCTGCATTTAAAACTGGCATTACACATTACAGAGAATGGTAAAAATTCATGCTAATAATGAAAATCTTAAGTTATTCCTGACATTTTCAAACATTTGTAATTGTGGTATAATACATGCCACATAGGATGTACCATCTTCACCATTTCAACAGTGCGGCTCAGTCACATTAAGTATATTCATGTTGCTGTGTGACCAGTCTCAGATTTCAGTGTATGTGCTGCCCAAATGAGCAAGGTGCAACCAGTCTCCAGAATTTTTCACCCTGCAAAACCTGAACTCTATACCCATGAAACATCAACCTTCTTCCATTTCTTCCTCCCACTAGTCCTGGCAACCACCATTCTGCTTTCTGTTTCTGAGTTTGACTGAAACTCTGTAACATTTTTCTTTTTGTGATAGTTTATTTCAGTTAGCATACTGTTCTTAAGGATCATGCATGTTGCGGCATGGGTCAGAATGTCCTTCCTTGTTAAGACTGACTAATTTTCTATTGTATGTGTATACCATTTTCTTTATCCATTCACCCATCAAGGAGGATTTGTGTTACTTCCCCCTTTTGGCTATTGAATAACGCTGCTCTGAATAGGGGTTTACAAATACGCTTTCCAATTTTTGGCTAAAATACACAAGATTGCAATTAATGTCTTTGTATACAACCACTTTGCACACATGTGAGTGTATCTGTAGGATACATTCCTACTAAAGGTAAATGGGTCAAAGGGAATGTACATTTTATAATTTGTTCAAGATTGCCAATCTGCTGTCCATAGAGGTTAAACGATTTTACAACAACCTAACGCTGTATGTTTTCAGTCAACGATCTTTGACAATACAGGAGATTAGAAATAGAATTTCTATCAGTAAGAATGAGTGGAAACATGTAAAATATTTTGAGATCCACGAGTTCGGAAGGATACCACAAAAACTCCCAAATTTTCAAAGCTCACTTCTGGAGGATGCTAGGGAAACAATTCACTAGTTTGAAAACAAACAAATGAAAACAAAAGGCAGAAGTTGAGCATGACCTGTCTTTGCTACGTCAACACTTTATATCGTATATCAGGATAGCCAGATAGTTGATGGGAGGAATTTTCTCTTTATAAAAATATTCTCGTCGTTAAATGGAGAAGGAATGATGGAACCACAGAAAAGAGCGGTGGACAGTGATCGCCAATGATCACAAAAGAGAGACAAAGTAAGAAAGAGACAGCTAGATATCCTGTGGCCCCTGACAGGAGATCATTATGCTGTCTCTGAACTATACTTCCCTGACATCTAAACTTGAATCTGATCAAGCCACCAGGGTTAATTGCCAACTACCGAGTTACAGAAAAAATCAGGGTAAGAACACGTTGAGCAATATATCAAGGGGATGGGATCAGCAAAATCCAGACTGTAGGAAACTCAAGTGACCTAGTTTCTTCAATAAATAAATTAAAAGGAAAAAAAAAAAAAGAGGAGGGAGGAGGAATCTTTAAATTAAAATAAATTCAAGGTGGGGTGCCTGGATGGCTCAGTCAGTTAAGTGGCTGTCTTGGGCTCAGGTCATGATCCCAGAGTCCTGGGATCGAGTCCGGTGTTGGGCTCCTTGCTCAGTGGGGAGTCTGTTTCTCCCTCTCCCTCGGCCTGCTACTCCTGCTGCTTGTGCTCTTTCTCTTAAATAAATAAATACAATCTTAAAAAAAGTAAATTTAGGGTTCATAGCAACCAAATGTAACATATGGGCCTTTTTATATTCTGATTCAAACAAAAATATGTGTTATTATTTGTAAGACGATTGGGAATTTGAACCCCAATTTGATATTTAATTATATTAAGGAATCATTGTTAATTTGAAGGTACTATGGTATTATGCTCTTTTATCATAACATTTTAGGTATTAGGATATTGTTTTGTAGCTTTGTGGCATCATGGATAGGTTAAAAAAATCTTATCTTTAAAGATCTACTAAAATAATTATTGATGAAATGATACAATGTCAGAGATTTGCTTCAGAATAACACAGTGGGAGTGTGTGTGGGATGGAGTGCGGATGAACCAAGACTGACTCTGAGCTGATGACTGTTGAATCTGTGTGATGCATACCCTACAATTCTCTGTACTTTTGTTCATGCTGGAATTTTTCCAAACAAAAGAGTTTATTTGAAAAGAGAGTAATTAGGAATAATAGGTACAAATACCTCTTTGTAGCAATTTTAATGTAAAAAAAAGGAGCAAAAAGGAAAAAGATAGATAGGAGGGTCATTTGAAGGTTTTTTGTTTTTGTTTTTGTTTTTTTAACTAATCTCTCTGCCTAACATGGGGCTGGAACTCACAACCTGGAAATCAAGAGTTACACGCTCTACCAGTTGAGCCAGCCAGGTGCCCCAATAGGAGGGTATTTAAAAAAAATTAGGGACACCTGGGTGGCTCAGTTGTTAAGGGATTGCCTTTGGCTCAGGTCATGATCCCAGGGTCCTGGGATCAGGCTCCGCATCAGGATCCCAGCTCCGTGGGAAGCCTGCTTCTCCCTCTTGTTTCCCCTGCTTGTGTTTCCTCTCTTCGCTATGTCTCTCTCTGTCAAATAAATAAATAAAGTCTTTTAAAAAAATTAAAAAAGAAAAAGAAAAATTATTCAAGTATTACATATATATGGAAAAGCAAATAACTCAGTACCTCCTCACCAAGTAAATATTTCCCATGAATGAAAAAAGATATTTTATTGCAGCTTTTTGGGTAAACACTTCAGTAAAGCACATAAACATTAAACTCAACGGATTTTAGAAATGAGTGTCTCCATGTAATTATAATCCAAGTTAAGTCATGAATAAAACATTTGTAAAATGCTAGAAACTTCCTGTCTTCTGCCAGACAATAAATAACCCCTATAAAAGGTAACCTCTCTTCTAAGTTCTATCATCAAAGATAAGTTTTGTTTTCTTTTGAACTTCACATAATGGAATCACACAGTAGTTACCCTTTTGTATAGTTTCTTTTGAAGGAGTGAGAAAAAAGGAAAAATTTTGAGAGAGCCTTTGTACTGACCTGTGACAACAATAAATTATGGACCAAGGAGTGTTATTTATGAATTCCCAGCATCTGAGTTCCAATTTCAAAAAGAAAGAAAAACAATGCATAATTTCAAAAAGTAAATAAAATAGGAAACAAATATATGAAAAAATCCAACATTTTTAGGACTCAAACAAACATGTATCCATATACCAATGAGATACTAGTTATACTATCAAGTTAGCAAATAAAAATATTAATATCCAGTGTTATGAAGAGTTTGGTGAAACAGGGCCCTCACGTTGGGCTAGAAGGCATGTAAATTGGTAAAATTATTTAGGAAAGCAATTGGTAATAGTTGATCAAGGTTCTAAACAGTTTTATACATTTTATCTTAGTAATTCTACTTCTTGGAATCTAGCGAAGGATATTTTTTCAACAACCCAATATTCTATAACAAATCCACTGGAATTGTTTTTATAAAGATTATGTAATATGGGGTCGCCTGGGTGGCTCAGTTGTTAAACAACTGTCTTTGGCTCAGGTCATGATCCCAGGGTCCTGGGATCAAGCCCCATGTCGGGCTCCTTGCTTGGTGAGGAGCCTGTTTTCCCTCTCCCTCTCCCCCTGCTTGTGCTCCCTCTCTCACTATTTCTCTCTCTGCAAAATAAATAAATAAAATCTTAAAAAAAAAAAAGACTGTGTAATATGATGGGAAATTATGATATAATATTAAGGTTTTTTTTTTAAGCAGGCAATATCAACAAAGGCAAATATTACAAATAGCATATATTATACATTTTGAATATAAATATGTAGAAAACAAACTAACCCCACATCTGGGAGGAGAAGATTTAGCCTTTACCCCTGGTAAACTCACAGTATGGAAGGGACAGATGGCGAAATAGGCAAAAGTAGGCAGGCCTCCATTTTTTTGAGAAAGGAGATTTCGGGCTAAGAAGCTGGTCTTGTTGAGTAAGAACTGACACCACCCATATCAACATGACACAACTGTTCCAGAAAATTCTTGCCTAGGAAGATAAATAAATTAATTGCTAGCTCAAGAAATTAATTTATCTGGACAAATAGTTTCCTCATCTGGACACGACAGATGACTGCTTTCCTATCAAGACCACTGACTACACACAGAGGCAAAGAACTAACCAATATGACAAAGTTTATTTATCAAGACTTGTTTCAAGACCCTTGCTTCTCTGAGTCTATGAATCCTAAACTGTCTTACTTTTCCCAGACTGTGCCCAATCCCCATCAATTTCTTGCTTTGGAAAACCACTTTACACCACTTGCGCTCAGACCCCCAAATCCTATATATGTCCTTTCTTGAAATCTCCTTTCTGAGACACTACCAATCTCTATCAAGGTGTTATTCTCCCTTGCTGCAGTAAATATCTAATAGAATTATGTTGCTTGATTAACAGGTTTCACGGTGTTCTTTGGGGGAGTTGGGAGTGGACAAGATCTGTGAATTCAAATGAGAAAAAAACCTGACATTTATTTTCCTAAACCTATAACTGAAATTGAGCATTTCTTTCAATTAGGAATTTAAGCAAAGCCACAGTGACTGTAGCCATGTCACCTGTAAAAATTATGACCACTCGTCACCAGTAAAAATTACAGGTATTTTCAATCTGTATTAGAGCTATCATATCTATCTCAAAATATCATTTATGCTCACCACTATTTTAAAATTAATGCAAGGTCTGGGGCGCCTGGGTGGCTCAGTGGATTAAGTCGCTGCCTTCGGCTCAGGTCATGATCTCAGGATCCTGGGATCAAGCCCCGCATCGGGCTCTCTGCTCCGCGGGGAGCCTGCTTTCTCCTCTCTCTCTGCCTGCCTCTCTGCCTACTTGTGATCTCTCTCTCTGTCAAATAAATAAATAAAATCTTAAAAAAAAAAAAATTAATGCAAGGTCAGAGCTGTGAAGGCTCTGAGATTTTACCCAACTTGCAAGCTAACAAGTCACCTTGCCAGTTTCGTGGATCATGACAGAAGACACAGAATTCCTGAGTCCGAGATGACAGACTTTATTATTCACAGCAAAAAGGGGTAGCCAGAGTATCAATGTAGTTGTGCGGTTTCCCTAATTTCTATTTCCACAGGGATGGTGAGTGAGGGGTGGGGCAGGTCACAAGGACACAGGGAGCAGATTTTGTTAGAAGACAGGAATTTAGGGCTCAGGGCTGGTGTACTTTTTGAGAAAGCAACAAATGTAGGCAAGCAGCAAATAAGCTAGTCTGGTTGCCCAAGTGTTTAGCTACTGACGCTGTTCATTTTCAAGCAATGGAGAAGCCGTGCAGTCTGGCACACTCCGCAAATGTGTACAGGGACAATCAGGACCCATGTGGACTGCCTCTTCAACATGTAGTACTAGACCTTGCTCTTAATGCGTTTTTAAAGGAGCAGATACTTTATCATATCATCACTTTTTTAAAAAAGATTTTATTTACTTTTGCAAGTGAGAGAGAGAAGGAGCATGAACAGGAGTGGGGAGAAGAGGGGGAGAAGCAGACTTCCCACTGAGCAGGGAGCCCATGAATGATGTGAGGCTGATCCCAAGACTCTGGGATCATGACCTGAGCCAAAGGCAGACTGAGCCACTCAGGCACCTTTATCATTGTGCTTTTATATTTTAATATCACTGGTTTTCTTTGTTATTTTAATTAACATATGCATATAAATGCATTATTCGGAGAAGGGGTTGGTAGGCTTAACCCGATTGCCAAAGGTGTTCGTGGCACAAATAAGGTCAAGAAATGGAAGAGTTAAAAAAATATTTTCACCAAGTATTGATGAGAAAATAAACTGTTACATAACTTCATTACTCAGGAAAACCTGTTCAGAGCTCTCCTTGTCAAGAAGGCAGAGTGGGAAGGGCCCTGCTGCCAAATTCAGGAGACCAGAATTTGGGTCTCAGCTACATGAATGCCCCACTAGTTACTTAAACATTTTGCGTCCAGTTTTCCTCAACTGTAATGTGAGAAACTTGTCACCTAACTCACAGTCTGACTGGCTCAAAACAGAGACTGAGAGATGTACTCTCACACGTTGCCTGTGGGAGTGTAAACTAAGTGTTTCTGGAGATTAACTTTGGTTCTATGTGCTCAAAAACATTCAAATCCTTTGAGCAAGCAAATCCATTACTAGAAATTAATTATTATTAGATGTAATCAGATGTACAGACAAAAATGCAATTGAAAAGATGTTCATGGCAGTATTATTTATAATCGTTGCAGTTTTGTAAACATCTTGAATGTCCAGTAATTGCAGAAATTGTGGCACATCTATACTGATAAATGCTGTCATTATGAATTATCAGAGCAGAATATTTTGTGACATTAAAAGATGCCCATGATTTGGGGTGCCTGGGTGGCTCTGTTGGTTAAATGTCTGCATTCCACTTGGGTCATGATCCTGGGGTCCTGGGATGGAGACTCACATGGGGCTCCTTCTGCCTGCCTCTCCCCCTTCTTGTGCTCTTTCTCTCTGTCAAATAAATAAAAACTTAAAAAAAGAAATGCTGGTGATTTTATGTTGGTGGAAAAAATGCAAAACTCTGTGAGGTGCCTCCAATTCTGTTTAATGAATTATATACATGTATATAGGCTTAGAAAAAAAACAAGTTGGAAATTTACTGAAAATGTCATTGCTAGTGGTATGATACATATATATTAGAAATTTTTAAATTCACGTTAATAAATTTCCCCTTGTATTTCTCAATAAGCATATGATGCTTTGTAATAAGAGAAACAAATAATTTTATTTTTTAATTTATTTTGTTATTTTTTAAGATTTTATTTCTTCATCTGAGAGAGCATGTGTGTACAAGTTGGGGGGAAGGGGGAAGAAGACTCCCCAAAGAGCTGGGAGCCTGTTTTGGGGGCTCCATGTTGGCTTCATGTGGGGCTCGATCCCAGGACTTGGAGATCACGACCTGAATCAAAGGCAGGCGCTTAATCATCTGAGGCACCCAGGCATCTTGAGAAACAAATTATTTTAAAAAGCAACTCAAAATTAAGGTTATTTGTGTGAAAGTGCTTTGACAATCATATTGTGCTACATAAACACTAAATGATATTAGTGTTTTTCTGGAAATCGAGAAGCACAGTTGGATTCACGTTTAAATCAATAAATTTGACTGCAAGGAAGAAAAATTGGTTAGTGGGCGGGCTATGTTTTGTGCGACTCTGCAGCAGACTGGCTCCCTCTGGTTCCTCCTGCTTCCCTCCCCCTGTCGCCTGTCTCTCACTCCTGTTTGTTTTTTCCTCCATGCACTATCCAGGCCTCCTTCCTCGGAAGGAGGGCTGTCTGGTCTTGTCTCCTGGCCTCAATCATGCCTCAGAAATGGAAAAAGCCCCAAGGCTGGGGCCTGTCTGGCTTGAAGAGCCGGGGCTCAGTTCTGAGTGTGACATCAAAGTGCATAATGAGGGTTTTGCTGCAGATTCCAGGCTAGAGGGCAGGTGTAGGTGGCGCCAGGGTTATAGGCTTCTGGGCTGTGGCCCCAAAGGAATGCTGAAACCATTTGGCTGGATGCAGGTGAGGAAAAATCTGCTTTTTCTGTTAGAGGATTTGAGAGCATCTTGTGGTCTCCCTCACCCCGAGCTTCTGGTGCCAATTCACTGTCCAGTGCTCCTGACATCTCCACTGTTAAGGAAATGTATATAGGTCCTCTGGGGGCAGCAACTTATCCTAATACTAGGATTGAGGCTCTGGAATTAGGCAGACTTGGTTAGATTTGGATCCCAACTCCACTGCTGCTAGGAACCATCACTCAGTGTCTAAGAGCCTGGGTCTCAAAATCTGTAAATGATGACAAAAGTACTCAAATGCACCAGGCACACAACAGGCACGGTTCTAGGGGCCTTTCTTATATTAACTCATTTGTTCTACGCAGCCACCTTACTGGGCACTTGCTGTTATCATCATGTCCATCTTAGAGACAGGGAAACTGCAGCTGGGTGGGTTGATTCACCTGCCCAAGGCCTCACAGGGTCAGTACCAGGATGAACCCAAGCAGTGTGGCTTTAGAGTCTGCGTTTAACAACCACGTTTGGAAGCCTCACTGTAAGATGAGTCAACAACAATAACTATGATTTATTAGCAGCTCACTTAGTGCCAGGCATGACGCTAAATGCTATTCAGGAACTTCTCATCTGTGTGTCCCCATGCCTGGACGAGGCGGGGACTGTTGTTATGTGCTAACATTGACCTGCAGCACAGACAATGGTATACAAGACCCTCTGGGAAAGGCTGGGCCTTGGCGAGGTTGTTACAGTATAGAAGAGCTAGGATGTGTCCATAAATTAATGTGATTCATGTAGAATCGGAGCTAAGAGATTATCTGGTTTCAACTCATTTTTTACTGAGGACAAGAACTGACTTGCTTTGTTTATTCCCATAGAGTTTGGAGGAAGAACCAGTGAGAGAACAATAGGCAACAGTTACTGGGTTCCCAGGCCCTGTGTGAGTGTGTTTATATCCTTCAACCCTCACAACAGTCAGACGGGAGAGGCCCTGTTATTATGTCCATTTCGCAGATGAGGAAACAGATATGGAGAAGTTAATAAGCAGCTCATCCCACCTCCCACAGCTAGCAAGTGGCAGAGCTGGGATGCTGGCTGCGGGTTCCAGAGCTCGGCCACTAAACCACCATGCTCTGGGCCGCCCTGCTCACGGAAGGTGGTTAAGGAGCCTAGGAGGTGGATTGGGTAGATCAGAGAGTTCTTTGTAGATTACAAAGAGCTGTACAGACATGGCTTCTTATTAGAAAGAAGAGTCCCGCGAGAGTTATAAAGTCATATAAAAGGATGCCTGGGTGGTGCTCAGTCGGTTAAGTGATGCCTTCGGCTCAGGTCATGATCCCGGGGTCCTGGGATGGAGCCCTCTGTCGGGCTCCCTGCTCAGCAGGGAATCTGCTTCTCCCTCTGCCTCCCTCTGCTCATGTTCTGTCACTCACTCCTCTCTCTCTCTCTGTCTCTCTCAAATAAATAGATAAAATCTTAATAAAAAAAAAAAAAGACCAAAAAACCCCCAAAGTGGTGTAAAGCCCAGGGCAAGACCAAGGACTATCTCTAGGATGAGATGGCTTTGCTTTGGACTTGGACCCATGCTAAGTAGGAATGAAAAATGTCCAGGGGTGGGGGAGTGTTATGGGGTGGTGGTGGGGAAGGTTCCCTCTAGTCCTTCCCCATTAGCTCAGGATGGCTGATCAGATTAGCCCATGGGCATGCTGGCCCCGGTGAAGTGGTGATCAGGACTAGAGAGAGCCTTGGGGACCTGCAGAGAGCAAGCTGGTGGGTGGGGCCACTCAGAGGTGGGTAAATGAAGGCACAGAAGGCTGGTAGCAGGGCCAGGGATGGGGTTGAGACAGCCTTAGTTCAAATCCTGCCGTTCTGCGACATTCTGATTAGGAGGCCACTGCCAAGCTACACAACATCTGTATCTCAGTTTCCTCACCTGAAGAATGGGAACAATAATGGTGTGTCTTCAGAGGCTCATGCAAAACTGACATGCTCATTTGTTTCAAGTGTTTACTCTGATGCATGGCACACAGTAAGCACTGGATAAGAGCTAGGCATTGTTATTTGTTATTACTGTCCCAGGAAGCCTGACTGGTGTCCTGATTCAGGGAGAAATGGGGTTAGAAGAAAAGCAGACACATACGACTACTGTAATCTGCTCCTGATAAATCGAAATCTACTGGGGGTGAACTGGATCACAGAAGAACACAGACTGGCTCCCCCCTTTCCCACCTTAGGTTTTGTTTCTGAGAATCATTGGCTCTGCAGTTCAGGGAAAGGTAAGGAGTGGGAGGATGAGGAGATAAAGGCCAATGGGCCACCAGTCCTCTGAGCTAATACAGAAGGGTCAGCGGTGGTTTCTGCAGTTCTGTTGTCATTTCTGAACCCTTGTTAATTTGCCTCCTCACCTTTTTGCATACTGTGGATTTACTTTCCATTCTCACAAGCAGACACATTCCTGCTGGGAAAATGCAGATGGATGAGAAGTCTTTTCTTGAACAGATTAATGGCAGGATTGGAGGATGACTGTTGGGTGGGGACTAGGAGAAGTGAAACGAATGCAAAGTGTACTCACCCATACTCCTCTGCAGGACCAAGCTGGGTGAGGGAGCTTGCATGTTGCCATCATGCCAGCCCTGCAAGGAAAGTATTTCTTAGTTCTATTGTAGAAACTTGTCTGAGGCCACAGCTAGCCCATGGAGCAGGGAGTCCAACCCAGATGGATTCAGTGCCAAGGGGCATCCTTTATACAAAATCTGAGAAACTCCACTGACTCAGAGTTATCAGGCCAGGCCAGTGTGGCTTGGGAGAAAGGACTGCTCCATGGAAGGAAGGTATAGTTCATCCTGCTCGTAGGCCTCCTCCTAATCCCCATGAGTTGAAGTGCTGGATGTCAGTCCTGTCTTTGGTCCAGGTGGAAGGTTGCAGTTTATTGTCACCAGCAAATTGACTTCCATCGGGATATTACTAGTTGCACTTCTATCTTCCTATTGTTCAGTTGCTCAGTAGCCTCTTGTCACAGGTGTGGGGGATAGGGCAGGAGCACAAGGAGCTGTTTCTGGGATCTGGCCTTTGGGAAAGCAGCTATGTCCTGTTCACACATCCTCTCTCCAGATTTGCACAACCTGACCACAGAAATGTCATCTTCCAAGCCCAGGTAAATAGAGGCAACCAGATAAGTCTGGTTGGCCAATGGCCACTGAGTAACCAAGGGAGCCCAGAACCCTATAGTAGGCAACTATGATAAATATAGAAGAAAAAAGCAGCCTAAGACTCCTGACCTCAAACCGCTGGAGCCAAAGCATATTCCTATCTGGGGGAGGAGGTCACACAGTGCAAGTTTCAAGCCCCTCTCTCACATGAATGACTCTTGGTCCAGTCAGCCCTCCCAGCAACCACCCACTTACACCACCAAATTGAGGTGTCAATGCTAGCGTGAACCCTAGTTTATCTTGCAAGAGTGAGAGGAGGGAGAAGGAAGTCTCTTATTCAACGATGAATAGCTGGCTGAATCAGGTCTCCCTCAGAAAACAAACTGAAGGGAAGAGCGAACCTGTGTCTGGATCACCTTCTTCAAAAAGTTAGGTGGGGGAAAAAAAATGACATAGGGCAACAGGCTGGGCACAGGGGTGAGAAGGGATGGGGAGCCTGGTTGCTCTACAGACCTAGGGAAGGAAACCAGTTGGAAGGGAGGCCCTGGTCACACATCTTATGTGTCCCTGCGAAGTCCCCAGAGGCCAAAAAGCCTGTCAGGAACCGGATATTTTGCCAATTCTGAGAGCCCCAGAATGAAACCTACCAGCCTTCCCCTCTTTTCCACCAACAGAACTTCATCTTCAGCCCCCATTTTCAACATTGTTTTTGTTTACTATCTTAAGGGGGGGAAACGATGTTTGTGTAGGGATCTGCCAAGAGGTAAAGTCGTGCTGCCCAATAAAAGGAGTTTTTTTTTTGAGAAGTGGCCAAACCCTACCAATAGCTCTGTAACTGAGGGGAGGCCTTCACCAACTAGGATGGGGGGGGTGGGGAGGGGTGGGGTGGGTGTCAAATGAAATAATTTATGTCAACTTGTTGAGCCCAGCCTGATCTCTTGGGGCCAAATACACATATTTGTTTTTTTCTCTGTGGTAGCTAATGTCCTTTGGGGTTAAGTGGGAGAGAGGAAAACTTCCGTATTGAGCTTGCACATTTTGTGACTGTCCCAGGAGCTTCATCACCTCTGCCTTCTACTATCCTAGTCCAAGACCTTTCTTCCTAAATAGCCTTCTTGCCTCTACACTTGCCTCCTAGTTTATTCTCCACATAGCAGCCAGAGCGATATTTTTAAAAATGTAAATTGTTGTCTTGTCACTTTCCTGTCGAAAACTCTTCAAACGCCCCCATCACACTTAAGAGTAGAAGTTAAACACTTCACCAAGGGTTACTGGGCGGGAGGGTGACCTGCACCCTGCTGACTTTGCCTCCCATCATTGCTCCTACGGCCCATTCTGCGGCTGCCACACTGACCTTGGTTTCTGAGCCCGCCAAGACTGTGACCTCCTTAAGGCTTTGGTACTGGCTCTTCCCCTTGCCTAGAATACCCTTTGTTCTTCTTACCTGCCCACTCTAATTAGCGAACTCGCCGTCCCTCTATTGGCCTCACAGCAAACGGTAGAGATCCGAACTCAACCGGGCTTGTCTATCGTTTGCTCACTTGTTTACTGTCTTCCTCACGACACAAGCCCCAGAAGGGAAGGCGCTGTGTCTATCTTGTCTATCACCCAATCTCTGGGGCCAAGCAGAGCCTGGCACGTAGAAGATCTCTAGTATTCGTTAGATAAACGAGCTCTTCAAACCTGAACCATCTTGAGAGTCTGTGAGAAAAGGAAGGTTCTGTCAGGCTGGGGATCAGAGTCCTGGTCTGTCTGAATACAGACCTCGCCTTCCTTCCAGACACCTCGCCCCTCTCCATGGTGGGAGCAGCTCCCCCACCCCTTCTCACACACTTGATCCCCTTCTCTCCAGGGAGGATAGGCCCGAACTCCAATCCCTTCTCCGCGCCTAGTGCCAGCCCCCAAGTCCTCCTACATTTCGGGGGCTCAGAGACACCGCCCTTTTCTTAAAATGGACCCTGTGCGGTGCGTGCAAACCCCTCC
Organism: Meles meles; assembly: GCF_922984935.1. Taxonomy (NCBI): domain Eukaryota; kingdom Metazoa; phylum Chordata; class Mammalia; order Carnivora; family Mustelidae; genus Meles; species Meles meles. The sequence goes on from NC_060071.1 coordinate 52,019,689, forward strand.
CTGGGTCCCCAGTCAGGGCACAGAGGAGTCCCGCACCGTCTATGGTAAAATGGGGCGAGATCCCCGGCCCACCTGTAGTATCGCCTCAGGTCCCCGACTGTGGCCCCCTCCCAAGCTAGGGAGCCCCTAGGCCGTGTGGGGCGAGGAGGACGGTCCAGGCGTCAAGGGCAATGAGGACATTCAGGCCCGAAAACGGGGTGGGCTAACTCCGCGCAGTAGAACCTTTCTCCGTCATGCCCTCGTTTGCCGGCCGGGCAGCTTTGGAGGAGACACCCGGCTTAACCGTTCCTCCCGCTCGCACCCTCCCCCTCCCGGCCCAGTCTGCGGAGGCGCGCCTTCCTGCCCGACCCGAGTTCGGGGGCTGCTGCCGCGGAAGCGTTCCGTCTCGCTCCGGGGGCCCCCAGGCGTGGAGCTGCGAAGCTGTCGGCAGCGTCTGGCGCTTCTGAGCTCCGTGGGCGAGGATCTGCGTGTTTCCTCCAGCGGGGGTGGACGCACAGCGGAGGCGGAGGCCGAGGCAGTTTCGGGCCTTAGGCCCGGCCGCCAGGGACGGGGGAGACGCGCCCAGCATTCGCCATCCGAGGCGCGTGCGGTCCTCTTGGGACCTCGCCGGCGACCCGTAGCTCGGGCACGCGCCTGTCGCAGCCCGCAGGAAGGAGGGGTCCGGCCTGAGGCCCCGGGCGGCGGCCGCCATGGAGATCACCTCGGTCCAGGGCCGGCGCATGGGGCCTCGGGGGCGGCCCTGACCGCCCTCCTACCTGCCGGGGCAGGGTCGCAGACGTGCCCCCTGCGGCATTCGGCCACCTCTGCGTCTCCGCCCTCCCCGGGCCGCGCTGCTGCCTGGGCGCGGCGGCGGCGACGGCGCCCTGTTGAATGGGCTGTGAGGGCCCAGGTTTGAAGCGCTGGCGAACGCGGCCTCCGGGGGCGCAAGGCAGCAGCAGCGGTGGCGACCAAACGGGTGTTGGAGTTGGCGGCGGCCATGGAGGGCCTGGCTGGCTATGTATACAAGGCGGCCAGCGAGGGCAAGGTGCTGACCCTGGCCGCCTTGCTTCTCAATCGGTCTGAAAGCGACATCCGCTATCTGCTGGGCTATGTCAGCCAGCAGGGAGGGCAGCGCTCCACGCCCCTCATCATCGCAGCCCGCAATGGGCACGCCAAGGTGGTGCGTTTGCTGTTAGAACATTACCGGGTGCAGACTCAGCAGACTGGCACCGTCCGCTTCGACGGGTAGGTACATCCCAAGCCCCCTCCCACGAGCGCGGACCCACCACCTCACTGGTCCTTCCCTCCTTCACTCTCTCTCCATAGAGGTATCACTTCTCTTTTGTGCATCCTCCTGCCGCATGAATGCTCGCTTCGTCTTCCAGTGCTAAGGCTTCATCCCGTAGTCTGCTGCCCATCCTCATCAGCCCCTACCCCTTATTCCCTCTGTGGGTAAATAGCCACACCCTGTGTCTAGATACCTAATGGGTATTCTTCACCAGAGAGTCCGTGTTACGAAGGAGGTGCTCCTTCCCAGGTTTCACCTTTATCGGTATTGGGGTTGTAATCGAGATCAGAAATTAACGCGGTCAGCAGTTAACATCGAAGACCTCTGTTTGATGAGTAATTTGCTCACCCAGCTTCTGCTCCTTCAACTGAGTGGTCCCATCAGACGGGTTGCGGGGGCCTTAATGTCAAAATAAGTCCCTAGAACTCCAACCTCTTTGAGGGATTGTCAGGCAGCCAGACATCCCTAGACCTGATTCTGACACTTGCACATAGCTCGGGGTTGATAGGTTGGTTGGCTGCAAATATGGCCCTGGGCCTGGTATAGGAGATAATGGCATTGTTAATACTTGTTATCTTGTGTATTGTGGGGAAACTTGATGGTTTATGTTATTTGAGGTAGGAAGTTCAAAAATTCATATTGTCGTAGTTAAAATTTGTCTTTTAGGTTTAATTATATATATTGTGTAGGCATGAAAATGTTTAACACAGAACTGTCAGGTTTGACATGTTTTTTTGTTGTGGTGGATTATTATAAAGTGTTCTTCAGTATACAAACTTCATCGATTGCATTTGTTTTTGTTGACTTTTGTGCCAGTACATAAGCTATTCTAGCATTTTCTTCTGTTTGAGGTAGATGTGGTCCAAGCATAAAGATATGTATCTTGAGTTTTGGTGATTGAAAACTGCTTGGTTACAAACCTCATTGGAAAAGCACTTCTTGAAAATAACTAGCGCATTGTTGAATTTTGGTTCTTTTTTAGGTTTAAATAATAAAACGACGAGAGGAAGGTATTTTTAGATGAGAGGAAAACATTTTAGAGCATTATATTTTAATGAAATGATAGCCCAAGTTGGTGGTTAATCTCCCTTACCACCTCCCTAGATATCAAGGAGATGGTCTTTTTCCTCTTGATTAAAGATGGCAACCTGATTCATGTTTGCTTTCCCTTACTGGCTTCTGTGTCCATTCTGGAACTCTGCATTTCCACAGTCTTTCCTATACCCAGACAAGGAGTGAGACAGAATGACCCCTGAATTTCAGTAGCATTCCACTTGTATAGGCACATGGATTCACTGAGATACGATCTCAATAACAGCTGCTAGAAACATCGCAGCTAAGGAGCTTGCTGAGGCCTTTCTGGATGAGGGGAGGATAGTGGTGGGGAAAAAAAAATAGTTTCCTAAAGCATTGGAAAGGTTTTGCTTATTGCTGTCTTTTTTACCATCAGAGAGAAAGGTTTTTTGAGATGGAATTAAAAGAACCTGAAATTAATGGAAATGATTAGAAATACAGCCTGCGTTCTGCACTGGGCGGTGAAATTAAAGGGTTCAGGAGGCAAACACTTAGTGAACTCCTGCTGTGTGCTGGGCTGTGTGGTAGAGATTGGGTATGCAGAGGTGAGTAACATACTGTTCCCAATGTGGAGGAAGATGTTTTAGTGGGGGAGACAAGAGAAATAGAGATACAAGTGAGTAATTGCAGATACCATACCATTTAGAATTTTAGAAGTCTGTTGGACTAGTGAGGGATATGGGAAGAGGAAGTGCTCAGCTTTGCCTGGGGGAAAGAGGGAAGGCTCCCCCCTTCCCATGCTTGAATTTGGGTCTTAAAGGAAGTGAAGAAGAGGGGCAACAGCTTGGTGAACTTGCAGTGACAAGTGTTTGAGTATGGTTATAGGAAAGGATTCAAGCTGGGGAAATTAAGAAAGAGATTGTGGGAGACTGGAGAGAGGTGGAGGCCAGATTTTGATGATCATTGTATAAAATATCAGGAGTTCCATGGGGGAGACTGCAATTGCAAACGGTTCAGTCATTCACGATTTTGGCTGAGCATCTTTTTCTGTTTATGGATTATTACAATTATGAATTTATTAGCTGCTGTGTAAGAGTAGTGGAGAATTTTATTTATTAAATGCCTGTGATGGGTCTAGCCCTATTACACCTTCTGTGAAGGATACAGAAAAAATGTAAAGTTTCTGCTTTTTTGAAGAGCTTGCCAATTAATTAACAAGGGAGAATTGAAGTTCATGGCCACCTTTATGCCCATTCAAACCACTCTATTACTTTCAGTTTATTCCAGTCATTTTGGCATTTCAGAACTAGATGAAGAGTGTTATGGCAAATGTCATGATTTCACTTTGCACTCATTCCAGATATTGTGAAAATAGCCTGAATGAGGTGTTAACAATATGCCCACTCACCCCTTAGGGGCTGGCTTTTTGAGACGTATTTAGCAAAATCCCCCTTTATTTTTTCATTTTTATTTTTTTTAAATCCCCCTTTAGATTCCATCGGCTCTTCAGAACCATGGCCAGGTGGGGACTAACAGGTTCTCTGTGTGTGCTGATGTAGATTAGTGTTTCCTAGTTTATAGTCACTTGTGTATCATCTTTACAATTTTTTGTCAAATTGTTTCTTATCCTGTTATTTGCCTAATATTTAAAAAAAAGGTTTCACTTAGTTTCATCCTAAGCAACAGTTACCTATATAATTATGGGTTTGATATAGTATGTTTTGTGTGTGAGAGAGAAGAGAGACATAAAATAAATAGCTTTTGTGAAAGTCTATGTTCTGCCTAAAAATTTCTATAATATCTTAAGAAACTCAAGTGGATTCATAACAGATTCTCAGGGAGGAAGGGACTGCCTACCTAGGTCAAGCCCCATGGTGATATTTGAGCCCTTGTTCATATTTTTAAAAGTAATATTTGAGATCATTTTACTTATGGCTCAATATGTGAAGACTAGTATTGACAGACGAGTGGGCAAGAAAAATTACTTGAGTAGAAATGAAAGAACCTTTAGTTGGAGAATGGGAAACTTAAGAATGTTAAAGAAATGGAACAGAACAAAGGCGAGGTGTCCTGTGACCATGGACTGGAGTGCTGGCCTGAGTTCCTAGGGCCTGCCAGCTCTGTACCAGAGTTTGTGGGGGAACCCTTGTCCTAAAAGAAGTTTGCTGACAGGGATGGGAAGGAGAACAGGATCTCTGGGAGTTCTGAGGCTTTTTGTTGAGTTCTCTCTTAAAGTTGGCACTAGTTCTAATACTTTTAATGTTCAGGTAGAGGACAGTCTTGAGGGCCACATCATCATTTGGTTTCATTTAAAAGTCATGCAGTATATATTGCCATGCAGTATATATTTCAAAGAAACTATGTTTGGTCTAATAAACAATTTTGGTTAAAATAAAGTGTTGATCATTTACATTTAATGAATTTTTATTTCCATTTCAAATACTTGATCAGACATTTTTATTTTAAATTGAACCAGGGAATAGTTTCAGCTTAGTTTTGTGATCAGAAATGTTACCTTTTTTTTTTTTTTTTAAGATTTTACTTATTTATTTGACAGAGATAACAAGTAGGCAGAGAGGCAGGCAGAGAGAGAGCGGGGAAGCAGCTCCTTGCTGAGCAGAGCAGGACTCTGGGATCATGACCTGAGCCCAAGGCATAGGCTTAACCCACTGAGCCACCCAGGTGCCTGAAATGTTCTTTTATTGTAAAATGTTTCCATCATCTGATGCATACATTTTGTTTAAAAAGGCGAGTATCAGATTATAGTTTATTTTTATTTATTTTATTATTTTTTAATGTAATCTCTACCCCCCCAACGTGGAACTCAAACTCACGACCCTAAGATCAAGATACACACACACTCCACCTACTGAGCCAGACAGGTGTCCTGCTTTCTTGATTTTTTTGTTTGTTGGTTGGTTTAAAGATTTTACTTATTTAGAGAGAGTGCACAGGAGCTTGTGCCTGTGTGTGTGGGGTAGGGGCAAAGGGAGATGGGGAGACAGAATCACAAGCAGACCCTGCCCTGAGCCTGGAGCTACATGCAGGGCTCAATTTTACCACCCTGAGATGGAGCCCTTCATCAGGCTCTCTGCTCAATGGAGAGCCCTCTCCCTCTGCCCGGCCCCTCCCCCGCTGGTTCTCTCTCACTCTCTTGATCATCTCAAATAAATAAATAAAATCTTAAAAAAAAAAAAGTCAGATTCTTAACTGACTGAACCACCCAGGCACTCCCTGGTTTCTTGATTTTTTTAAAATGAAATACATTATAGAGAGTTTGCATTGCAATTTTGGAGTGAGTCTAGAAAGAACTTTGTTTTATAGTATTTCTCCCTTAGGGACTAAGTACATATTGCATTAATTTTATCATACTTTTGTTTTCTGTTATAAATATGGTTTGTTGTTTTGAGGAAGTCTGCTCATTATTTCAGCTGAAGTCTATGGACAAAGGACTGTCACACATTTTAGGCTTATGATTCCCTTTAATCTGTTTAAAGATTTTGTTTAGATGTAGAAATTCAAAATTTGCTCAGGCTAATGTTTCTGAAGGTCTAGTCTTTTTCTAATACATTCTTCAGTGAATATTTTTATCCTAAACTACTTAAAAATTTTAATTGCCTCAATAAAGATAGATGATTGAAGCTTTCCTGAGGCTTCTGTTACATCACTCTGTGGAAAAATGGAAACCATTAGGCTACACCACAAAAAGTATTAAACTGTTACAAAAACCAAGTGAAATATATATTTATAATTTAATTTTTACTCCTACATCATTAATTCTGGGACATTTGAGGTGAGAAAAATATTTTAATCACTTTTTGCTCTTTTTTTCATCTTTAAAATGGGGATCATGTTCATCTTAAATGGTTATTTACCTTAAATGTTTCCTTAATACATAGAGTACTATGTACTAGAGTACTTTTATGTTTTAATCTCATGTAAACTTTTAGTTATGTATCTGTAAAATCATAATAATAGTGTCGATCTCAGGGTTTTGGGGAGGAGGTTATTATGAGGATTAAATGAGATATATTGCATATTGAGCACTTTGAGTGCTTGGGACATTGAAGATACTTATTAGCTATTTGTGTTCCTTTAAACTGTTATTCTTTAATTGTGTCTCATTTTTGTTTTTAATTGTAACTTTTTATTTTAGGTGTAACATCTAGTAAGGTGCATACATTTTAAGTGTATGATGTGATAAAATTTTAATATGTTTAGCCATGTAAACACCTTCTAGACCAATATCCAGAAAGTTTTTATCACTCAGTTTCTCTTATTCTCTTCAGTCAGTTCCTCTCCTTTCCCTTCCCAGAAGTAATGATTATTCTGACTTCTATCACCATAGATTAGATTTGCCTATGTTTGAACTTCTATAAAGGGAATCATACAATATGCTCTTTTCTTTCTGGCTTTTTTTTTTTTTTTTTTTTGCTTAACACATTGTGAGATTCATCTGTGCAGTTGCGTATATCAGTAGTTTTTTTTTTTATGCTTTGTGGCATTCATTGTATGAATAAGCGGCAACTTATTTATCCTGTACGCAGTTATTTAGTTGTTTCCAGTGTTTGACTGTTACGGGGGAAAAGCTGCTTTTTTATGTGTACGTCTTCATTGGGTGAAGTGTTTGCGTTCACTTCTTGTCAGTATATGCTGGAGAGTGGAATTGCTGGGTCATGGGGTTGGTGTATATTTAACTTTAATAATTACTGCTAAACAGTTTTCCCGAAAGTGGTTCAAACAAATTACATTCCTACCAGCAGTGAGAGTTTGAGTTGCTTCACATCCTGGCCAGCACTTAGTATTGTCATGTCAGTCTTACTAATTTTAGTTATTCTAGTGCTTGTGTATTGGCAACTCACGATTTTAATTTGCATTTCCCTTTCCAGTAGTTATCTTGAACATCTTTTCTTATGTTTATGGTCACTTGAATATCTTTTGTGAAATACATTTGTTTATTAGTCTTTTTTGCCCATTTTTTTTAGTTGGGTTGTTTGCCTTTTTCTTACTGATTTGTCAAATACATTCAGTGTAAATGTCTTCTCCCAGTGAGTGGATTGCATATTTACTTCCTTCTTAGTGTCTTGATGAATTGAAGCTCTTAATTTTAACGAAGTCCAGTAAATCATTTTTTTTCTATGATTAGTGCTTTTTTTGCATTCCGTTTAAGAAATAGTCATTAACTCCAAGGTCATGAAGATAGTCTACTTCTTTTTTTTTTTTTAGAAACTCTCATGGTTTTGCTTTTCATATAGATCTATGCTACTTCCCTAATTTCTATGCATAGTGTGCAGTTTGATGAAAAATGTCCCTAAATATCCACCCATGTAGCCACAACCCAGATCAAGATTTAGGACATTTCAGATAGCTTTAAGACTCTTCTTGTTAGTCCTTCACCCTCTCCCCTAGGAAACTCCCTTCGTAGGTACTTGTTAGTGAGCAGGCTTTTGTGGTCATTTGGTGCCATTATTTGAAATTGAAGAATTAACTGCTCGATTCTTATAAAGTGGGTCTTTGGTTTTCAGCAGAAACAACAGATAAGTGGTGTTTTGGGAATGTTATTAGTTGGGGTTAAGCTATGATATTTATATTCTACCAGGGGATTATACTCTTTTCACTTGATGGGCGATATAGTTTGACCTGTGTTAGGACATTAGGTTGTATAGTGAGAAGTTCAGCAATGGGGTTTTTGGTATAATGCTTAATAGTGCTAGTAAATACTGTTTTGATTGACCTTTTCCCTTAACACTTGCAAATACACTTATTTTAGTGGTTCAAGTACAGTATACCTAAGTATGTGCGACAGAAGTCTACGTTTTAGGTCTGATGGTGAGTAACAGGATAAACAGTTGAAAAATTGAGGTTGGGGAAAAATGGAAGGTAGAAAGATGGGAAAGATTGGCCTTCTAGCAAGTGTCTAATTCTATTATAAGAACCTAGCACATATCAGACAATAAGTGGTGATTGTGAAGCCACAAAGTGCAGACATGGGCCGAATGTCAGGGAAGAGATCCACTGGTTTTAGGAAAGTGCTGATTGTTTCTTGCTGTTAGCATTTACCCCAGTGGTTTAGTTGAGGAACATACATAAACCCATAATACACACACACATACACATACGTATTTTTAAGACCTTTAAATTGGAGTAGAATGGATGGAGAAAAATGCACTAATTGAAAGCATTTACAAGTTTCATGAAGTGAATGTATTTGTTTACTAAAGTTCCCTTTGTGCTTCCTCCCACTATCTGCTCCCCTTAAAATAAACAGTGTTCTGACTTCAGCACCACAGATAGGTGTATAAATGTAGTAATATAATATGTACTATGTTCAGTTGACTTCTTTTGCTCAGCACCGTGTTTGTGTGATTGTTCTGTATTACATGGAGCGGGGATTTTTTTTGCATTCTTATTGCTGTAGTAGAAGTATATATGATTAGCTTAAATAATCTTAGGGGGCAATTATCTGCTTAAATATTATTTTTCCTAAAGCAGTTTCTAACACAGTGTTACTGTAGGGACTGGGGTAGCTTTCTTACTGACCGGTTGAGAGAAACTGTGGTACCTGGGGGATACTGGGAAGGAGGAACATGTTTTTCCTTAAGAGCCAGTGCATGAACTTGGTGGTAAAGAAGTTATGAACCTCCTTGCATTTCTTCTGAAATGTATTTACTTTTGCTAGTAGAAAGTTTGTGATTTTTTTTTTTTTAATTACATACTTTAGCAGTAACAGTAATAGCTAAGGTTTGTTGAGCTTCTGCTAGGTAGAAGTACAGTGCAGAGGGCATTACTTAAGTTACCTGATTTTGTTTTCACCCAAACTAATGCTGTATTCATGTTCCACAGATTGAGGTTTCAGTCAGTGCAAATGAATCCAGTCTTTACACTTATGTTAGGACGTGTGGCCTGTGTTTTCTGACCCTTTGCTCTTTTCATGATTAGGTATGTCATTGATGGTGCCACCGCTCTTTGGTGTGCAGCAGGAGCTGGACATTTTGAAGTTGTTAAACTTCTAGTCAGCCATGGAGCCAACGTGAACCACACCACAGTGACTAACTCGACCCCACTGCGGGCAGCGTGCTTTGATGGCAGACTGGACATTGTGAAATACTTGGTTGAAAATAATGCCAACATCAGCATCGCCAACAAGTATGACAACACCTGCCTGATGATTGCAGCATATAAGGGACACACGGACGTGGTCAGGTACCTTTTAGAACAGCGTGCTGATCCCAATGCTAAAGCACATTGTGGAGCCACAGCACTGCACTTCGCAGCTGAAGCCGGGCACATAGATATCGTGAAGGAGCTGATAAAATGGCGTGCTGCTATAGTAGTGAACGGCCACGGGATGACACCCTTAAAAGTAGCTGCCGAAAGCTGTAAAGCTGATGTCGTCGAACTGTTGCTCTCTCATGCTGATTGTGACCGAAGAAGTCGGATTGAAGCTTTGGAACTCTTGGGTGCCTCCTTTGCAAATGACCGCGAGAACTATGACATCATGAAGACGTACCACTATTTATATTTAGCCATGCTGGAGAGGTTTCAGGATGGTGATAACATTCTGGAGAAAGAGGTTCTCCCACCGATCCACGCTTACGGGAATAGAACTGAATGTAGAAATCCTCAGGAACTGGAATCCATTCGGCAAGACAGAGATGCTCTTCATATGGAAGGCCTTATAGTTCGGGAACGGATTTTAGGTGCTGACAATATTGATGTTTCCCATCCCATCATTTACAGGGGAGCTGTTTATGCGGATAACATGGAATTCGAACAGTGTATCAAGTTGTGGCTGCATGCCCTGCACCTGAGACAGAAAGGGAACAGGAATACCCACAAGGATCTTCTTCGATTTGCTCAAGTGTTTTCACAGATGATACATTTGAATGAAACTGTGAAGGCCCCAGACATAGAATGTGTTTTGAGATGCAGTGTTTTGGAAATAGAACAGAGTATGAACAGAGTAAAAAATATTCCAGATGCCGATGTCCACAATGCTATGGACAATTATGAATGTAATCTCTATACTTTTCTGTATTTAGTGTGCATCTCCACCAAAACACAGTGCAGTGAAGAAGATCAGTGCAAAATTAATAAGCAGATCTACAACCTAATTCACCTTGATCCCAGAACTCGGGAAGGTTTCACCTTGTTGCATCTAGCCGTCAACTCGAATACCCCGGTTGATGATTTCCACACCAATGATGTCTGCAGCTTTCCAAATGCACTTGTCACAAAGCTGTTGCTGGACTGTGGTGCTGAGGTGAATGCTGTAGACAATGAGGGGAACAGTGCCCTCCACATTATCGTTCAGTACAACAGGCCCATCAGTGATTTTTTAACCTTGCACTCTATCATCATTAGCCTGGTTGAAGCTGGCGCTCACACTGACATGACAAATAAACAGAATAAGACTCCGCTAGACAAAAGTACCACTGGGGTATCTGAAATACTACTTAAAACTCAAATGAAGATGAGTCTCAAGTGCCTGGCTGCCCGAGCAGTTCGGGCTAATGACATTAACTACCAAGACCAGATCCCCAGAACTCTTGAAGAGTTTGTTGGATTTCATTAAGTGACTGGATATGTAAAATCGTTTAATGTGGTGCTAAAAAGTAAAGGACTTTAATCACAGACAATAGAATTATGTGTTCGTAAATTCTACTTTTCTTTCCACTACCCTTCCTCCCTACCCATCCTTCCTTAGTTCTGTATTTGGTCTTTCTGCCTCATAACGGTTATTGATTTCAAATACACTTTGAACAAAGCCACATTGTTTAGGTGTAACTATAAGGTATCTGAATATTGGTCACTTAACTTTCTTTTTTCTTTCTTTGTGTCTTTTTCTTATTGAAGTATAATTGAGATATATTAGTTTCAGGTATACAACGTAATGATTCGACATTTGTACTTTTTTTTTTAAGGAATGAGTATAAAATATTTTGTTTATGTTACAAGGGACATTTATGATTTGAAGTTGATAATGTTTTAAAAAACTGCCTACAAAAGTATTTCTGTTAAGCCTGTGTCAGCGTGTTATCCTTGCAGCAGTTTTGAGGATCTCATGAAGAAAAACAACTAAAAAGGACCATTAAGAGTAACGGGATACCTAGGTGTTTTGCACGTGCCAAACTGCTGTAGGTAGTTTTCGCTCTTCCAATATTTATGTGGAGTGATACAACACATTATAACATCAGGAGGATTTCAAAAAATATAGCTGCAGCTTAATCTGAAAGTGTGCTAATTTAATAATAGTTACACATTTATAAATTTAAATCCATTGAAATTGTTGCATTATGCTGAGTGGTATATACAAAGTAGTAATAATCTTAAAGCAATGTTTCAGAGAATATTGATGGACTACTTGCCTTTAGGCTTAAATTCTAAAATTCTTTGAAGTCTGTGTTTTAATGTAATTTCTCTAAACTGCAGCAGTCTGCATTTGACTCAGCTCACAGACATGTAAAAATTATGAATGTTCTGTTTTCTTATGAAACAAATTGTTATAATATAGTTACACATTCTGTTTTTGTCCCTTTCTCCCTTTCCTCCTGTGTGGTCTCTCAAAATTCGGAAACTGCTTTTCCAGAGGGCATTGTTTGTGTGCCCACCCCCATAAGGTGTTTATGATAGATGAAAAGGAACCCAAGATATTTGTGATTTTTTTTTTTCACTTTCTCTACGTTGTCCCTTATAAGTAGTAGGAAGATTGCTAGTGTGTGTAGGAAATTAAATGGTTTCGATGATAAGAATAATTTGCAATGCTCTTTTGAAAGGTGTTTCTGTGAGAGCTGCAAGTTTTTCAACCGCAAAATGTCACGGATTCTGATAGGCTGTGCAGAGGTCTCTGTTTTTTCTGTTCTGTTTAAATGGCAACACTTTAACTGTCAGACTGGAAGTATTCTGTGATTATCTTTTAAGCATCACAGAAATTCAAGTAAAGGGTACACACCTATCGATGTTAAAAATGATAAAGTAAAATTAGCTATATCTGTATTTTTCTCTCTAGTGCCAAATGAATGCCTTAGCTACTCATAGTGCATGGTACTGTAAGTGAAGACCTGCAGCTTTTTTTTTCTTTAATGAAAAGCATTATGATTGTGTAGTACCATCAGCTATAAACTAAAAAAACAAACAACCCTCCCCAACATTTATGGTTTCAGTGGTCATTTTGTGTATGTATATTGTTTTGTGAAGTATAAGAGAAGGATTGCAGTTGGATCAGTAGGAAATACAATGACCAAGCCAAAAGTAGCACCTAGGGCCTTAAATAAAATAGATACCCCATGAAATGAAATAGTTTGAAGGGTGGGAGGAAATGGCAGATGGGAAGCTTAAAAACTTTTCCCCCCAAGAGTGCAAGATACTTTTCCAGCTACTGTAGTTATTCTTCATGTTCTTCTTGCTTCAGCTGGGAATGTTTTTTTTTTTTTTTTTTTTTTTTTTTCAGCTGAGAATGTTTTGATAGTAAATTCTGTCATGGTAATGTATTTTTCTTTTCCTAACCTGAGGTTTTTATAAGGAGGGTTTTTAGGGTGATTTAAAGGGAGGTATTTGAGCCCTAATTTGAAAATTACAGGCCTTGCTCGTTTGGTATGAATCAAGGAAATACTGTACCTTGCTCTTGGCAACTCTCATGGCCTGAAAGAGAAAATGCATAGCCTCAAGGTGAGTGAATCCTGCCTTTTCCACAGCTTAGATCAGACCCTGTGTTTTTCAGACTTCAGGGCCTGCTTTGATAGCCTGAGGAGTGGCTATGATAGTTGGTATTCAGTTGGTTCCATTATTAATGTGTATGATTTTTAAACACCAAAACTTAAAATATCAGATAATGTTGCATGTTTTAAAAACCATTTCATCCCTTTGGCTATCCAGGACCAGCGCTATTTTAGGTATTGCTTATTTATAAAATGAGGATAATGATTATATGTACATATTCAGACATCAAAATTTAATGACAGTGTTTTTGAGAAGGGATGAATGCTGGAGAAAATAGAACTGCTGATTGAAATGCTGACAGAGTTGGAGAAAGAATTTGAAGACCGTGGAATAAACTATGAACTCTGCTAATGGTAACACATTTTTTAACTATAGTATAGTAGTACATTGTGCACTCTATTGCTAAGGATCTAATTTTGTCTTGTAAAATAAGTCCAAGTATGTATTGTGAAACATCTGTATAAAACCATTCTTGAAACAAGTGATCTACATGCCTGTTTTTTATTTGTTTTGGTAGAATTATTTTAAATCTGTTTAGCCAAATCCTTCCCAAGCTTAAGGGTTTTTCTGTTTTGTGTCTGGGTGCGTGTGCGTGTTTTAAGGAAAATAAATCGGTAAGAAAGATAATCTTATCTCTGCTCACTGAGAACTCTAGGCTCCATTTCCAGCCACTTTTGTCATTTCCAGTTTATTATTGGTAGAAATATGCTTTGGATTGTAAGTCTTCGTTGAGGATACTGCAAATTCAGTCAGAACTTCTTTGTCCTGCTCAGTAATTGTCATACAAATTTGGCTGAGCCAGAGGCCCAGGTGAATGACGACCTGGGCAAACCATTTGAGACTTGGGTGGGTTTTACACTTTCAGTGGAGTTGGTGAAATTGAACTCTTGAACTTAGGTAACTGTTTAACTCAAGGAATGGGCAACAAAGCCATCCCCACAATTGATCAAGAAGGGGGAAATCTTTGATGTAAGAACTCTGACACAACAGTTTTTTTTTTCAGTTTACCTAGTGCATGGCTCTAGCAGGCCACAGTCCAACTACCTTAAGATTCTTTGCTGTGGGAACTGAAAACCAACCAACCAAAAAGCAAGCTTTGGTCTGACTTGTTTCTGGGAAGGTGTTTGTTTCATTATACTAATAGTTGACTAATAACTGATAATCATTGAGAAACTTAGCACTGTACGATAGCACTGTTGGAAGTGTGCATTTGGCAAGTGTTTTTAAAAACTTCAAATCCCAAGGGAACAACAGCACCCTGTCACCAGTCTCCACTGCAGTTTGAGGCAGCTACTTTATGGATAAGACCATTTTGGATTATTCACACGGAAGCATTTCTTTTTTGGAATGGGGCGGGGTGAGGCGTGAGTTGCTGGACCTCGGGTTATAGTTTGCTGGGTTTAGAAGCAACCAGTGATTGAACTAGTGAGTCGATGGATAAGAGTATATTAAAGGACTTGTTTTTATGGTAGATTTTCTGTAAAAATCTTAAATGTTTCTTTTTAGGCTAGCCAGATATATCTAGGTACAGATGACTATTCTGTTTTCCTCACTGATTATGCTGTAACATTAAAATGGATTAAAGAAAACAGAACTCTGCCTTTTGCTCTTATGAAAAGTTACTAGTCCGTAAGAAGTTAAGCTGTGTGTTTATTCCTACTCTGAAAATGCACAGCTGTGCTCTGGACACCCTCCCTGGAAGGTAGAAAGCTCCTGTTTATGTATGGCACATCACAGGGCTTTCTCCTACAATTCTGGCAGATTTGCCCAAATCCTCAGATGGGCTGGGCTGTATGTACAGCATCCCCTCTCCCAAATATGGGATCTGACCTAAACAAACTAATAGTGATGATAGGTGTATTAATTTTTAAAACTGTAAAGTAAATGTGGTCTCTAGTCCTAGGTTTGTGGTGTGTTCATTTGTGTTAATGTGCAGGGAAGGGACACCGACTTGATGGTTATGGGGAGCGTTATCTTGATGTGTGTGCAGGGGTGAGTATTGCTAAATTATTAACAGCTTTTCATTTAGGGGTGAGTCATGTGATCAGTGGCCTAATCAGAAAAATGAAGGAGCGAAGATGCAAGCTTTGCCAAGTGATGAAGTAAACAAGGTTTTGTATCTGTTTTTTATCAGGTGTTGTAAAATTTGTGCATGGCTTTTTTTTGTTGTGGCTTATTAGTAATTGGTAGAGGAGAAAAGATGAGGAAAACCCCTCAGCTTTGCTAACCAATCTTTTCAGAGTTACATAGTTGGGGAGTAAAATCCGACTGGCCCTAATATGTTGAAAAGATCCTATCCTCTATAATATTCACCCCATCCTGTAATCCTCTGTGTAGAAAAACAACATTGTTGTATTCTAGTAATTCCCTGTGATTTATAACAAACCAGTGATGTCATTCTATTGTGCACTTTTGTCAAACCATTTACGTGACTTTAATAAACATAGTAAACTTGCTGACTGTGCCAGAGGTCTGTTAGTGATTTATATATTGCATGACATTTTCTATTTGAGTTTGACGTGTAGAATCATTTTTAATTTCGTGGCAATTGATAGTCCTAATAGCCCAGCTAATTTGAAGCTTAACAATATTGCTGTGTAAAAGGAAAAAAAAAATGGTGTTTATGTTCAGTAAATGTTTGAAAAAAAAAAACCAAAAAAACCTGGCTTGAAGTTTGTGTCTTTTTTGTTCAGTGTGTCTTAGTAGAGGTGATCTTTTGTTGAGTGCATTTAAAAAAGAGTTGTCAAAGTTATATGTGCCTGGGGAAGAAATTCAGCTAGTAAGGAAAATTCAGATAGTAAAAAGCAAAAAACTCCAGTGCCCTCTCCATCTCTACCTGCCTCCCATTTAGACTCTTAAGAGGGCAGTCACTGTTTACTAGATTTTTAGAATAGCTTCCCAGAATTTTTCTGAGCAATATATATATTTTTCTCCTCTTCATTTATTAAAAATGCACATGGGATTTTTCCTACTCTCTTCTGCATCTTGTGTTTTTCATTTAATATATCTTGGACTTCTTCGTATGGGGATGGTTGTTTCTTTCTCTTTTTTTTTTTTTTTTACTTAAAAAAATCATTTATTTATTTATTTGACAGAGAGACAACAAGAGAAGGAACACAAGCAGGGGGAATGGTAGAGGGAGAAGCAGGCTTCCTGCTGAGCCATGAGCCGGATGGGGGTGCTCAGCCGAAGGCAAACACTTAATGACTGAGCCACCCAGGTGCCCTGGTTTTTTTCTTTAAACATCTTTAAATAGATTTAATTCTGAGTGGGCTTAGCATTTATTTAACCAGACCTTGTTGTGGACTTCTAGGTTTTCATTTTATTGATATTCCAAATAATGCTTCAGTGAACATCCTTATATTCTATATTCCTAGAACAAATTCATTCCTGGAATTTATGGTTTGGTGGTTGAGTATTTAAAATTTTGATAGAAGTCATTAAATTTGCCTTCCATCTACCTACGCTATTATTGACATCAGATTTTACCTAATCACATAGTTTTTGCCAAGGTGCTTAATGAAAAACAGCATTTCATGGTTTTGATTAGTGTTCTTTTATTATGAATGAGGTTGACACATTTAAAAAAAAAGATTTTATTTATTAGAGTGAGCGTAAGCTGCTGGTACAAGAGCGGAGGAGGCCCAGGAGAAGCAGGCTCCCTGCTGGGAGCCTGATGTGGGCTGGGACTGGGACCCTGGGATCGCAGCCTGAGCCCAAGACAGATGCCCAACTGACTGAGCCACCCAGGTGCCCAACAGTTTCATATATTTACTGACACATTTGTATTTCTTTTGCTTGCTTTTGATTTGTGGTCTTTTTCTTACTGGTTAGAAATTCTTTGGAAGTTTAAGGAAATTTTCTCTGTCATAGTCATAGCTTATAGTTTATTTTTTGACTTTGAATATAGTAGTTTTATATTAGAAGTTTACATTTTTATGTAGCCAAATTTATCATAATTTCTAAAAATGGAGTCAGTTTTGTATCTTGCTTGTCTCCACCCCAAAATCATAAATCTTTTTTGCCATTGTTTTCTTCTAATGCTTTTATGGCTTCTCCCATGTCTCTTCTCCCTTGTTTTTTCCCTCTTCCTCCTCTTCTTCTTTGGCTTAAATTTTTATCTATCTGGAATTTATTTCATTTTTTTATCTTTTTGGAATTTATTTTCATGTAAGGATCCAGCTAGCCAAAGACTTCCTTAATTCTTTTCCACTGAGTTCAGTCAGAAACCAGATTTCCATAGTGTAAGTGAATGTTTTTCTGTTTTGGTTTTTGTTTTGTTTTGTTTTGTTTTGTTTTTTGTTTTCTGTTCTGTTGATCTGGCTGAGTGATGGAGCTCTGGGGATTATTGCCAAGGCTCTATAACTTACTAGCTCTGTGGCCTTGGGCAAGTTACTTTTCTATCCAAGCTTCAGTTTCTGTAAATTGGGACGGTAATACTTAACTTGGACTGTGATGAGCAAATGAGAGAATCAAGATACTTACTTAAAGTGCCTGACACATAGCAGTGAGATGCTTGCTAAATGTTAAGTATTAATGCTAGTGGGGCTAATATGTCTTCATTTGCCTTCTTCGGCGGAGGGGATATAATTATTTTATTAGCGTGTGGTTTTTTTTTTTCCAGAAGAATTTTGGTGTCCTGTTATGTTGAAAGATGATTTTGTTCATCATTGAGTTTAATAGATTAAGTTAGGGAGATTGTCTTTATAAATCTGAGCCTTTTTATCCGAAGGAAAGATAGTCCCATTTAGTGAAGTCTTAGATCTCTTAGAGACTTTTTTCAAGACTTTTTTTTTTAATGAAGTTCTTACAGATATCTTCCTTTTATTATCACATTCTTTGTTTATATTGTGGATAGGAGTTTTTCTTCCATTACATATGCTTCTAAATGTTAATGTTTTTACATAGGCATTTTAATGGATTTGCCTTTTCTTGAAAAATGAAATTTTTCAGTTGCTTCTTTTGGATGTCCCAGATACACATCATTTATAAGTAATGATTATTTTGTCTTCCCATTTCAGTATTCATATTCTATATTTCTTTCATTTGCCTAATTAACGTTGGTTAAGGTTACCCCCGGAGTATTAATCATATGGTGGTATTAGAGAACATCTTCCACACATGTTTTCAAATTTAGATTTAGTGTAGCCTCCCCGTCCCTTTATAGATACTCAAGAACACCCTTTAGTGCAAGTGTCTTTACAGCTGAGGTTGTAGACCTGGAAAGAAGTGACTTGTCCATTTAGGGTCACATAAGGATTGAATGTTAGAGCCCAGGATAAACTGCATCTCTACCCAGTGAGCAGTGCTCTTTGACTATCAGACTGTCAGGCTGGTACAAACAAAGCTCCCCTAGCATCTCTGCCAGGTGTGTGCCTGGCTGCAATATCCAGCTGAGCTCTGGAAATCACCCAGACAAATCCCAAACTTTTCTCCCCCCTGTGTTTGAAGTAACATCTGCTCTATTAAAGTAACAGATGACCAGAGGAAAGAAAATACTGGTAGTAATATATTTAATCAGATGCTTGATGTAGAAAATGTCAGTATGAGAATCACATTTCAGGTAGTTCATAAAGACTTGGCATGTTGGCAGGCTTAGACAGAATTTTCTAGTCTGATTTCCCTGTGCTTTGTACATTTGGTGTGCTTGGTCTGTCCTGAGAGCAGAACTGGGGTTGTGTTCCTGCCTCGGACAGAAGCACCATACCACAGATGTGCATACCAAAATAAGAAAGATGATCCCTGCCCTCGATAAGCTTGTCATCTCGCTAGTTGCCTCTATCCGAAACCTGATTTTCTGTTTTTTCATCAGATTTTAACTTTAATTTCCCAAACAAAAGTTTATGATGTTACCTTCAGACTCTGGCTTAGGCCATTTTCTGAAAACATTTCAGAAAATATCTTTGGATTGTTGCTTGTCATTTTTGTACATCGTATCAGGGAGATGAGGACAAAGAATGTACACAACCTATTAGAAAGGATGAATCTGTTAAAGAATGGTGTCCCCTTTTAAGAAAAAAAAATGTTCTGCTCGTATCCTACTTTGAACCTTGGGAGTGGTGTCCCCTTTTTAAAGAACATGTTCTGCTCATACCCTACTTTGAATCTTATGAGTTTGCTAGGTGCATTTTAGCTGTACCTTACTGAAAAGTTTCAGAACCCTAGTGCCTGGCTTCTAACCCTCCTTCCACGCTTAACCAGCAAAACTCCTCCGTCCTTGTTTCAGTTTCTGCTTGGAACATGGTGTCCTACTTTAGTGTGATGTCAAAGCTAATGGAATGGATAGTGACACAGCAGCACTGGCATAGTTTCAATGTGGTCAGTTAAGCTGAACTGCCCTTTGCATGGAGCCTAGCTGATGTTAATACTAACATTAGGATAATTTGGGGGGATTTAAAAAAAAAATAGTAAGAAGTAGTGCAGAATAAAGGGCTGACGTGATATTAACTGGAGGTAAAAAACAGGCCAGTGTGGTGGTGACTGAAAACAGGAGACCACTCATCGCTAATGGCTATATAAGTTAAGCCACCCAAGACGTATCTGGTGGTGGAGAGACCTGGCCACTTTATCGTTTGGGGTGAGGTGTGGTTGGAGTGAGTCATGCTGGAAAAGGAGCATGAGCAAGCTGGCCATTTCTCTTACAGGGTGCAGAGCATCTTGGGTCTTGGAGCCAAGGAGACTGACAGGCTAGTGTCATTCTGGGGGAGCACTGACACTGAGAACTCCTCTGAGTGCTGACGGAGATAGCAACTTGTCTTTTAAAGACCTCTAGGAAAGGCCACTTCCATACCTTCTGTCCAAAGCTCTTCCACATTGATTCTCCCTCTCTGTTGTGTTTGTGTTAGCACATTGCCCCTCCTACCTGATAGCTGTCTTGTTAAAAATACCCCCTTCCGGGGCGCCTGGGTGGCTCAGCGGGTTAAAGCCTCTGCATTCGGCTCAGGTCATGATCCCAGGGTCCTGGGATCAAGCCCTGCATCGGGCTCTCTGCTTGGCTGGGAGCCTGCTTCCTCCTCTCTCTCTCTGCCTGCCTCTCTGCCTACTTGTAATCTCTGTCAAAAAAATAAATCTTAAAAAAAAAAAAAAAAATACCCCCTTCCTTAACAAAAAGGAAAACCCGGAATCTCCATTCTTTGTGCTGGAAGGACACCCCTGGGGGGATTTTGCTGATGACCACTGCCACAGAGATCCAAGGGCAGCTGAGAAAGGCTACACATTTCAAGAAACTGACATGGAAAAGTCTAGACATAAGAGAATATTATGGCTCCAGATTGCTGCTTCTATAAATTGAAGGTGCTTAGAATTACCTCACAGAAATTGGATTTGTGAGGTCTGGAGTGGAATGTACACTGTGGTTCTGATCTGGGCAGCTCTGGGATCCCACTTTGAGATGCTCAACTTGGGATAGATCATGTGTTCTAAGTCACACTATCCTGCCCGCTTATATGCCAACACCATCTAATGCCAGAAAGAAGCCCTGCCCTCACCTGGATTTCTTTCCCGCGCTCAGCTGGCTGTATCTGAGGGATCCAGAACTGATAGCCACTTCCCTGCAGAGCACTGGGTGCTGACGGAGATAGACAGGGCTTGGCTTGAGGCCTCCCTTGACTCCATCCAAGGCCCGCCCCTCAATTTCTGGATCTTTTCTGAGAGCCCCCATCCCACCTGGGGTTTCACCATGTTAGAACAGCAGTGAAACCTCACAGAACATCTCACATGATTCATTTCATAACTCCTATCTTTTTCCTCTACGAGATGGTTAGCCTAGAACTTAGGAAATCCACATAATCCACCAAATTCTAACACCATCATCTGTTGGTATTTGGTTTATAAGAGCCAGACCTTGCCCCTTGTGTTTTTTGCCCATGCGATTGTTTGCTATAGACTTGCTTAAGCAAGTACCACGGATAGCCTGAAAGTCAAATCGGCTTGTTTAGAGTAACGCCTAGTATTACTGGTAACGCTTTTAAGAAGACTGAACCCGTTTTAAGTTGGCTGCACTTCAGGTTAACACTCTGATTTCAACCCTTAGCTCCATCAGAAAAAGTTATTCTTAATTATAGAATAGAGCATTGCTAATAATATCCATCTGTGAACCATGATACGAATTTTCTGTTGATTTGAGGTTGCATTTGGGGTGCTTGCCACTAAATGCCAAAATTGCTTCATCTCTCCTCCAGACAATAGCATATGTGTTCACCTTCTCCAAGAGTCCCCCTGGGGCTCTGGAGACCCAGGAGAACTAAGTGAAATCTGCAGCAGATCCCACTCCGGAGACTTGCTGGAACAAGAAAGTCTTCCCAACTCCAGGCTGGGATCAGGCTAACTTGAACATTAGAACGACAGCATAGTTCTCATTACTCGTAATGGAAGGTCACCTGGATATGTTAACCCCTTACTTATTTTCTAGCCTATAGACACCTGCCTCTTGACCTCGACTCTGCATAGTAGTCACGGGGGAGGGGGGACGACTCTGAAACAAAGATGGTGCCTTGGCCCCTCCCGACCAATTAAATCTGAATCCCTGGGGCGGGCCCTGTGTAGGTATCTTTCTGAGCTCCTGGGCCTGAAGAACACTGCTCTAGCAGGAGCTTTGCTTCCTAGGAAATACATCTTCTCTGTGGCCCCACCAGGCACTCTTTAAGGCCAATCTCAAACATTTATACCCCAGAGCAGATAAATTCCAAAAGGGAGAACTGATAAGAGAAAGAAGGCAGAGATACAAGAGGAGGGCTTGAATTCCTTGAAGTTACACGTTTCTGCCTTTTTTTTTTTTTAAGTTTCTGCCTTTTGATCTCCAGTTCTTGCTGTAGGGCTGGGGTGGGGCACGGACGAACCGTGGAGCCCTGGGGGTAGAGGCTGCCTCTGAAGGCCCCGAGGTTGCCATGTGGTCACTTCTGGGTTGCATCTGACCTGCAGATAACATTGCGTTTGGCCTGCAGTGTGGCTGCACAGAGCAGCTTTTAAAATGCGAATGCCAGTCCCTAAAAGGTTTCACATGAAAGGCATTCTCAGAGTTGACAGTGCTTGACAGAAGACACGGCACTAAGTCCCATGACACACTTGTGTGTGTGGGTGCCTCGGGTTTCCTTTCATCAGGTGCTCCGTTCACAGAAGTAGGACTCCAGGGAAACATGATTGTCAATGCGTCCTTCTGGCTTGGGGTTCACCATCTGAGAAAAAAATATTCCCATAGTTCCATCAGTGCCTTCTCCTTCCGTAAGACCCCCTGAGGCTGGGCTATAATGACTGGCTTGAGTGAGAGCCATCCTGGGGTGAGTCTGGATTTTGCTGTGGAACCTAGGGCTATCTCTTAACTGCTCTGGTTCTGAGTGTCCTACCTATGGGGGAACAAGAGCCAATAATTCTAAGGTTCCACTTCTGGCTTCTTGGGATTCCAGTAGCGTAAGGTTAGAATGGAGACCACTTGGTTTAAGAGCAATCTGTGTGTAAAGATGGAGAAACTCTTAAGTCAGCGTGTCCGGTCAGCACTGAAATGCTAGCCTGGAGAAGTCTAGGAGACCAGGGAGGGAAGGGCTGGAACTAAGGGCTAGAAGCTTGAACTATCCAAACAGGTGAAGATGGGCCTGGTGGTCTTGCGAGGGAGGAAGGGCTGCATCACTGGAGGTGTTCATCGCAGATCAGGCACCCATTTGGTGGGGAGGGTGTAGGGATGTAGGGAGCAAATGGTGGACAGGTCCCTTCTCAACATTTCGAGAGAATGGGAGAGCAGGAGGAGCCCCACATCTGTCTCCTTTCCTTCAGAGAAAAGAGGTTGGTTCCCCAGGACATGCCCTGCCCACAGAATGGGATGACAGCACCTTGGTTGTTTTCAATCACTTTTTTTTTTTTTTTTATTTATTTTAAAAAATATTTACGACAGTAAAGGTCGTACTATGTGACTGGGGGACAGATGCCTTTGATGCATCCCCCTTTCATTTCTACCTCAAAACAAGATTAAGGCATAAATTACTCGCTGGGCACCAGGCGTGCCTGTTGTCCTCAAGGCGCCGTCATTAGTGGTACCACTCGTCCCATGGGCCAGCGGATCAGACATTTGCCACTGAGGCTGCACAGACTCGGGTGTCCCTACACCAGCTTTAACCAGTGCATTCCAGAGAGACCCCACAGCAGTGCGGGCCCTTCTCTCCTGCACGTGGGCGGAAGGGAGGGATGGGAGGCTGTGTGTGTGTGTGTGTGTGTGTGTGTGTGTGTGTGTGTGTGTACACGCGCACGCAGGGTGGCGGGTGACACGGGGAGGGGAGGCTTCACACCGCTGCGCCTGCTGCCGGGCTGCGCATTGGGCCAGGCAGGCTGGAAGACCAAGTGCGGACGCGGGACTCAGGGAGTGCGCGGTGCTCGGGCTCCGGCTGGGTACTAGGAATAAAAGCAGCTGGCGGGGCAGGGGCTGTGGGGGTGTGGAGGGCCCATTTGCCTCCCCATCTCGGGGTGGGTGCCCCATGTTCCGCGTCCCAGCTGCCCGTCCGTCACAGTCTCCGGGACCCAGGGTCCTTCTTCATTCCTGGCCTGCAGCTGTCACCATTGAGCCCAGGGGGCCCCGGTTCATTCAGGGGCAGCTCCAGGGACCTAGCTCCTGTCCGCAGAAGATGAGATCGGGACCTGGAGCCTTGGGCAGTGCAGGGGGGTGGGAGGACAGCACAGAATGCAGATCTGCTGGGCCGGTCCCCCCGACCCCCCGGGGTCCTACTGGGACTGGAGGCCTGGAGTGTGCAGAGTGGGTTTGCATGGCAGTCTTCCTCTCCCAGTTTCTTCTGAAGATGGGACAGACCGGTAGGAATTCCTAGAACCTTAGTGGTAGGGGCGCAAATGCCCCCACAGAGCCTGGCGGAGGCTTTGGTGGGCCATGTGACAGGTCCCTCTAAATTACCAGGGCTCTGTGTTGGAGGTGCCGGGGCCTCCCTGTAGAGCGGTCCCTCCTAAAACTGGCTTGAGTTCCTTTCAGAGGGTGTAGGCTTGGTCTCTCAGGAGATGAGGTCAAGTGCAAAGCGAGCTGGCATCTTCTCCACCCCAGCTCAGCGGGCCCTGGGCCTGGGCCTGCACACTGCCTGGACGGGCGTCCTGGCCCCCATCGACTCGCAGCCTCCTCTGAGACTCACTCCAGCGCTTTGGGGTTGGGGTCCAGGCCAGGCTCTCTCCTGCGCTTGGCACTTTTAAAGAAGCCGAGCTGTGGGCAGCAAAGGTAGAAGAAGTCTCAGGGGTGGGCCGAGTGGACAAGGCCTGTCTCCCCTCCCTGCTTTCCCTTCATTAACCCTCCCAAGGCTCCTTCCCAAATACCCCAGCTAACACTGAGTACCCCCCAACCCCCAATCCAGCAGGACTCCCTTGGTGGGCCACAATGGGCCGCTGAATAGGTGGTGGGGGGGGGTGGGGGCTGCAATGGAGCATGAAGCCTGGGTCAGGAGGCTAGAAGTAGTGCTGTATGACCCTGTTCCAGTCAACACCTCTCTCTGAGCCTCCCTTGCCTCATCTATAATAGGTTCTCCACCCGCTGCTCAAACACAGAGAAGACTTTGGGAAGCTTATGAGCAGCCTGACGCCGCTGGAGAAATTTTGTGGTTCTGTGTGCTTGCTTCTTTTTCTGATAAGAGACCTAGCTTTCATCAAGTTCCTAAAGGGACCCACAGAAGGGTCAGAGTCACAGGCTGCGGGTCCCCTGGTGGCACTAGCCAAGCTGTCTGCTGTGGTGAGAGGGGCAGGCTTCGGTAGCAGGCAAGTTCTGGGGAGGAGGCTGGGTGGGTGGCCAGCTCTCACAGGGAGGAGAATGTAGGGACCGGCACGAGAGCCCAGAGGTTAGAGGCCCTGGCCTGGGCCCCCCACCCCTCGCCCCCCGCCAAGATGCTGCTTCCCCCACCACCTGCCTGCTGGGGCCTTACCTTCCATAGTGCCAGGACCAGCAGGGCCAGCAGCAAGAGGCCCCCCAGGGTGCTGCCCAGGATGATCCAGATGGGGATCTGCGAGTCTTCTTGCTTGGAGATCTCAAACGTGATCTGCAAGGGGAGGAGGGCGCTAGGTCCACAGCATGACTCTTCTGGGGCCCCGGGCTGGGGGGCCAGCCGGTGGGCCATGGGGATAGCTAGCGCCCAGGGGGATCTGCAGGAGGGGTGGGTGGCACCTGGCCGGCAAAGGCCCCAGAGCATGCCGCCCTTGCACAACAGACATGGGAGTTAAGGGACCCAGGTGATCCTGCCTCCTCTTTGAGACACTTTCTGCCTTTGGCCTTGGGCCACTCTCCACTCCCCTTGGGATTCTCCCACCACGTGCGCTACTTTTTCTTATTTTTTCTGCTGCTTCTTCATCGCCTCCCCAGCTTCTAAATTTTGATGTGTCCTGTGGCTCTGTCCTTGGACCTCTGCTTTACCTACAGTCACTTCCTAGTGAGCTCGGGGCTGTCTTCCCCACTTGGCACAGTGGGCCCAGGGCCCTTGGTGCCTTTAGGGAGCCCCGAAACTGTTCTAATTTCTTTTAAAATTAGAAGAAGAAAAAATATAACCTTGCTTAGATTATGTTTGTCTTTATATGGACACTGTCATAAAATAATAATTTAAATTATGTTTTTAAGGAGGAAGGGGCTCCGAAGGCAAAAGGGCTCAAGGCCACGAGAGGGCCTAACTCTCTCCAACGTAGGGCTTTACCATCTCTCCGCTGACCGCTGTCACATTTCAACAAATGGCAGGCGAGTGCCTTTTATGTTCTCTTTCCACCCACGAGGGCTGGGACCTTCGCCTCCCCGCCCCCGGAGCTAGCTCACAGCTTAAGCCAACAGGGCCTTTGGTTCTGGGTTACTGCATTTCTAGAAGAGAAGTGAGGCATCTGGAGAGGCTCAGAGGGATTTCTGGGGGGAGGTGGGAGTGGAAGGAGAAGGAGAATTCACTTAGAAACCATGGATGAGTGTAGAGAGAGGGGTCGTGTGTGTGTGCGTGTGTGTGTGTGTTGGGGGGGTGGGTGTTGGAGGTGCCTGTACAACGCCTCCTCTCTTGGCTGCTTGCAGAATTCTGACATATCTCTTGAGATTCGGTTCAAGTGGACTGTCTCCAGAAAACTTCCCCCAGACATCCCTTGCTCTGACTGCCCCCCCAAGCCCAGCACCTGCGCTCGCCCCCAGATCAGTCATCCCCCTTGTCTGCTTAAGTCATCTCTGTATACCCTGGGGGCCCGAGTCATAGGAGGAACACCCACCAAATGTCAGATGAAGGAACAAACTGCTCCTTCGGTAGGTCCCCCGCTCCTGCTCCCTCTCTGCCTGGCAGCCCCCCACCCGGCTTGCGAGTGGTGTTCATGTGTTTGATTAAGGTCTGGCTTCCTGTCCACGCCTGAGCTGGGTCTCCAGCATCCCCCTGGGGGCGGTCTGGGGGTTCACTTGGCATCTAGTATGAGAACCACGCACAAGGATTGCAGGCCACGGCCGGTGTGGGGATGTGGCCAGTGGAGGGCAGCAGTGTCCCATGTCCCAAGCCCCTCTGCAAAGGACTAGGCTTTTCTTCAAGACCCAAATTCTCATTTTCTTAGGAGAGCACTATATGAAGCCTCACCCCCTTCTGGGGGCCCTGATTCTAGACAGTCTGGCCGGAAACAATCCGGTTTTAGCCAATTCACAGAGTCCCAATACAGAGACATTTCGCCTCCCTTGTTCTTCACGAACTTAGTTCACACCAACTTCTATAAAGCATGTTATGTGCATTTCCTTGTATTTGGGGTGAGGATGGATGGGGAGGAGAGGGATGGATGGTCGTTCTAGGCTGCTAGCCTGCCTCACTGTTGGTGGAACCAATCAATGAGTTCCCCCCACCCCGACCCCCAACCCCTAGAGGTAGGCAGGCCTGAGACCTAGTCCTTTCCTCTAGTGCAGAATACCCACGCTCCCCTCCTTCCTCTGATTCCACGGGGCTGCTGTGGTATAGAAGCTGGTGCTCTCGAGGTCACTGGGCTAATGCCTACTTTTGGCCCCATCCCTGCTCATGCTGCAACAGCCTGTTTGTCTTGCTTCTCTCCTGTTTCCTGATGCTGCACTAACTGCAGACCGGTCCACCTCTCTCCTGCAGGAACATGCGAGCACAGAGCATAGGAAGCTCTAGAGAGAGGGCAACCCCTTCCCTAGCTGGTCTGGCTCAGGCTGAGGCCTGCAGGGTTCCCGGGAGCTCACCTGACGGCTGGGATCCTCCTCACGGAAGATGAAGGGGCTGTGGAACTGCCTCTGCAAGGCTGCATTGACCGTGATCTTCATCAGCTTGTACTTGAGCTGTATAATCAGTGGCCTTGTCAGAAGCCAACCCTTCCCCTGAGGGGAGACTCCCCGGCACCCACCACCTTCCCTTGCTTCTTTGGGGTCTCGCTCAGGAGCTCTACTTACTGCTTTTAGGGACCTCAACCACAGGTTCCCCAGCAGATGGAAATTGATCTCCTGGTTTGGGGCCAGCCTCACGTTGCAGTTGATGGAAACGACGTCAGAGTTGCTGTGATTCTGAAAGAGGAGGTGGGTCTTGGGTGAGCGACTGGGCTCCAGGGGAGCAAGGGAGGCAGCTGGCCCGGCCACGCCTGAGAATGTGAGCAGGGGCTTGGGCCATCAGACAGATGGCTGAGCCCAAGTTTGGCTCCTGTGAGGGGGGAGGGGCAGAGGATGGGGACGAGGAGAGGTGGGGGGTGGGGGGACACATGGGCTGCGGGTGCCAGGCAATGGCTGGAGGACGAGGTAAGGACGGTATAGCCTATGCTGGATGAGGATGTGGGTAATCACGTGTATTCTAGGAGCAGAACTTGGATTTGACCTTAGGGAGCCTATAAATGTCATCGCCGGACAAACAGATTAAAGGAGACATTGTATGATTACTGTAACAGAGGCAGAGAAAGCATTTTAGGAAATCCAACTTCTGTTTCCGATAAGAACTCCCAAGGAATTTCCTGAATCTGATATAGGGTGTTTGTATGGGTGTGTGTGTGTGTGTTTGTGTCTATATATATATATATATACATATATATATACAACAAGTATCATGTTTAATAATGAAACAATTTTTAAAAACAATTTAAAAAAATCAAGTTCAAGACAAGACTGTCATCATTTCTATTTCCCGCTGCCCTGGAGGTCCTAGCCAGAGCCAGAAGATGAGAAAAACAGTTTGTAAGGATTGAATAGTAATGCTCACACTATTATTGTTTACAGATGATCCCGTTCAACAGAAAACCCAAAGAAATCGTCAAATTATCAGAATTTATTAGGTTAAACTTGTTTGTGTCCCTCTCTTGCAGCTACTGAAACAACACGAACCCCCTCCCCGGCCCCCCAGGTGCAGTCTTCAGGAAAGTACACTACACTCAAAATGCTTGGTGTGAAGTGCTCATTTGTGGAAATCAAACCAGAACAGCCAAGATGTTAGTTTCGGGAAGAACAGTGAAAGCAATCAGAAACTGCTATCTGGAGCAGGGGCAGCCCTGGGAACAAAAAGCTGGGGACAAGCAGGTGTCTCAGGGAAGGCTTTGGGAGGTGACGTGAGCTGCCCTCCATCCCCAGGGACAGGAAGGACCCAGCTGCTGGGGTCAAAGTCTCCAATACAAGCCAAGGAGGTCCTGGCCTTCAGAGCCTTGCTGGGTCTGGGCTTCCCCTTCCCTTTGCTCATCTGTATCCTGCTGCCCTTTAAGGCACAGGTGCCAGGCCACGATCCCTGTTCCTTTCCTGGAGGTTGTCTGCTCCCCTCGTCTCTCTCTTGACACCTGTCACAGCCTCGTGCCCTGACTCCTCTGGCACTCACTCTATGTGTCCTGCGAGATGGTGGGCTCATTAAGAGCAAGAAGTATATTTCTTCATTCTGTTTGAGGCTCGTGGCCCAGCCCCGGGTGAGGAGGACACTCACCAGCTGTGGGGCTCGGGTCAGGTCTTCCTCCGTCGGGGCATGTCGGTACTCGGTGCTGTTTCCCCAGATGTTACAGGACGTGTTCACCTGCACCAGGGCCACACACAACCGGCCTCACCACCAGCCCTGGCCCAATCAGCATCCCAGAGATGCTCCATTCTCCTCCTCTGCCCCTTGAAGGCCCTGCTGGTCCGGGGCCGGGGAGGAGGAGCTGAGGTCAGAGGACTTGGGGATGCCCCGGGGGTTGGTCTTTTGCCCGCTGGTCCCCTCCCTTGAGCAGGTCCCGAGGGCTCTGGTACCTGGTCAGTACGGAAGTCCTTCAGCATCAGCAGGCGGTTGCCCCCTCTGGTGGCGATGGGGACCGTGATCTTCATCATTACTCCGTGGATGGGGAACAAGCCCAAGTTCTGGATCTGTGACCAGAGAGAGGAGGAGTCAGTACTTCCAGCAGCAGCTGCAGGAGGGGGAGTGGAGGGCGAGGTCCACGGAGGTGAGCCACCCATCAGGTTGGGGATCCGGCCCCTTCAAGCCCCTGGCATATATGCTCTGCCAAATCATGGCAGCGGCTGTGAGCACAAAGGTGCGTGGAAGCACCCAAGGGGCCGGGCTCCTGGAGGCCGAAGACAAGCCAGTGGGGGCCATGAGGCTAGAGAGCAAGGTCACTTCCATTCCCAGGCTCTCCTGGCTGTGGGGATTTTGTAGCCTAGTGCCGCTGGCCACCTTGGGCTGTGGTCAGGGAAGAGATGGTGAGAGTTGAGTCATTCATTAACGAAGGCTGTCACTGGTGAGCGAGTGCTAGCCATGACATGGCCGGTGTCAGAGTGGCAGTGACTCCAAGCAGGGTTCCGGAATCAGAGAGGCCGGTCTTCAACAAAGAGCTTCGAGCATCTACCAGCTGTGTGGCCTTAGGCAGTCGCTAGACCCCTCCTGGAACAGCCACCTGGATAGCAGCATGTCTGATGCATGGTTTCCAGCGTCAGCCTGCCCCAAGCTCTCATGCAGCGTTTGGGGGGCGGGGGCAGGGAGCCCACTGGGCAGACTGCTCAAATGCCTCCTCATCCCTCTTCTTGCTCCTTCATTACATGGGGACAGAGACAAATGCCACATTTCCCAGCCTCTCTAGGTAACTGGCAGTGTGAGGAACTGCCAAGGAGTTTCTTTAGGAGGGAGGGGCCTGCTCTTCTCCCCTTCCTCCTTCCTGGAATGAGAATGTGATGGCCGGAGCTGCAACTGTATTGGACAATGAGGTGAACTTAGGCTGATAGTGGCATGTCAAGGACGGTGGATTAGACAGAAGACCCAATCCTGAATGATTTTGTGAAGCTGCCAACCCTGGACTTCTTTTATGGAGAGAATAAACTCTGGTCCATTTAGGCCACTTTTATTTAAAAAAAAAATATATATATATATATTTAAAGATTTTATTCATTTATTTGACAGGCAGAGATCACAAGCAGGCAGAGAGGCAGGCAGAGAGAGGAGGAAGCAGGCTCCCCGCTGAGCAAAGAGCCCAATGTGGGGCTCGATCCCAGGACCCTGGGATCATGACCTGAGCCAAATGCAGAGGCTTTAATCCACACTGAGCCACCCGGGTGTCCCTAACCTTCATTGATACAGCCTCCCAGTCCAGTCCCATTCTTTTCTTCTCTTTTAAGATTTATTTATTTTTATTTGAGTGGGCAGAGAGGGGCAGAGGGAGAGAAAGGATCTCAAGCAGATTCCCCACTGACCACAGAGCCCCATGTGGGGCTCGATCTCACGACCCAGAGATCACGAACTGAGCCAAAATCAAGAGTAAGCTGCTTAGGGCGCCTGGGTGGCTCAGTGGGTTAAAGCCTCTGCCTTTGGCTCAGGTCATGATCTCAGGGTCCTGGGATCAAGCCCCCAGTCAGGCTCTCTGCTCAGCAGGGAGCCTGCTTCCCCCCTCACTTCTCTGCCTGCCTCTCTGCCTACTCGTGATCTCTGTCAAATAAATAAATAAAATCTTAAAAAAAAAAAAAGTCAGCTGCTTAAGAGACTGAGCCTCAACCGGCACCCCCCATCATTTTCTAGATAAGGACTGAGAGGCCCAGAGAGGGCAAGGAACTTGCCTAAAATCACACAGTGAGTGGGTAACAGGGTTGGGCCTGAATCCCAGGCACTTGCAATGATTCCAGACTCTTCCCCACCCCAAGGGGGACCCTCAGCTCTTATCCTTCACTCTGCCTGGCTCTCTGCCAGCCTTACCTTGAAGACGCAGCTGAAGGGAGGCCCAAGGCCGTCGTACCTCTCCAGTGAGCTGTTGGGCTTGACCTCATAGTGGTTCAGGCTGCTGCCCCTGCAGGGACAGAGGACAGGGCCGCTGTGAGCTCAGGCAGTGTTGACTTGCTGGATAAATGCATGATAGAGGATGTGGGCATGTGCCTGGCTCCCCTAGACCACAGGAAAGAGGTTTTCTCTGCTGTCCATGGGGAGGGGGAGGACTGTGTTGGGAAGAGTTCTGAGCCTCAGCAGGAATGCATGGCGAGATCACTCAGCAAAGGCTACCTCCTGTGGGGGATGGGCGTGAGCCCAGAGAACTGGTCATTGGCCATCCCTGCCCTTGGGGGCCATCCCTGGGCCTCTCAGCCCAAGGGCACGGCCTTTAGAGCATGAACTCGCCCACTTTGCCTCGTTCCAGTGTCTGGCAGTGGCCATGGGAGGGTCTGAGCCTGCTTTCTGTGTGGTTGCAAATCCGACTTCTCCATCGGCCTAGGGGCTCCCAGGGGACAGGGCTGGCTGGTGGGAGCACTTTGCCCTGTGGGGAGGTGGTACTCGTTCTCGTACTTTCGCTGTGGAGAGTTGCTGGTCCAAGGTGGTAATGAAAAGCAGATGGACTTCTAGTAGGTTTTATGACTATTTTAAAATCCTCTCAGACCAGGCCCCCACTTATCACCTGCACTGGGGGTGGATATCTCCCATGCGCCCCCCGCCCCCCACCCCGAGGCAGGAGCTCCCTGGAGGCCAGCTCTGTGTCTCCTTCTACGCCCTGCCCAGCATGGCTGAGGGGGCTGCCCTCTCCGAGTCCTCAGGGACACCCCCGACTCACAGTCCCTCGGCACTGCAGCCTGGCCCCTGTGACTCTGGTACTATGCGGATCCCCCCCAGAGGGTACCCCGTCTTAGGCCTCACTTCTCTCGGGCCTCCCCCAGCCTGCCCCTCCCCCCACCTGGTGAAGAGGACATCAGCCTCATATTTGAGGTGGAAGCGCAGGAGGGCCGTGTTGTCTTCCTTGGTGCTCTCCTCCTCATCGCTGTCACTGCAAGGAGAGTCGTGCGGGGCGGTCAGGAGAGGGCCAGAGGGCCTTCCACCAGCCCAGCCGGCTCCCCGTGTAGGCTCCTTGCAGCCCCTTCAGATGGGCAAAGCAGCTAACACGTGAGGAAAGGAAGGCTCAGAGAGGCTGTGTGAACTTCCCAAGGACACACAGTGTGTAACTACAGCAACTGGGAGAAGGACACTGGTTGTTTGTTCCACTCCTTCTCCGGTGTTCTTTCTGTCCTGGACTTCTCTCGCCTCCAGAATTTTTCCATTTTAAAAGACCTTCCTTCCCTTACTCTGTGAGGATGACCCCTGCTTTGCTATCATCAGGGGCTGCTGGGAGGCCTGATGATTGTATGTGCAGAGCTTTGTAACTGAAGGTTTTAAAAACAGCTGCCAGAGCAATGGTAAGGGTATTGTTATTTCTCTCCGAGGTGCCCGAGGATGGAGAAGGCAACAGGTGGGCCCCCCACGTCGGGGCAGGGGCGCAGGGAGGAGCTGTGGCTAGTAGCAAAGCCGAGGACGGCAGCGAGCAGCGGCCAGCGGGGGCGGAAGGAGCAGGCGAGGCCCAGACCTGCCAGTGGTGAGCTGGATCTCCAGGTAGTGCAGGAAGATGGATTTGCTGAACTCAAAATCCAGCCGGAAAGCCACCTGTGAGGAAGAGGTCCAGTTGCTAGAGCTGGGGTGGCTGAGAACTGCAGGTCTGGGGATGGCCAGCCTGCCCCTGCCCTTGTCCCCGCCCTTGTCCCCCTGGGGTGGGGGGGGGGGTGAGTGGGTAGCTGTTGCCTGGGGTGCCTGGAGGACCAGGTGCCAGAGTGATGTGAGCTGAGCTCGGGACCTGGGGACACAGCCACAGACAACAGCTCCTCTGATGGGGTTTCTTGGCTAAGGGACCAGCCGTTCTCCCCTTGACTTCCTTTTTGTTTTCAACTATAGGCAACTAGAAGGCAGCAGGTCCAGTTTCAGGATCCTTTGGGCATTCCTGGGTGGGGAACTTGATGGCGGGAAGGGGAGGTGGCCATCCCCATGAACCACAGGGTGCAAGGCCAGAAGCCAGCCGGAGGACTGTCTCAGCGGCCCCTTCTTCCTGTGTGTGATAGGGAGAGGCCAGCAGAAGGGTGAAGGCTGCCTTGGGCACCCAGCAGTTCAATAAGGCACCTGCCTCCTGGTCCAGCGGTTCTCCCACCACTCTGATGGTCCAGTCCTGTGCTTCCCT
This sequence comes from Meles meles, assembly GCF_922984935.1. Lineage (NCBI taxonomy): Eukaryota > Metazoa > Chordata > Mammalia > Carnivora > Mustelidae > Meles > Meles meles. Next base: position 52,053,047 of record NC_060071.1, read on the forward strand.
TGGCCTTGGCCCAGGACCGTAGCCTGGGTCTCCTGACTGTGGTGCTGTGACTCTGACCCTCCTCGCCACCTCCCACCTGACTCTGGGGACATTACAGGGGCTTTGCCCAGACCTCATGTTCTTCCCAGATCTGCTTCATGGGGTTTCCCAAGGAGACCTTGGGGCCCCATTCTTGACTTGTGTCCAAGTGGGGAGGCAAGGATTTTGGCAAGGATTCCCCCTCTCTCCCCCAGCCTTGCAGACCCTGATCCTGGGAACAAGCGGTCACTTTCCCTGACTCTTGCCTCAAGCTCCCTTCTGTCTGATTCCAGCTCTACAAGTAGCCTAGTCTCAGTTGGGTCTTTTCTTGCTCCAGAACCTTCAGTGGCTATCCAGTGCCCTGTGGAGATGGACAAATGTTATGTGATCTGGAGTCTCAGTCTGGGGATTCTCCTTCCTGGGGAATTTGCTTCTCCCCTCATACATCCTACCCACTTTCCACTTGCCCTTTTAAGCACATGATGAGTGCTCACAAAATGTTAATTTTTTCTCCCAGTCTCTCCCTGTGCACATAATGGGTTGAGAGAGGCTGGACTTGGGAAAAGTGTGTTAGGGTAAAGGATAAAGGGATAACTGGCCAGGAGGTGGTGGGAGAGTGGTGGGTGGGAGTGGTGGTGTTCCCCTGAGGTGAAGGAGCCTGGATGCTCTCTTGGGGGTGGGCTGGCTAGTTAGGTCGTGTGAATGTCATTTCCTGGGAGAAAAAAACTAGCATACTTAAAAGCCATGCTTAGGCTTTTCCTCCATCCCCCGTTCTCCCCTCTGTTCATTTCCATTTCCCTTGCCTCCCTAGTGCCTCCCAGTACCCACCCCGTCCCGCCCCCACTCTGCCCCCAGCCTCAACCTTGGCCTTGGCTCTGAAGAAGGGGTAGCTGACATTGCAGACTTTCTTGTGGAGTCTCTTCTCCTCATTCACACACTCGATGCTGCCATCGGAGTCGTCCTGGGGGAGGGGAGGGAGCACCGAGGGCAGCTGTTAGGAGGGCCAGAGACCTGGGCCTGGGGACCACCCATGCCGCACCCCACCACCTACACCAGAGCTGTACCACAGACCTTGGAAGGAAGCTGGGACCGCAGGGCCCTGGAGACATGGGAGGCAGTGGCTTTGAGGGGGAATCACTGCCAGGCGCCTGGGCCTCTCTGAGCTGGGGCCCTGCTGGGCCAGCGCCAGGGTCCACTCTGCTAGGGTCCTGAGGGAGGGGACTCCCCCACAGCACTCTAGCTTGACACTGCTGGGTGGCTGTGTGTCCTTGTGTGTATCTTTGGGCATGTATATGCACGTGTGGACGGAAAGGCATCTCTGTGTAGACTCCGCTTGTGTGTGTCCTGTGGCATGCACGAGGGACAGGTGGGTTTCCTTGGATGCACAGGCAGGTTCGTGTGCTTCTGCATGTGTGTGTACAAAGGGCACATGATCAGACTAACACATCTGTAACTGGCTGGGGCGGGGGTGTTTCCTCCACTAGCGTTCCCCTTGGCTGGATGGTGGGATGGAGGGCAGCCTAGGGAGAGGAGTGCTGGCCTCCCCGCTGTGAGCAGCTCCTGGGCTGCGGCTGGATGGGTGGAGCCAGGTTGTGGGCTATCCCTCCACACACACGCCCCCCCACTCCCCCCAACCCCGCTGCATGTGTGGATGCAGCCCTTTCTAGAACACGCTGCCCTCTTCTCTTTGCCTTCCTCAGTCCTCAAAGCCCTTCTGTGCTTAAGACACAAAATCTCACGAAGACCGCCCCCTGGGCTTATGAATAGGCACTGTAGCGTCTGGACCAGGGAAGTAGTGAAAGTTGGATGCGGGTTTGGGGCCCTGTTTCCCCTAAATACCCCAATTCAGACAGATGCCAAAATCTCTGGGCGGGACAGGACTTGGAGGGAGGGCCATCACATGGGCTGCTCATCTTTACTTGGGGTTGCAGAGGGCTTGGCTGTGGGGCCCAGCTCTGGGTCTGATGGAGGGACTGCCTGGCAGAGACAGAAGGGTCCCGTGTCTGCCCCACCCAGCACTCAGGGCTCCACACGGATGCTCTGAGATCCTTGGGGGCAGAGACTGTCTGAGGGGAGCTGGGACTGTCCCTCCCCCCCATGACAGTGATGTCCTGGGTTGAATCAGTGACCCTGTCTCAGGGACTTCTCTGGGCTCGAGCCCTATGGAGTTCAGGGTCGCCACAGGCCAACACTCGGGCACTGTGAATTCCCTTGGGACGCATGCAGGGCCGTGCTGGGGAGCTGTGTGGGGCTGGGGAGCCCGTGTGCCACTTACTAGCTGTGTGGTCCTGGTCTGTGCCTCGGTCTCTGACATGATAGGAAATGTTAAAGTTTGGAATAACCTGTTCCGGTTCTTGTGAGAAGGGCTCTTTTGAGAAAGCCTGAAGGATGAACTATGGGCAGGAGGCTGTATGAGTTGGTGTGCACCTGTGTGGGGTGTATGTGGCTGTGCGTGTGCGCGTGCATGTGTGTGTGCCCCTAAGGAGGGCCAAGGACACAGGCTAAAGGACATTCCTCCCCACACTCGGGAAGGGCTCAGACTCCCCTCTCCCAGGGTCTCTCCCCCTGCTGCACGCTGACCTTGCCTGGGACGCTTTCAAAGCATGCTGATGTGGGCATGGCCCCAGACCAGACCCGGTGGAATCTCTGGGAGAAGCCTGGCCACAGGGGTCTGTAAGCTCCCGGTGGCTGCAATGTGCAACCCACCAGTCCCCTTGGCTGGACCCTTCCCTTCCTGCCTCTGCCCTTAGCCTCAGGCAGGCCAGGCCTGTAGTTGAGGTCTTACCTTCTGGATCAAGCTGGCAAACTGCAGATTTGTTGACTGTGAAATATTTAGGACCGTGCTGTAGGCATTCTCGCCTCTGTTCTCCAGCACGGCCTCCACAGCAACCCGCCGGCGCGTGCTCTCAATGATGAAGACCGTGGTGTCGAAGGACAGTGTGTAGGCAGAGCAGTCCTGCGTGGTCTTGCCCAGGACTCTCTGGCAGTACTCCCTGCGGGACAGAGCCCACCCGGGGCCAGGCACATGGAATGGGGAGGGCAGGGCCAGGCCTCCCTGCTCTCCTCAGCGTGTTTCCCTTTTGGCTTTGGCTACCAGGAAGCTCAGAGCTAAATAAAGAGACTATCTTGATGAGTAGCCTGGATGGCTAGACGGTTTGCTTCTTCATCCTTCTACAGGGTTTGTCTGTGTTATTTCTACTTATTGTATATGTTTTCTAGCTCAGTCATATCACAGTTGGGTAAAGGTAGAGGATGGATTACTTGAAAATAAATGACATAAATTTTAAAGAGGACATTTTTCATTATTTTTCCTTGTATACTACTTCTTTTTTTTTTTTCTTCCAGGAGATTGTGGGCACCCTGCTCATCCACCTGCTTTGTCTCCTTAGCTCATGCATTCCGTCACTGGGCCCATAGGTCACCTACTTGGGGGCTTGGAGGGTGAGCAACCAGGATCACTGGTCCTAGTCTCCACCTGTCATCTGTTTGGTAGTAAAGACTTCAAAGAAAGGATTCCTTTTTCCTAAATGAAGTTTGAGGAGTTTGGATAGATGAGTACTTTTCACTTTGCAGAGGAAGTAACTGAGGCCCAGAGAGGGAAGGGACGTGCCTGAAGTCACACAGGAATTAGAGGCAGAGCCTGGGCTAGACCCAGGCTCCACGTTCTGTGTTTGAGCCATGCTGCCTCCAAGAATGATATGCAGGCAGCACTCAGGGCTTGAGGAGCCCCAGATCTACTATCGGGGGAAGGAACGGAGTCAGGGCAGGGGCAGGGAGGAGCCAACTCACATGGCCGTGGGCAGGTCACTGCGGGCATCCAGCAGGAGGTCAGGGACACAGTGCTCGTCCTCATTGCAGCCGTTCCAGAAGGGCACCTGCGCCAGGGAAAGTCAGGGCGGCATGGCTGGCTGGTTGTCTTTGCTGTCTTTGCACGCCAGCTCCCCTCGCCACCACACTAGACATGGGCTTCATCTTCTCTGCCCTCCTCACAGATGCCACCCTGCTGTTTCTCCTGCTTTTGTACAGGTACTCCCTTCTTTAAAATATGGCTCCAAACTCAGCTGCTCCTGGGTTTCCTTCAGTTCTCAGCTAAGCTCAGAATACCCACACCCACCCAGCAGGTTTTTAAGGATCGTCTGTGTTGGAGGCAAGGTCTTAGGTACTGGCGGTACAGGATGAGAAAGACACAGGTTCCACTCTCAGCTCATGGGGAAGAGTGCTGGATAAATAATTACAGTGTGAAATATAAAAAAAAAAATTTAGAAATCTGTGTGTGGAAAAGAGAGGCAGAGGGGAGGAAACAATCGTTTTGGCTTGTACATGGTCAGAGAAGCCGTCAGGGAAGAGACAGTAGGTCAGAGTTCTGAAGGATGACCATGTTAGCTGGGTGACCAGGGAGATGGAGAAGTTGGGGGAGGGGGGAGGACAAGCTTGTGCAAAGGTCCTGAGGCATGAAGCAGCATGGTGAGTTTGGGAAATGCTGGGTGGTTTAGCATTGCTGCATTTTGGGATGGAGAGGATGGAGAGATGAGTGGGGTCAGTTCTTCTAGGGCCTTGGGGTCATTCTTTGCAGGTGACAGGAGTCACTGACTGCTGTAGGCAGGGGAGTATCCCGTCAGACCTGCATGCTGAAGGCTCGCTGTGGCCGCTGTGGGTGGATGGACTGGAGGGATCAAGGCTAGAGAGAGGAGGCTGCTTCAGTGTTCAGGCAAGAGATGATGACAGTGTTGGGGGGTACGGGTGTGGAGAGGAGACAACAAGTTAGGACTGCCAGAGGTGGGGTCCATAGGACCTGGAGTTCATCAGCGCTAAGGGGCCAAAGTGCCCAGGACGTGGACAAGTCCCTTTCTAGTGTCTGGAAGGAGGGCTGCACCATTCATTTATAAACGGAGGGGTGAAGTTGGGTTTGGTTCTGTGGTCCTGTAGTCCTTCCGGGTCCAAGTGCTCAGCGAGCATGTAAGCGTTCAGGTTGGGAGCCGAGGAGTACAACTGTCCCTCACAAGGATACAGCAGAAACCCAGGGGGTGGGGGGGAAACCAAGCCCGCACAGATCTGAAATGCAGGGACCTTTCTCAAAGGTGAGCCCCTGAGCCTCACCCACATCCACCTGCAGCCCCCAGCTGCCCCACTGCACGGTGGATTTGCAGCTAGAAGCCGAGAGGGCAGCAGAGCCATACAAAGGAGGGTGGAGGGAGGGCATCCAGTGGTGGGACCTAGTGGAAAACACTGGTCACCCCCGGGGGCCTCACTGAACCCTAGTAGCCACGTTCGCCTCAGCGACCTCGAGTCTCCGATAAGATGCCCCCACGCCCACCCAGCCTCCTGCCTACAAAGGGTGCAAACTGTCCTATCACCTTCAGAACAACTTCCACCCAATTGATTAAAAGGAATAATTAATGGGATAAGCAGCTGCTGCACTCAGTTATGTGGAACAGCTCATCCCCCAGGAAGCGAGATACTGCGGGGCTGTACCAGAGCTGGGCGCTGAGCGGATGCTAACTAAAAATTTGCAGAAGAGCACTGGACAGAATGTCTCTCATTTGCTAGAAATGGGGAGAGGTTAGAGATCCAGATTAACAAGATTTTTTTTTTTTTTTTAGAAACTTAGCTGCTATCTGAAGCCCTTGATAATAGGACCTAGATTATTCCTCCTTTTTAATTTTTTTTCTCTTTATACATTCTCTTCAGCCTGCCTCTCTCGCTGCCATCCTTTGGTCATATCGTCAGCTCTCCTGGAGTGGAAGGCCACTCTTCCCATCCCCGCATATCTGAATCTGGTCTATTCCTTAGGGTCTGGCTGAAAGCCGCCCTCTCTGGGAAGTCTTCCTGGCTTGTCCTCTGGTTGCTCAGCGACACCTCCTCTGAGCTCACTCCTGTCTTCGCCCTGGCCTCCAGCCCTAACTGGCAGCCTGCACTGGGATTGTCAGTGTGGGGCAGAGTGAGCCTTTCGCATCAATCTGCATCATGGGCTTCGACGCACTCGTGGATCACCTGGCAGATTCATGTTCATTCGCCCTAATGTCTCTGTAATTACTGCGGCGGGGAACAGTAGTGACTCACGCACCCATCACTGACGACGTCTCCATCTCGGCCAGTCCATTCCCCCCCTTCTCGAACTGCATGAGACAGCCTCTCTTATACATGAGGGATGCGGAATCAGGAGAAAAGAGGGAAGGTGTGAGGGTCGGGGGGTGGGCAGTGGGGTCTGGGAGGGCAGGGAAGGTGGGGGTGAATGGGAGCAGAGAGGGAATTTCAGAAGCCTTGCTGCTCCTCAAGGTTCAGGAATTAGATATTAATTTCATGAATTTCGCCTGCTCTCCTGGCACAGTTCAGGCAGAAATAAACCGTGAATTACAGGTGGGAGGAGCGTGTGAGTGTTCTATACCAGAAAGTTCCGATGCCGCTAGAGCCAGGGATCAGGAACTGTGGTTGAGGGGGACAGACCCCAGCTGCAGGGCAGGCTCTGGGTGTCGGACTCCCATGCTCTGGGCCCCAGTGCCCTCACCTGCTCCGGAGGGAAGCAGGTGATCAAGCCCTAAGATCCCTTCCGGTTCTGTGATTCTCCAGGACTGTCCAGGGCTCCCCCTATGCTGGCGATACGGGGAATCCTCGAACAGGAAAGGCCCCGTCCTTTCCCTCAGCGTGTTCCAAAGTTGACAGTGGTAGGGAAAGGAGTCCTTTGTACCTGAGCCCTCTGGATCTGGGCTTCGGGGAGGAGGTGGGGGTGGGGAACGGAGTGCCCAGGTTGTGTGCCCCGTACGTGGGGATGTACCGAGACTCGGAGGGTGGTGGGCCAGCCGTCGTCCAGCACGGGACCGTGGTCGGGATCCTCCAGGGAATACTCTACCCAGAAGGTCACTGGCTTCACGTAGTCAGCGGTGTCCTGTGTGGGAGGAGAGGAGGATGGGGTGAGGGGGCACGGAGCACCTGTTTCTGGGCCAGGACCATGAAAGAAAACTGCTACGTCCCACAGGCGGAAGGGCAGCCTCCCTGACAGCCTCAAGGTGAGGCCAGGATGGAGAAGCACGCTGGGTGGCTGGAGGTTCAGCAAGCCCCCACTCAGCCTTCAAGGCTGGGCACCCCTCCCCAGGCACCTCGGCCTCCAGGGGCCAAGGCAGCCCCCGCCATCCCATGTGCATAGCCTGCTTCTCGCGTGGCAGTTGAACTATCTCTGTGTGCCGACCTCTCCCTTCTTCAGGAGCTTGGGGCCCAGCCGCTGCACTATGACAGGGTTCATGGGCGTGCCGAGTCAATGAGTGAACAAACGTGTGAGCAAAATGGGGGCTGTTCGTCTGGGTCCAGGTGCGGAGGGTAAAGAAGAGGACACTTAGAAATGCCTACAAAACCTCCCCCATGGAACCCGAATCCTGACGTCACTGGCTTCTTTGTATCAAGGCAGTGGCTCTCCAACTTGAACTTGTGTCAGAATCCTGATGGGGGCCCGGCAACACACTGAGAGCTAAGCCCACCCCCAGAACTCTTGATTTGGTGGGTCTGGTGTGGGGCTTGAAAACATGCATTTCTGGGGCGCTGGGTGGCTCAGTTCGTTGGGCGTCTGCCTTTGGTTCAGGTCATGATCCTGGGGTCCTGGGATGGAGCCCCATGTGGGACTCCTTGCTCAGTGGGGAGTCTGCTTCCCCTCTTCCTCCGCCCTGCCCCCCATGCTTGTGCCCTCTTTCTCTCTCAAATGAATAAAATCTTTAAAAAAAAGAAAGAAAGAAAGAAAACACGCATTTCTAACAAGGTTCCATGTGATGGGGCTGCTGCTGCTGGTCCGGGGAACCACACTTTGAGAACCGGTACATGAACACATCAGAGGGGACCCCATATTAACTGATACGAGGACTTTCCACATATGTTCATTTTTCTGACTTTTGGCCTTTGAACTACAGGGGGCAGAGGTGGGCTCTGAGTGCCCCCTGCTTGTGTCTCCAAGGCCAGAGCTGTGGCCTAGGTATCTGGAGTTTCTGGATGGGGCAAATTTCTCATTCTCTTCCTTATCCATGAAACCAGGCACCAGGTCCCTGCTGGTTCTCCACCTCTACCAGGCGGGCCACAGTGGGTTCCTTCTCCTGGCTCGCCCCCACCAAGGACCTGTCTTACCTCCACTTTAGCCAACGCCTGCTTCCATCCCCTCCAACCACGGCCCCTGCCGGCTGACCCCAGCTTCCTCTGTGAGACCTCACCGAGCCCACCTCCTGCCTCAGATCTCACCTGCTGCTAAAGAAACAGTGGGCATCCGAATGCTGGGGAAGAAGGGAGTTTGGAGAGGGTACCACAGGATACCGTGTCTCAGTAGCCTTTTCTCTGGGGCGTGAGTATGGCGCGGCCAAGGTCCAGGACTCTGCACTCTGGCCAGGCCTCCTGAGGTCTGCTGGGGGCTCGGAACCAGCCTGGCGCCCGCTGAGTTCTCTGGCTCTCCCGTGGCAATTCCTCCTCCAGCTCTGTGGCCCTTCCTGTGGGAGCTTGCTCCTGACTGGTGGGGCTGCTTGGTGTCAAGCTCACCAGGACATGGAAGTTGATCCGCTCACAGTGTTCCTGGCCGGAGGAGAGCAGGACGGCTCTGTTGGTGTACCGGTCCCCGCCCTCGTCGAGGTGGGCCCGTGGCGCGTATCGCCTCTCATCCATGGTAGCGTTGTACCTGATGCCTGCAGGAGGGAGAGGGCAAAAGCAGGAAGGTGGAGCCACGGGTCCATCTGAAACTCTTGGCCGGTCTTCTAAGAGAGCCTCCTGAAAGCCAGCCTCCTCCAGGAAGCCCTCTAGGCTGGTCAGGGAAAACTGCTCTTCTCCCCTCAAGAGGCCTAGTATGGGTGGGAAACTCCCATGCAGAGCGCAAGGGATGCAGTGAGAAAGGGGAAAAAGAAGGAGCCAAAGAGAAGAGAGGCAGAAGCAGGAGGAGTGAAGAGAGGCCTGACCGTGAAGGGAGAGAGAAAGAGGAAGAAATACAGGAGAAAGGAACCATGGCGGGAGAGGAGATAGGATGAGGGGCCAGGGTGTTGCCCTCGTTTGAGCCCCCGCTGGAGTGCTAGACCTCCCCAGCTCTCCTTTCCTTCACTTCCCGGGTTACCCCGTCAGGCCTGGCTCAGAGCCTCCACAAGCCGCAGTTCCCTCCACGCAGCTCCTCGGACCCAAGACTCCATTCTGAGATTTAAGGCCTGTAGCCTCCTTGCTTTCAATGGGGCTGATCTTTTGCTACAACCAGGAAAGGCTTTGTCCCTTCGCCAGGACCCCGGCCAACCTTCTAGGTGTGCCAGGTTCTGGCACCTTTCTCCTTTTTCAGGTAGAAGGGAAAGACCTCAGCCACCCAAACTGGCCTTTTTCTCTCCCCCACTCCCATCCTCACCCCTCAGGTGGGCCCTGTTCCTTGACTAAAAGAATTTGGAAATCGCAGTTTCCTGCCCGGGGGTCCAGTCTGGTCCCGGAACCTGCAGCCATCACTTCGTGGGGCTGTGTGGGCCCAGGGCTGCCTCCTGGGGTGGAAAGGATGATCTTCAGAAGGACACGTCCTACCGCAGCCACGAGCCCACACTGAGCCATTACCGCGGCCACTGGGGGCTGCGTCTGTCTGACCCTCCCTTTTCCTGCTCCCTCTCCTGGATCCAACACTTCCTCTGATTCCAGGCTGCCCAGTATGCTCCACAGCTCCCAGTTCCCTGTTCCGATGGAAACTTTGCACCCCAACTATTTCCTTCTTCCCCAGGCCTCTCCCTTGTTGGTCACAGCGGCTCACGGCGACCCTCACTCTGGCATGCTGTTCCTTCTCGGCTCCTTGGAATTAGATCAGCAAGTGCAGTCACCAAGGTGCGACCCGGCCCTTAAAGCCCATTTCAGCAGAAGCCCAGGTTTTGAAGCAGAGTGATGCCAAAGTCCGCGGGGAGAATGGGGCTCGGATCTGGGCGGGGTGGGGGCTGGTTTACCGACTGTGTCTGTTTCGAAATGGGGTGCCAGGAAGACAGGCGTGAAGCAGAGGAAGGCGGCCAGGCAGGTGGCGTCCCTGCCACTGCGTTTGCAGTCCCTGTGGAAGATGTTGATCTTGGACGGCTCGAAGTGGAGACTGGCATTGATCTGAACCACCGGGCGGGACCTGGAGTGGGAGACCAAACAGCTGGGGGGTGGGGCACTCCACTGCCCCGGGGACCCAGAGACAGGGGAGGGGAAGAAAGGGGTCCCGCAGATGGAAATGGAATCTGCAGACCTTTGGGGGAGGGCAGAGAGGGGCCCCAGATATTACAGTACTGGGCAAAAAAGTGCCAGGTGGGTGGAGGGCAGCCCCAAAGGCCAGCCCTTTATTATGTCCTCGCGGCTGTACTCGCTGCAGACCACACCGACCTCCTTGTGTCTCCCCATTCCATCCCTGAACATTCATTAGAATAATGGGGAGAATTTTAAAAAATCCCGATGCCCAGTTTGCCCTCCAGGTCAAATCAAATCAGAATTGGCATCCACCTGTCTGAAGGCCGTGCTTCTCAAATTTTAATGTTTGCACGTCTCTGGGGCCATGGGGCGGGGGGGCGGGCGGAAGCAGATCTTGAAAATGCACACCCTGACCCCATAGGTGGGCACAGATGTTGCATTTCCAGTGAGCCCTCAGTGAGATGCTTGCTCTTGGTCCGGGACCACCCTTGGAAGAGCAAGGTGTTGAAGCTCCCGGGGGATTGCAATGTGCGGCCAAAGTCGAGGACCGCGCCCTGTCCTAGAGATTCCCCACCTATCCACCCCCATGCAAATTTATTCTTCTATAGGTGTAAGAAAAACAGAATCAGAGAAGGAAGTGTACTGCCTCTCCAAACCATGCTTTTATATAAAAAGAAGCAGGTGTGGTGTGATTTAGAATGTGTCCGAATTTTCGCATCGGTATCTGTGCTGATGTCTTGCTCCCGGCGTGAGGGGGCTGGGGCCTCCTCCCTGCTCTGTGTGGGGTCTCGGATCTGAGTCTCGGCTCCACTGGTTCCTCAGGGCCCTTGGGCAGGTCCCAAGATCTCTCTGAGGGGGATGTGGGAATCGAAGGAGGTCAGTGAGGGGGGCCCTCTGACAGTGTAGAGAGCTGTGTAAACATAATAGCTTCTATCGGTGGTTCTCAAACTTGGCTGCCTAGAAATTCTGGGTTAAGTGGTCAGAGTAAAGCCTGGGCTATGAGCCTTTGCAAAGCTCCCCAGTGTGGGACAACATGGGTGGACCTAGAGGGTATGATGCTAAGTGAAATGAGTCAGACAGAGAAAGACAAATACCACATGATTTCACTTATTTGTGAAAAAAAATCTAAAATCTAGAAAAACCTAAAAAAATCTAAACGAAATAAATGAATAAACAAACAAAAAGCAGAATCAGACCTATAAACACAGAGAACAAGCCGAAGGTTCCCAGAGGGGGAAGGGGTGGGAGGATGGGCAAAAAGGGTGGCGGACTGTGTGTGTGTGTGTGTGTGTGTGAAGTACCCACTTCCAGCTGTGGAATGTGGAAATCTGGGAACTGAAGGCACTGCATAAAGGACAGAGTCAGTGATGCTGTAACAGCATATGGTGACAGATGGAAGCTACAGTTAACATGTAAACCTGTTGAATCACCATGCTCTACGAAACTAACGGAACATGAACATCACCTATACTCAAATAAAAAGAAAGGGGAAAAAAAGGAGAAAAATTCTGCACCTGATTGCAGTGGGTCAGTTTGAGATCCATGGGGTTTGAGCACAGAACCCTTCCATAGGGAATTTCATCACACACTAAGGTAGAACTTAGGTTGAGACCTCAAAAGCTAGAACTTGAACGGGTCCTTTGTGCCAAAGTGATTCTTTTGGGGGTGTGGGGGTGTGTCTCTTCTTTCCTGTAAAGGACCCAGTTTCTGTGTCACCCTACTGACCGCCTAGGCCATGTCTACCTCCTACCCTGGATCCTGGGCAGCTGTTTTGCTTCCTGGCTGTTGGAACCGACACTGGGAATACCTTTCCCACCCATGTTGCTCTTGCCGCCATCACCCCCAAAGATCCACGAGCCCCTATATACACAGCAGACCTTCAGAGTGAGGCCGTGGCCCCAATGTGTGGCAGCCCAGCGCTGCCTTTAGAGGCCTGGGTACACCACAGGGGGTAGAGGGACTCCCCAGACACACTGCTCTCCCTCTTCCCCTACAATGGTCTGCTGCAAGAAGCCATGGTGTGTCCCGCCTTGGCGGGAGATCGGGGGAGCAAGCAGCGGTGCGAAGGTGAGGCCCCGGCTGGCTCAGCGATGCCCCCCACTCTCGCAGCTCCTCTTTTTTCCTCCAGCACCCCTGCCCCCATCTCTGCCTCAGGGCCCAGGCTCCTCCCGGGGTGTTACACATGAGCTCCAGTCTTGGGCTCTATCTTCTAGGGAACCCGGGCTAAGGCATCTCCCAACTGCGCTGTGATGTTTTTGACACCTGCGAGCATGTCCACTCCTTCGCTCTCCCTGTGAGGTCGTGGGACACTTTGGTTTCATGCCTTTTTCACGCCTTTTTTAAGATGTATGATAAATACGACTGTGCTTATATAAACTTACCTGCGGGTGGGAAAAGATTGGTAGGGGGGGAAATAAAGCCCCAATGCTAATAGTGGTAACGTTATGCTGATGAAACCCTGAATGATTTTTTTCATCATTTTATCATGTTTCTTTAAGTTATTGGATTTATAATGAAAAATAGCTCATCAACATACATGAAAAGTTAAACAGTTTTTGGCTTAAAAAGTAGCCAACACATCCCATAGTAAAATACAACAACTTTTAGAAAGCTTTTTTTTTTGGTAAGAGCTATAGACTTTAATTATAAAGAAATCCCCTGCATGTGGATATATGGCAAAGATCTGATGGGATGGTACAGAGATGAGGCCCTGAAAAAGGAAATGAGGAGCCCCGAGGGGCTTAGGGGAAAGAGATCCCTGAATGGCAGGAACATTCTGCCACACTTGGGGAGAAGGAGAATCTGTCCAGCAGAGAAGAATATCCTCAGCCTGTCTCTTTAAGCAGCTTGAAAAGCTGAAGCAAAAGAAATGCCCTAACAGCCAGAACTTTTAGGCCAAATTCTAAGAGGAACTTTTGGACACCAGATTGCTCTAAAATCTTAGAATGCTGTTGGGAAGAGGGATTTGGACTCCAAAGCCATGTACGAGTGATTCCACGGAAAGGAAATGTGTCATCATGAGAGGACAAGAACAAGGTGGGTTGGTTGACAATGATTGAAGAAAGGGACAAAGGTCCTAAAGCCTATCTCTAAAACCCGGTATCCATCATGACCCTCAGAAGAGCCCAAGAGCCAAGAGAAGCAGAAGAACCAACCACAAAATGACAGCGTTGCCCAGGGAGCCCACCGCCAGGTCGACGAGCCCATCCTCGTTGAGGTCCAGCTGCCCGTGGATGCTGCAGCCAAAATACTGGAGGCCCAGAGCCAGGTCTGAGGCGGCGATTCTCTGCAGGATGTAGGAGGAGAAAGCGGAGACTGGCATTGTTAGCACAGGGTGGGGCAGGGCGACCCTCAGGGAAGCTACGATTGGGAGCATTGGAGAGAGCCTGTTTGGAACCGTTGGAACCACTGGGAAGCTTTCCCAGCCCAAAGTTATCTCCTCTCCTGGTTTGTGATGGCACCGACCCTCCAGTCATCCTTTCAAATTAAGAAATTGTGTCTTAAAAGGGATCGCCATTAAGGGTAAGTCCGTGTTCCTTGGCAGACCCCCCTCGCATTTCTGACCATGGTGTATTAGACCCCCTTACAAGAAAATATGTATGCAAAAATGATGACCCCAAGAGCATGGGACCTGAGAGGGGTCCCTCTTGAGGGAAGCAGGGTTTCCAACATGCGGCATTTCCAGAGAAGAGCAAGCCCACGTGGGAATTCTCCACTCCCATCAACCACATGCGTGTGTGTACAGGGTGAGTGGGGGGTGGTAGGGAGGTTCTGGTCCCCGGGGGTTTCAGTGTTGCCGGGGAGACAAAGTCAAGCAGGGAGAGGGTGCCCACAGGGGTGATGGTAAATTCACCCATCCCGAAGACAAAAGCACCCATTTCAAAATCCCGACTCGAGGCAAGTAGACCTAAGACAGACTGGAATCCTTTCCTGCCGGAGGACACGGAAGAGATCCCCGCACGGGATGCCCCAGCCCCAGCGGCCAGGACCCCTGGTCTTACCTGCTTCGGTGTCTTCAGGAGGCTGGCTTGGAAGCCGTGGAAGATGTAGATGGCTCCTCTGTGGTTGTCCTCCAGAGGGGCTCCCACCACCACGTCGTTGTAGGAGTCCTGATTGAGGTCCCGAACGGAGGCGATGGAGGACCCGAATCGGGCATTCTGGTAGCTGCAGGAATCCTTCAGCGTCCCGTTATAAACAAATCGGTTCTGCAACACCAGAGTGAGACAAGGCTCAGCCTGTCTCCACCCCATTTCCCCCCTGGAGTTCCCCTCTCTGGCTTCCTTAAGCACGGCGACAGAGGAGGAGCCTGCTGTCCCGGGCCTGGCTCTGCAGCGGGCGGGTGCTGGCCTCTCTGGGGTAGCCCTGTTTCCCTCACGGACTCCTAAGTGAAAGCCTGAAAGCCGGGGTGGGACGCCCCTCCCCCGCCCCAGTACCTGTCTCAGGTTGTAGACATACACTCGGCCTTGCTCTCGGCCCTCACTGAAGTACATGGGGGCGCCCACCAGCAGGACATCGGTCACCCCATCGCCGTTGATGTCCACTGAGGTGATCTCACTCCCGTAGTAAGAGCCTATCTGGAGCACAGGGATGGGAAAGGGCAGTGGGCTGGAATGTGCGGGGAGCCGGGGACACCCTTCCCCGCAATCAGGGTGAGCAAAGAGGAAGGTCCTCCCCTTCTCACCCCCTGCTCCCCTTCTCTCCCGTGGAACGGACTCACCTGTTTTCACCTGGTCCCACCTTGCCCTCTTTTCTCCTGTCACTCCTCCCTCCCCCCTTCTTTCTTCCCATTGGTAAATTGTCTTGATTACCATTTGTTCTGTTTGTGAGCAATATAGTCTTGTGACAATGAGCAAAATGAGAGAACAGTATGAAGAAGATAAAAGTCGCTCATTGTCCTAACATCCGACTGGAACTCCCGTGAACGTCTGAGTGCATTTTCATCTAGTCCGTTTTGTCCAGGGTGTGTGGGGCTTGTTTGTGTGTGCATACACGGTTTTACTTGTACAATCGAGGATCGTAATCTATGTATAGCTTGATTTCTTTTTTTAAGATTTTATTTATTTATTTGACAGATAGAGATCACAAGTAGGCAGAGAGGCAGGCAGAGAGAGAGAGAGAGGGAAGCAGGCTCCCTGCTGAGCAGAGAGCCCTATGCGGGACTCGATTCCAGGACCCTGAGATCATGACCTGAGCCGAAGGCAGCGGCTTAACCCACTGAGCCAACCAGGTGCCCTATAGCTTGATTTTTTAAATCAAGCAATGGATCATGAACAGTGTCTTCCTGATGTGTTATATTTTTTCCTACAAGCTGATGATCATCGGTGGTTCTGTGATATTCCAAACCACACACGGGCCACGTGTGTCCTCTTGTGGGACATTTGGCTCGTTCCAATGTTTAATGTTACGAAGAACTCTGGGATTAGCACCTCAGATGTGGTTTCTTTTTAGCATTTGAGCACTCACTATGCTCCTCTCCCCCCTCGGGTGCCATGTCCCCCACTTCAGTGAGGGTGCCAACCACTTGTTCAGTCTGAAACCTTAGGGTCCTCCATGGTCCCACCACCACCTCTCCCACCAGCATCCCTGCCTGGTGTGCACCAGACTTGTCCTGAGTCTGCTTACTTCCCTCCTCTGAGGCTTCTTCACCAGGTGAGGCGTCTCCCAAAGGACACCCTGCCTCACCCTCCAGTCCACCCCTATGGGCAGCCAGAGTGGCCTCTAGCAGCTGACCGCACCACTCCCTTGCTCTTGAAGAGGGTGTGGGGGATGTCCAAATTCTTCAGCCTGACCCTGTTGGACCTGCCTCCATCCCCCTCTAGCCTCTGTGTCCCCCCGCCACCCGCCCCAGGCTCCCACACTCTCTCTAGACGTTCCCAGTGATTTCGCCAAAGCCCCAAGCCCTGGCTGGGTTCCAGCCTCCCCTCTGTACATACTTTTCTCTTGTCCGCCCTCCTCTCCCCTTCTTCCTGCCTGATAATGTCTATCATCCTCAGGTCGCTTCCTGTTAGACTCCCGTCCTGCCTGAGATGGGTACCCTTCCTCGGTGCTCCCCCCAGCCCCATACCAGCACCTGCTCCCCCCACGGAGAGTGGGCACTGTGCCTGCCCTGTTCCCTTCAGGCCTGGGTATGATCATAATATAATAAATGTAATAAATGTTTTTGGGACTAGTGCGCCACTGGGGAAGGATAAAGGAACCCTTTCCATGGATGAGCCCATGCGACACACTTTACGGCCTCAGTTGGCTTGTGTGAGCCCCTTGCTACCTTAGGAGAGATCACTGTCCTCATTTCACAGGGAACGAACTGAAGCTCAGTGAATCTGAGTCACTTGGCCAAGGTCAGAGGCTGGCTACAGCCGAACTGGGTTGAAACTCCGGTCTGATACCCAAGCCTGTGATGCTGCCTCCCCCAGCCAACTCCTGGCTTGGGGTGCTTTCAGGAGAAATCTATCTGCAAGTATTAAAAGCTTTTAACTGAAGAATGAGATAGAAACACAGAGAAGAGGAAAACGGAAATCTCAGCCCCGGGGGTGGATGCGGAAAGAGTTATCCCTACCTAAGGTAATTAAGAGGCAGACAGAGAGCAAGTAAGGGAGGAGGGAAGGAGTCTTTTGTCTAAATATGTGGTCTCAGCTATGTGGGTCACAGAGATTTGGAATCTACTTAATTTAGCTGCCTTCAGCACTGCGGTTTCTCGTTCGGATGTTGGAGGAGGAACCGGGCAGTAAAAATGTCATAAATTCATCAGCAAATTCCCTCCAGCTCTCAAGGTCTAGCTTTGGATTCCCAGAAGAGCCTGCCCCAGGCAGAGTGTGGGCAAGGCGGCATGGAGGCCCAGGGACAGAGCAGGGTGCTGGTCTGCCAGTGCCCTTGAGAAGGGAACGATGGCCTCCTGCAGCTGGAGGGATTTAGGTTAGACCCCGTGAGGAGCTTGTCCTCACAAGGGCAGTAAAATGTGCAGGAGACAGGTCTGTTCCTGGCCCTGCAGAGCCAAGGGTGAGCTGAGAATGATGGTAAGGGTCTTGCTAGGGCCCAGCTCAGGCCCAGGGGACCACAGATGCTGCGTGCTGCCAGGCGGGGTGTGTGTGTGTGTGTGTGTGTGTGTGTGTTTGTGTGTGTGTGTACGTGCGCGCACACGTGTGCACACATGCACTAGTTTTGAGGTTATCAAGGGTCAGGAGGTAGCGTAAGGCAGAGAGCTTAGAGCTTCCAGAGAGTCCTGTGTTCTAAATCTGACCCAGCCTTGAATCCACTGTGTAACCTTGGAAAAGCTCTGTGGCTCCTCAGGACCACTGTCTTCCTCAGCTTTTGGAATGACTTGGATCAGAACCCTGTTTTCTGATCTTTCCCCCACTAGTGACTCTTATCATAACTTTTCAGCTGGTAGTCATGATCCACAAGACTCAGAGCAACACCTAGCATTTCCCACAGCAGCCTGGGCAGGGCCGTGGCGTTGGCGGCTGTAGCATTCTGCATTGTTCCCATTCCAGGGACAGGAAAGAAGCTGGTGGTATCCTGGTGACCCCAGGGGACCTCACTGTGGGTGGGTATGCTGCTGCCCTCCGCGGTTGGCAGCGTGAAGGTGTCTGGAGGGACATGCCTGTTCCTCAGGATGCCTGGGGCCCCGGCAGCCCGAGCTGAGAAGCCAGAGCCGGGAGGCTGCCTCTGACCCCGAACTCTGGATGTGAACCCAGAGAAGCTGGCGGGCAGGGGCAGAGGTTTGGCACCAGAGACCTGAGGTCCATGAAACGGAGGCAAACAAATTCTCCCAGGATCTCTTTGCTGTAGCAAGGACTAGGGCCTGGCTTTCTGGGGAAGGGACAGTCCAGCTCCAAGGCTGGTAGGAAGGAGGTGTATGCCCCTCCCACCCACCCCCCAACTGGGAAGAACCTCTGAGGACAAATTGCTGAGCTCCAGAGTCCTCTGCAGCTCAGCCTTTCCCCTGTTCCCTCCCAGACGCCCCTGCCCTCAGACCCCCCTTTCCTTACCTGCTCGCCCCGTAGGGCCTGGTGGATGGTGAGACTTCTGTTGTTGTGCATAGTGAAAAGGATGGCTTTGCCCGTGTGGTTGAACCGGGGTGCTCCAGCCACGTACACCCACCCCTGCCTGGAGGACACGACCGATGTGACTGTGTACCCTGCCGCGGGAGGAAACAGGCTGGTCTCTGCCCCGGGTCCTCGGGGGTGCCTGAGGACGGGCCCTCTTGGGGAACATGTCCAGGCAGCTGAGCAGATGTGAAACCACAGGGTGGTGATTCCTAGGTACCACTGGGAGGGGGCGGCTGGAAGAGGCGGGGCTCAGGATGGCAATTTGGAGGGTAGGTGGAATTCAGGCCCCCCAATCCAGAGCCTTATTCCACTGCTTTTGTGCCCCCAGCGGCACCGAGGAAGCCAGGGTGACGGCGGGGGGGGGGGGGGGGCTACTAAAAGGCACTGCTGACCCAGAACATGCATGTCCCCTCCTTCTGCAGAGTCCTGAGTCCCAAGGGCAAGGGGGAGCAGGGAGGAGGGAGATGGAGGGTCTGAGCTGGGCTTTATTACATATTGGGCTCTCTTTGTTTTTTGACCAGTTGTCCCTCTCAGGTACCAGCCAGTGTCATCCTCATTCCTGTAACCTCGGCTAAGTGGCTCTTGGGTAATTAGAGCCTTGGCTGCCGGGTATAAGGAGCTGCTCCACGGGGCATCGACATGGGGTCCCAGGGATGCCTGCAGCCCCAGGACTTTGCAGACCAGAAGAAGGAGCCCTGAGGCTCCTCTCAGTCCCACAGGTACATTGGCAAGTGAGAAAGAAATGGAAACCAAGGGATCTTCTGGAAAGGCCATCACTCCTGGTTGTCGGGTTGGCTTTGCCGGATTGCTGTGACTCTGGCTGCACCCGCAGGGCCCAGGAGGCGTGCGGAGCCTCGAGCCTCACTCTCTGCCAGATGACCTCAGATACTGGACCCCAGTTTTTAGATGCCTTTGTTGGTGGTTCTCGGGCTGTTTCTGGCAAACAGATGCCATGTGCGTGTGTGTGTGAAAGGGGGGCGGGTCACCACTACGGTTCCACAGGTTGCTTACACAGTGGCTGCAGGATGTATAGACGAGTTGATTCAGTGGCTGGGAGCACAGATGCAGTGGGGTGAGCTACCCTGGTTCCAGACACAACATTTTTGACTCTTAAAGGTGTATTCTGGGCAATGGGGCTTGAGAGGTCAGCGAAGCAGGATACCGCCTAGGTTGACATGGCTGTGTATTAACATAAAGGTGGGGTCAGCTTGAGGGAGATCGACTGAGCTAGCTTGCTTGCTTTCGTTTTCTTTTTTGTGGGGGGAGGGGTGAGAGAAAATCTTCACACTCAGCATGGAGCCTGACTCGGGGCTTGATCTTCCAACTCTGAGACCATGACCTGAGCGGAAATCAAGAACGGGACACTTAACCAATAGGGCCACCCAGGCACCACACTAAGCCTTCTTTAGAGCCCCTAGTGGCACTAATGAAAATGTTCTTAATTAGCCCTCTGCTCTGGGCTTCCTCAGAAGGAGGGACAGTGGTGGGGGGAGGGACATGGGGGTCTAATGTCCTGGGAGCAGGCGCCTCTCAAAGCAGCAAGCAGCATGGGGAACTTCCTGCTTCCCACAGTCTGCTGACTGTGGCTTCAGTTTCCGTGGGGTTCTTTGGCCAGCAGACAGGGCCATCCTGAAAGCTGGACCGACCTCCCAGAAGGCCTTGACAAGACGACGGGGGAAGACCCATGGCCAGAAGTCCATACAGCTTCCTTGTGTGGAGGAGGAGAGCCTGGCCTCCCCATCTCCCTCTTCCAAAAGCCCTCTCCCTTGGGGCACATAGGAAGGAATCTTCCAGAGAGTCCAGACACTCATGGAGGAGGAAGAGAGAAGGCAATCTGCCAGGATTCCCGCCCAAGGCTGTGACTGTGGGTAAGGCAAGATGGTGGGGCCTTACAAGGGCTTTTCAGCCTAGCTCTACCCTACCGGGGTCTCCTGGAGGAGGAAGACAGCTCTTGGGGGCCTGGAGAGAGGGGGAATTTTCATCCTGCTGCCTCCTCACTCAGATACCTCACTATCTCCCTACTGCTAGCACGAAAGAGCTCCAACTCTTCAGCCTGGCATCTGAGGCCTCCAGCCACTGCCTGCCCTAGTCTGCCTTCCCTTCTTGCTGCCCCTCTCCACCCCAGCCTCACCACTCTATCCCCTGGGTCCTGAACCTGCCAGGCACCTTCCACGTCTCCCTCCTTCTCTTGGACCTTTTTGGTTTTTTCAGTCTCTTCCTGCCTCAGAGCCCTGGTATAGGCCCCAGCACACGGAGCAGGGGCCCGAGTGTCATGATGGCTGGGCTATGACCACCGGTGGTGTCTGTCCCACTCACTCGGGTCCAGGGCGCTGGTGCTATGTCCCTGATAGTTAAGGCTTCACGGCCACTGAGCCACTATCGCTTACTTGGTGAGCCCATTTTCAGCCCCCTGCTGAGCACAAGGGAGGAGGACGAGCCATCATGACTGGTCTGTGTTAAGTGGCCTCTAGCCTTTGTTCTTCTGACATCTCTTCTACTGTTTGGGCCTTTGCCAAGACAGGGCTCCAATATCTATATCCTTTTCTGTGTTTGCGTCTGAACTCTGGCCCCACTTGCATTATAATTTGTATCTGTGCCCCTGTGTCTGCTGTGCTGGCCGAGAAGCGGCTGGAAGGCAGAGGCAGGGTCCGGCTTACCAGGGGGCCCAGAGGGCGCTCTACGCAGTTCAGGTTTAATCTCTGTGGGCCAGACAGTGTTGGGCGACTTCTAGGGACCTACACCTCTGTATTTCCCAGGCAAGTCCTGATTCCAGGCTTCTGTCCTGTGGTCAGCTCAGGCTCCCAGAGTTGGGGATGGAAAATGGGGTGACAGTGTGGTGAAAATGCATGGACAGTGTCGCAGGCAAGGTGGGTGGCTGAAGAGCTGAGTGACAAAGGCGAGGATGACATGGAGCATTAGGGAGAAGACAGATATGTGGACAGATATGCCAACTCCTGGTGGCCCAGGCTCATGAAGGAGTGGGGTCCGAAGAGGCATTAATGATGGGTGACTTCAAAGATGGCCGACTTGGTTCAGAAACAATGGGACCCCTGGACGTTCATCCCCTGCTCCCCTTTGCTCTGGCTCTGCCCTTTCAGAAAGGAATCTGCCCTGGCAGCCTCACTGTCAAGGGCCAGGCCCATGGTTCTTACAGAACTGGAGGCGACTGTGTTCAGTGGGTTAGGGCCTCAGAGCTGGGACCTATCACCATAGGGCCAACAATTTGTAGCTCTCTCTAATATCCACTTCTGGAGTGCTTAATGGGTCAAACCGCAGTCAAGGCAGCGAGCTTTAAAGATACAGAAACCCCTGACCTAGTGTCTAGAAGCATCAGCTGAATTTCAGGTACAGGTGCATTGCTTGTCACTTATTCTGTTTCTCGAGAATCTACTGCAGGCCAGGCATGGTGCTGGGCGCGGTGGATGCCAGGCGGAAGAGGCCATGGCACCTGACCTGTGCCTGGATAGTCACAGATAGGTCCCTCATCTCACGTGGGGCCAGTTCCGCTGGGTCCCTCCTCGCCCGCTCGGGCTCTTACCTAGGTATGCGCCATGGTTCTTGAGTTCCTCGGGGAACTCCTTCAGGTAGGACTCTCGGAGAGGAATGACCTTCCCGCCACTGGTCTCCTTCAGCACGGCTCCGTTCCAGTCATAGGCGCCAACAGCTCCCAGCAGAATCCCGTCCTGACATTGGGGAGGGACACACGTCAGCTCGTGACCCCCAGGGGCCCTTCTCTGGGAAGCCGCTAAAGGTTCCTACACAATGAAGCATCTGCCAGCCACCTCAGACCCCTTCTCCTGTGTTCATTATTTAACAACTTCCACCAGGGTTCTTGACTTTTGAATGAGCCAAGAAACTTCCACCTCATCCTTTACACAGAATGAGTCAAACAAAGGAATGTTCTAGAAATAAACTCCGCCTCTAGGACCCAGCCTCTGTTCCTCTTTGGGCTTCAAACCCCCTGAAGGAAATCTGTCATTCTCCCTCCTTCTGATGCTCCTTGAAGTCGTACCCCTGCACTTGGCCTCCTTCCACATTCCTTTGTGGTGTCTGAGTTGCTTTCCTATGTGTAAATCTTACTTCTTCATTTCTTCTTCATTCTTCAGTAAAAATTCACTGAGTGTCTGCTTTGTCCCAGCTACTTGCTTGGTGCTGGGTGCCTTGCAAGGGTGCACCAAGCTCTGCCCTTGCAAAACTCCAAGTACTAAAGAAATGTGCAAATAAGCATAATAGTTACAAAGTGTGATAAATGCTATAGGTAAACAGCACAGGGAAGTTTAGGTTAGATTGAAATGGGGGTCAGGAGACACATTGTGAATGCGTGATGCTCACCTGGACACTTGGACAGGGAGGGGACACGTGTGCAAAGGCCCTGAGGCTGAAGAAAGTCTTGAGGCTTTGGTTTTAAGGAACTGGAAGCTGTTTGATGGGGTGGAGCATGAAATGAGGGGCCAGAGTGACTCTGATGAGGCTGGATGGATAAACCAGGGCCACATCCGTGACAGCCCGTGTTCCGAGGAAGGACACTTGTCTTTAACTGCAGAGTTTGGATGGGAAGATGGGGGCTCTGGCTCCCTGAGAGGCAGGCTCCCAGTTCCTGACTCCGGGGTCATCCCAGAGGCCTGGGTTACCTCCCTCTCTGGGCTGCCTCTGCAACCCTGCCACCACCACCCCACCTCCTTAAACAACACACAGACCTAGTGGGCCCAGGAAGGCAAACGGCAAGCACTTAGAAGAGGAAGAGCAGTGACTAGGGACAATGAAGGCCCAAGGAGATATTGGAAGCAGGGAGGGCCACCTTCCTGGATGACCTTGGCCATTCTGGGCGAGGCAGGTGGTACCCCAACTTTGGACTATGAGAGCACTAGCTGGCGAAGTCACTTCTCCCCACCCCCACACTGAACCTCCCTGATCCTGGCTGGTTGGCAGGATTTCAGGTTCGCCCACTCCATCTCCCCAAACCTCCAAAGCGATGGTACCAATGGAAAAACGTGATTCTGGCCTTGGGACAGTCAGGATCGTGCCAGGGTCACCAGGCAATGGTCTCACTGGTGGCAGTGGAGGGGGCAGGACCGTGAACCCGAAGCTGACCTTCCACTTCTCATTTCCCGGGGTCACTTTAAAGACTGAAGTTGATCTTAGATAAGGTTTAAAGGGTTGGAATACTCTGGAAGTGGAACTGACTGTTCAGACAGAATGTTTTTACGACTGTAAGTGAGCCGGTCTCTGGAGAGTCTGATAAGCTTGGTTGTGTTTAATGTCACACTTCCTAATTAGCTTTTTCCTCCTACTCTATGTGAGCCTCAGCTTGGGAGTGCCTGACACCTGCCAGGCCAGGATTGGGTCTGGGGCCTCAAAGACTTGTGGCCCATGGTCACTGCCAGTGTTCCTTGAACTTGGGCCATGCTCCCTCCGTTGCGGAGTACTTTCTCATGCAGCCACCCATTGTGCGAGGCCAACAGGACAGATATTCACTATCTGCACTTGACAAATGGCATCTGAGCTTCAGAGAGGGAAAGCGACTTGCCCGAGGCTGCACAGCAAGTTGGGGCAGGGCTAGGATTTGGAGCAGGGAGGTGGGTTGGGCAGGGGAGAAAATACCCATGGGCAGCTCCTGGACTCTGCTTCTGGTTTTCCATCCGAGCACCCTCTAAGAGGATCATGATACATGGGCCTCCCCTCTCTCTCTCCTCCCCCTCTCTTCTGGCTGTGTCCAAGTTTGCTACTGCAGGACCAGGCTTCTTCCTTCATGGAGAGACCTTGGAAGATGAGTTTTTGGCTTTGCAGATAACGGGGGACCTCCACAATGGACTGAGGAGGACTGGCTCAGGTGACATGCCTGGGATTCCGCTGGGGGGGACTGATACCGATGAGTGGGTCTCAGGGATTCCACTGGCCTTCTGGATTTGGCGATACTGGGCCAGCTGAGGGCTCAGGGGCTCTTGCTTTATGCAGTTTTATCCTGGCAGGGGCTGCGGCTTGTGCTCCCCTTTTCCGAGAGGGGTCTGTTGTCAGGGAGAGCTTTGCGGAATACAGTGGACGGGAGGGCAAGTGAAGGACACTGGACCAAACCTCGCTATGGCTCTCTCTTTCCTCAGCTAAGGGAGCCTAGACAATTTGAATTTGGAAATAATCTGGAAGGGCAGGGCCCCTCAAAGGGCCAAAGCCTGGACAGAGGAGCTGGGCAGGGAGACCCAGCTGGATCACAAATAGCAGGGCATTCCAAGGAAGAGCCTCATCCCATGCCCCAGGCCTGGCACTGGTGCCCCAATTTATGGCTTCCTTTCCCCTGGGGCTACGTGAGCTCCCACCTGATAGGGCCAAAGTGTGCCCGGATGGCCTTGCCCCTGGACCCTTGGCATAAGCTGCCTTTTCTGGTGCTCTGTGCAGAAATGAGGATGCAGGCATGGTCAAGGCCAACTCCGTGCCCTCCCTATGGATAGCTTGTACCTGCATTCACCTGAGTATAACACCTGCCTTCGGACTCTGCTAGCTCAGCTCTTAGCTGCTTTCTGCCCCGGCCTCTGCAGTAGTCTTGCCTTCCCAGCTGAGTTGAAGGCTCCCTGGGCATGTGACCATGTCTCTTCAAACCACGTTCCAGCCAGTCTGCATCCCCAGCCCTGGAAACAGCACAGTCTAGGGCAGTGGTTCCTGAATGGGGGCACTTCGGCCCCCAGGCAATATTTGGCAATACCAACAAATATTTTTGTTTGGCAATTTGTTTGGCAATCTGTTTGGCAATACCAACAGTTTTGGTTGTCAGAGCAGGGGGTTGGAGGTGGTGTTGGGCTCGGGATGGCATCTGGGGGTAGTGGCTGCTGCCTACCATGCACAGGACAGTCCCACAGCCAAGAACGATGGGACCCAGACTGTCCACCGGCCTGAGGCTGAGCACCCCTGGCCTGGTGGCTAGATTATGGAGTCTGGAGCCAGACATTCCCGAGTTCCTGTTCCAGCTCCAGACCTTCTAGCTGTGTGACCTTGGAGGAGCCTCTCTCTCTCTCCCTCACTCGCTCTTTCTCTCTCTCTGTTGCTCTGTCTCCACTGCAGCTGTAAGTCGTTTTGTTGTGAGGATTAACATTTTTAATTCCTAGCATGGTGCTGGGCAGCCAATAAGGTCTCGGTATGTAGTCGCTCTTCTCACTCTTTAATTCATCCATAAAATACCAGGGAGTCAGGAGTAAAGAGGCAGACCTCATGGTCAGGTTGGCACCACTGGTAGCCCAAGGGGAGGGCCCCGTTGGAGGCCAGGCCAGCCTCGCTGGGGGGGGCCCCTGCAGGAAGGGGTGGGCAACTGAGGAGACGGGTGGAGTTAGGAAAGGATTTTAAGAAACCCTTACTTGATTTATTAGCAAGCCTCGAAATGTACGCTTCCAGTTCCAAGCCTCAAGAGTCACTTCCAGCAAATATTTTTCAGACATCTGCTCAAAGACTGAGGTTCAGAGAGGTGAAATGATTTGTCTGAGGCCACACAGCCAGCAGTGCTTTCTTCTTGCCCGGGAGTAATGGAATGAGGATACCAGATGCCAGCCATTCTTCTCGGCTTGGTGGGGCGGTGCAGGCAGGTGGGGGTGGCTGCTCGTGGCCCTGTGCACTGGCCCACGGGCCACCTAGAGGACCCTGAGTGCTGTCCTCCTCCCCAGACTCCTCCATGGCTCCCTAGTGCCTGTGTGCGATCATCAAAGTGACTGAAGAAGGGCCGAGAGCCCCTCCTCAGGCAAATACGTTGTTAAGAGGATGGATTATACTTTCACTAACTGCTCAAGTTCTGTCCTAAGATGGTGTGTTTTTAACAAGCCCGAAGAGGAGCCTGAAGAAGGGACGAGTGCCAGGAGGTTTAGATGGGGTTACGCAAGAGACAGCCAGAAATAGGACCTCAATCCTTCTGTGGAGTGAAGCCCTTCACCGGGCCGGAAACCGGGAGCCAGGGTGGCAAGAAGGGGTTGTAGGGAGCAAGAACCTGACAGCTCGGTCTTGGTCAGAGTTTCCGGGAACGAGGCCCAGGAGTGGGGTGCTGGGCACCAGTGCACAGCCCGAGGGCCTGGGGCTTAGGAAGACCTCCCAAGGAGCTGGACATGATTTCTGCCACCAGAAGTCACCTGTGAA
This sequence comes from Meles meles, assembly GCF_922984935.1. Lineage (NCBI taxonomy): Eukaryota > Metazoa > Chordata > Mammalia > Carnivora > Mustelidae > Meles > Meles meles. Next base: position 52,079,353 of record NC_060071.1, read on the forward strand.
CAATCTGGAACAGCAAGCTGACAGACCTTAGTTCCCACATCCTGGCCACAAAGGATAGAACCCAAGAATACCCTGTGCCTGCCCTAGTTACGGGGGCATAGAGGAGTTTACAACCTCCAGGTGTCAACCCCTTGCATCATTATGATGGATTAGTTTCTTTCATTTTTGATTGAATCAAATGTGCCAAACTAGTTCAGATGTAAAACCTTAGGAAAGATGGCAACCTGAAGGCTTCAGCATTAGAGCCTCTGACAACGACCAAGGGCCTTTGCTCTCTGGCCCACAACCCCAGGGGCTGCTGCGGGAAGGGCACAGGCTAACAGGGCAGCTGGTCGGGGAGGTGGGAGGCTGTCCGTCCTTGGCCTGTTCCAGAATAACTGAGGGCTGTCCTGCTGGGTCCATCACGTGTAGGTGAAAGGAAAATAGTCTCTTCCCATCTCAGGTGAGTCACCAAAGTATTTGTGTAGACAGGAACCGTCCTAATAAAACTGCTTCCTTCTGTAAACTTTCTGGGTTGGGGAGACGTATGGACAGTGGGGTAGGAGGTCCATGTGAAATTCCTCAGCTGAGGGCTTACCTGAGGGCTCAGGTAAGAGGAGCACCCCTGCTCCATCCACCACCAACGGGCAATGATTATTCACAGTCCCTTCCTTCCAGCACAGCTTCCCCTCCCGGCCTGTGGGCATTATAGCTTCAGAGAGTCACGCCCCCTTGGGAGGTATGGATCCCTTTTGTAAGTTTTCTGGCAGACTCCTGCAGCTTCTTCTTGATTACCCAGCTCACCAGGGAGTTCACTACCTCAGCAGGCAGCCAGGACGAATAGAAGCCCCTCTAGCTCTTAGTGACCTTTGCATTCATTTCCAAATGCTAATGGAGCCACTGGCTTCAAAATTGGTTTTCGAATTGCACCAGAGATCCACCGCTGGTTTTCTTGATGGTAATTTCCAGAA